>NC_057390.1:26010209-26351066 GCF_019320065.1 Cervus canadensis
CTTCTGTGTCTCTTTCTGTTTTGCATATAGGGTTATCGTTACCATCTTTCTAAATTCCATATATATGTGTTAGTATGCTGTAATGTTCTTTATCTTTCTGGCTTACTTCACTCTGTATAAGGGGCTCCAGTTTCATCCATCTCATTAGAACTGGTTCAAATGAATTCTTTTTAACGGCTGAGTAATATTCCATGGTGTATATGTACCACAGCTTCCCTATCCATTCATCTGCTGATGGGCATCTAGGTTGCTTCCATGTCCTGGCTATTATAAACAGTGCTGCGATGAACATTGGGGTGCATGTGTCTCTTTCAGATCCGGTTTCCTCAGTGTGTATGCCCAGAAGTGGGATTGCTGGGTCATATGGCAGTTCTATTTCCAGTTTTTAAAGCAGTTTCTTCAGTATTTTATTTTTGTAAAAAGCTATCTGTTCCAGTATACACTCAGTGAATAGTTCATTCACTACCCACCTAGTTCACTCAGCTGCACAGTTCCAGGTGTTCCAGAGTTTGGGGTAGAGTACATGCTAGTAATGTAATCACAAGGTTACACAGTACTACTTAATAGAGCAGAAACCCACGTCTGCAGCATCTTCATTCTGAGATTGCTGAGACAAAGAACTGGATGCAGGGGCCTCATGCTGTCCAGTGGGTGGGCTTGCCTTATATGTCACATTGATTGAATTCATTAATGTACTTCAGAAACCTGAGCATCAAGACCTTAAATTTCCGTTGTCCAGGTGACTCTAAAAGCAGATGGTTAAGCATAAGGTTGAAAGAGGTGGAAGTTCTGAAGGGAATTGTGTATGTTGCCCTTTGTATTCCTCTGGACATTACTGATGGGCCTTGAAGCTCCCTGGAGTTTTGTGCATAAAAAAGAAAGACGTCAAATTTGCCTTCTTGAGTAGTTTTATCAGGCTCACCTGTGATCTATATTTAACATTCAGTTGCAAGAAAGAGTTCCCAACAAAAAGATGCTGGAACATAGCCAGTCCATTAGCATCGAGGCCATGCTTTCTTCAGAACATCCTGACTGGGCTCTAAACCAAAGAATGCTTTTTAAATGACAGCAGTGGAAAAGGTTTGTCGAAATTTTGTGTCACTCTAGGTGAATTTGTGTGGAAGAATAGAGATCATCAGCAGCATGGTAAACTTTGGGACATCACAGTTAGGCACTGCGCCAAGTGCTTTTGCATGTTATTTCATTTGATCTTCATAACAGCCCTGGGAATTGCATGATATTATTCCTGTTTTCAGAGAAGGCAATGGCAACCCACTCCAGTTCTCTTGCCTGGAAAATCCCATGGAGGGAGGAACCTGGTAGGCTGTAGTCCATGGGGTCGCTAAGAGTCGGACACGACTGAGTGACTTCACTTTCACTTTTCACTTTCATGCATTGGAGAAGGAAATGGCAACCCACTCCAGTGTTCTTGCCTGGAGAATCCCAGGGACGGGGGAGCCTGATGGGCTGCCGTCTGTGGGGTTGCAGAGTCGGACATGACTGAAGCGACTTAGCAGCAGCAGCAGCAGCAGCATTCCTGTTTTACATAAGAGATAACTGAGGCCTATAAATGATCTACCTTCATACAGGTATGAATAATTTTCCTTAATCCTGTGTTGTCATTGACATCAGAAGCAGTTTAACTTAGGACAAAGTGCAATATAGGTTTGTAACGTGTTGTGGATATATGTTTACAGTGACACACATTGGAATTTTGCCTATAGTCATTACTACTTAAGAATATTTTTAATAAAATTCAGAAGAGAAACTTTTGAAAAAACCTCATTTTGCTCCTGGCTTTCTCATTGGCAAGCCATGCAAACTGAGCCAAGACACTTATCTATCTTACCTTGCCATTCCTCTCTAGATATGGGAGATTTTAGTTGGTGAGTTTTACAGTCCATAACAACTCTAAAATTTTGTACAGGAACTTCTCTGGTGGTCCAATGAGTAAGACTCCACTCTTCCAAAGCAACGGGCCCAGGGTTTGACACCTGGTTGAGGAATTAGATCCCACATGCATGCTGCATGCCCCAATGAAGATCCTGCCAGCTGCAACTAGACCCAGTGCAGCCTAGATAAATATTAAAATAAATAAATAAAACTGTGCCATTGGGTCATTCCACATAAAATACTATAGCAGGGCTTAGAATCAAATATGAGGTCTGAAACAGCTTCATATTTTCCATTTATTGAGTTCTTACTATGTTTCAAGAACCATGCTAAGCAGTTGAATTACATACACATCTTATTTGATTCTCATAACTGCCCTGCTAATATTATTTCATTTTATAAATGAGGAAACAGAGACACAGAGAAGCTGAGTACTTTGTCCAGAGTCATGTAGTGTGTGATGATACAGCTGTGTGGAAGCTGGTGCAGTTGACAGTGGAGCCTGCCTCTTAACCACTGGGCTATGTTGCCTCCTGTTATTCAGTCTTAGGGGTTTCCTGGTGGCTCAGCTGGTAGAGAACCCACCTGCAATGCAGGAGACCTGGGTTCAATCCCTGGGTTGGGAAGATCCCCTGGAGAAGGGAAAGGCTACCAACTCCAGTATTCTGGCCTGGACAATTCCATGGACTGTATAGTCCATGGGGTTGCAAAGAGTTGGACATGACTGAGCAACTTTCACTTTCTCTTTTTCCTTTCATTCAGTCCTAGGCGTATGATAAGTTTATAAGTTTATGGAATTTATAAGTTTATGGAATTTCTCCCTGATGGTCATTAGGTAAATCTGTAATGATTTTAGAAGAGATAAATATTTTAAAGGAAGAGAATAGAAGAGCTGGAAAGAAAGTAAGAGAAGACTCTTTTTAGGTACAGTTTCCTTACCTAGTATAAGGAATATTAGTGTGTTATCAGTGTTGGTAATAGTAATACTGAACTGAAATTGTTGTTATAGCTGTCATAAATCTTCAGCTTTATTTGTGTTTAAGTAACTGGGAATGATGATTTTCCATTCATTATTCCTCTGGATAGTACTAAGTATGGACTCCATGATGTCTTCCATCCAGTTTCTGTGCATGTAACAGACAGGACATCTTTAGGATGACCATATAATTTCTCATTCTAATAGGGACGCTCAAGGAAGTGAAAGAGAGTGCTCTTAATAACTGTGCTGTTAATAGAACCACAGCATGAACAAGGACACCAGGTTGTGTGGTTACCCTGGGTTTATGAGATAGATTTGTGGTTCTTATTCTGGTTAACAGGACAGAGGTTTTCAGATATTAGCCTGAAAAACAAGATTCTCTTTTGAACTCATTAAAATTTAGTAACTAAAATTGTCAGACATTTGTTGGGCAACATACGCCTGCCAAATTCTACTTGGCATGAGGCAAAATGGTGCTTAGAAAAGAGTTCAAAGTCAGAATATTCCCTCATCATCACAGAAATTAAGTAAAAGACATGTGCTATGATTTAGTTTCATGGCATATCTAAATCTTTTGTTGAAAATCCATAACATCTTCAGCAATAGCCCGTGCTATTCAGTACCTGTAGTTGACCAAGACACTACTGGCTCTCTGTTGACTGTTGGCTATTGACCTGGAAGGTCACGTGTAGACAGCATAAGACCCTTCCTCATTTGATACTTTTTTCTCTCATTTAAGTGCTGTGATTCTGGGGTAACTATCTGTAAATACTCCCAAGGAAAGGCAAGTTGACTTTTAATCTCTGTCATATATCATTTTATCTGTTAAAAAACACGGCATCCTTTTGTTCAGGGTATGACACAAGTTTTTGTTGTTGTTGTGAGAAATGTGCTCTGAGAATGATATTTCTTCTCTGTGACCTACCAGAGTTGGATGTGAAGGTATTCAACAGTTGTATCCTTTCTCTCTCTATTCTAATGAATGACAGCAATTATTCTCACAGCTCTGATAGCTTCTAACTGTAACTTTATTCTAAAATAAAAAGAATAATTTACCAAATGAAGATATTTTAATGAGTTTAAGACATCTGTCTTTCAAAGTACTTTCATTTAGTAGTATTTTGGTTACCTTTCTTGTTTGGTTGGGTATTCTGGTACTATAACACACAAAATTTTAAAAATAGGTTCTAAGGATTAATATTAAGTGACTTGCAAATAAAGAAGTATGGAAGATCTTAAGAAAAGGATACTTGCTTAAGTTTTAGAAAGATTTGCATATCTATTGTGACCTTTTTTGCTACTTTATTCATTCGTTGAACAAATATCTAGTCTCTCTATACTCAGTAGCAGTTACCAGGATAACCATTAGACATTCAAAATGAATATAATTTATGACTTCAAAACACTGTTTCATGGATGAGAGGGACATTAGGGTAGGAAAATCCAGTACTTAGTCAAGGCACTATGATAGAGGTATGCACTGGATATTGTAGGAGCACAGAAGTCTTCTTGGTGGTTAAGTGGAAACTTGACCTAGAACACCAGGGTTTGAATCTTTACTTTGCCACCGTTGGCTGTATGGTCTTAGACAAATTACTTGACCTTTTTGTGCTTTGTTTTTTCATCTATAAAATGAGGGTAAAAATGAGTTAATATTCATAAAGCCCCTGAAACAATGCCTGGTACATAGCAAGTGCAGTATTATGACCTGTTAAATAAGATAAGAAAGACAGAAGAAATGAGTAGAAATTAACCAGATGAAGGGAGTTTTGTTTAGAGTGGGAGTGGGGGAGATAGTTAAGTTTGAGCAAAGGAAACTGCATTATGTAAAATTACTTGACAAGAATGGTCATGGAACTGCCCAAAGAGTGGAGAGGAAGGGGTGGCAATGAGAGAAGAAACTGGAGAGGTGAGCATGAGCTATCTAACACAGTCTTGCATAAAAGCATAGCAATGATTCACATTTTCAGATTCATATTTTTACAATATTTCCACAGAAGATAGATTGGGAAAGAGGTTAGTCCAGAGGCAGGAAGACCTTAGAGGCAATTGACACGGTTCAGATAAAAATCACTGAGACCTTAAACTAAGGGTATTTGGTAATGTGGACAGAGAGGAAAGGGACTGATTAGAGAACGCTTTTGAAACAGTTGTCAGGATTTGGTGACTGTTTGAATGTGTGGGATAAGGGATGAGGGGAAATCAGGTGAGACTCCTAAATCTCTGGCTTGTTTGACGGGTAACACTGAAGCAGAGACTGTAGGAGACAAGAACAAGTTAGGACAGGGTCGGATGGGAGGGTGAGTTTCAATTTATGTATATTGAGTATGTGGAGTCTGTGGGCCAGTTAGAAGGGCTGTCCCAATAGGTCCTTGGCTGTTCAGAAGGTCTGGGGGTCAAAAGAGAACTCTCAGCTGGAGATTTGGGAGTCTTCTTCAATTATGCATGTGCATGAAAGCCACGAGAATGGGTGAGGTTACATTAAGAAGAAGAATAAAGAACAAGATAAAGCTTAGGATAGATTTCCGGTGATCACTAATTTGAAGGGTGGATAGTCGCATAAAAACCTGGGAAATAGACTGAAAAGTAATGCCCAGAGAGGAGGATAACTGGGAGAAGTTGTCATAGAAACGAAGAGGAGAGAAACTTTCAAGAGGGAGGGAGTGGTCAACCATGTCAAATCCTGCAGAGATGTTGGGTGGGATGGAGACAGAAAAGTGTCCATTGAATTTAGCAACAAAGAGGTCATTATTGATTTTGGCCAGAGAGGCTTCCAGGGGTAATAAGGACTGGCAGCCAGATTGCAGTGGGTTGAGGAGTGAATGGGAGGAGAGGAAGTCTGATTTGTCTGTAAAGGAAAATCAAGACGTGGAGCAGCAGAAAGGGGAGTGTAGAGTTATAGCTGTCTGAGTCATAAGTGGCATCTTCATTGCAAAGTGAAAAGCCATTAAAAGGTAGATACAAGTTAGGAGGATGTCATATTATTTCAGGGAGAAAATATACAGAAAATATCCACCCCACCTCATCCCCATGAGTGCAGCAGCATGCAAAAATTTATCATTTTTACTCTTGCCTATGCAGTTTGCTTCTCTTTTCACTGAGAAAATGCTTTCTTTATTAATTTCCCTAGATATCAGACTCATTCATAATTAATGGAATGTGGTTTGCATGTATGATTTGTCACAAACGAGTCCAGTGGAAATCATCATGGTAATAACTGCTTTTTTTTTTTTTTAAATTTTGGCATTACTTCAGTTGTATTCAGAGCTCTGTTACAGAAGAGCATTGAAAGGAAGCATTAAGAATGTTCTCTGTTTGTTTGTAGGGGTGGGGGGCTGTGTTTAAATGCTAGCCCATTCCCTTATTTAAGGAAATAAGATTAACCTGTGAAACAAATAGGACGCAGTACTGAACTATGTTTAATGAAGCTTTGAATTTTGTGGTTCTGTGGGTTCAATCCTTTTGTGTGTTTAGGCATCCTTTTTTGAATAAGGAGAATATTAATGAATGGTCTGATGATACTGCTCCTGACTTGGAGCTGACTTGCTGGAATACCTTAATCAAGTTACTTTATTTCTACCTTTCCTCTCTCCCTCCTTCCTTCTCTTTCTTCATCCGTGTGTAAAATAGAAATAGTTAACAATAATCTCTTTAGAAAAGGTTTGGGGGGGACAACAGTTTTCTAATAATTCAAAGAATGGCTGGAGGACTTCCCTTGTGGTCCAGTGGCTAAGACTCCCCACTCCCAATGCTCAGGGGGCCCTGGTACCATCCCTGTTCAGGGAGCTAAATCCCACAGGCCACAACTAAGAGTTAGCATGCCACAACTAAAGATCCTGCATGCCACAACTAAGACCTGGCACAGCAAAATAAATTAAAAAAAAAAACCAAAAATGATAGGTACCATATTTGAGTCATGGTCCATTTGCTTGTTACCAGCAGATGATCACTTTATGTGGAGAGAGGACTTTTTTCAAGGTACTTTTGTTTTCAGGTTTTTCTGTTCCATATTGCTATTTTTAAATGATAAGGGATAGGCAGATGTCCCTTTTATTTAATGTATAAGAACATATTAAGGCAAACTAATAATATATTAAGGGAAAAGAGGAAGTTTCTTATTAGCTATTGCTCTCTGCTTTATATCAACTTAGGTTGCCCCCTCCCACCCACCCCTACCACACATCAGTCATTTTAAAATGCCTGTTCAGTTCAGTTCAGTCGCTTGGTCGTGTCCGACTCTTTGTGACCCCATGAATCGCAGCACACCAGGCCTCCCTGTCCATCACCAACTCCCAGAGTTTACTCAAACTCATGTCCATCGACTTGGTGATGCCATCCAGCCATCTCATCCTCTGTCGTCCCCTTCTCCTCCTGCCCCCAATCCCTCCCAGCATCAGGGTCTTTTCCAGTGAGTCAACTCTTTGCATGAGGTAGCCAAAGTACTGGAGTTTCAGCTTCAGCATCAGTCCTTCCAATGAACACCCAGGATTGATATCCTCTAGGATGGACTGGTTGGATCTCCTTGCAGTCCAAGGGACTCCCAAGAGTCTTCTCAAACACCACAGTTCAAAAGCATCAATTTTTCGGTGCTCAGCTTTCTTTATAGTCCTACTCTCACATCCATACATGATTACTGGAAAAACCATAGCCTTGACTAGATGGACCTTTGTTGGCAAAGTAATATCTGTGCTTTTTAATATGCTGTCTAGGTTGGTCATAACTTTCCTTCCAATGAGTAAGCATCTTTTAAATTTCATGGCTGCAATCACCATCTGCAGTGATTTTGGAGCCCAAAAAATAAAGTCAGCCACTGTTTCCACTGTTTCCCCATCTATTTGCCATGAAGTGATAGGACCAGATGCCATGATCTTAGTTTTCTGAATGTTAAGCTTTAAGCCAACTTTTTCACTCTCCTCTTTCACTTTCATCAAGAGGCTCTTTAGTTCTTCTTCACTTTCTGCCATAATGGTGGTGTCATCTGCATATCTGAGGTTACTGATATTTCTCCCGGCAATCTTGATTCCAGCTTGTGCTTCCTCCAGCCAGCGTTTCTCATGATGTACTCTGCATATAAGTTAAATAAGCAGAGTGACAATATACAGCCTTGACGTACCCCTTTTCCTATTTGGAGCCAGTGTATTGTTCCATGTCCAGTTCTAACTGTTGCTTCCTGACCTGCATACAGGTTTCTCAAGAGGCAGGTCAGGTGCTCTGGTATTCCCATCTCCTTCAGAATTTTCCAGTTTATTGTGATCCACACAGTCAAAGGCTTTGGCATAGTCAGTAAAGCAGAAATAGATGTTTTTCTGGAACTCTCTTGCTTTTTCGATGATCCAGCGGATGTTGGCAATTTGATATCTGGTTTTTCTGCCTTTTCTAAAACCAGCTTGAACATCTGGAAGTTCACGGTTCACGTATTGCTTAAGCCTGGCTTGGAGAATTTTGAGCATTACTTTACTAGCGTGTGAGATAAGTGCAATTGTGAGGTAGTTAGCAGGACCTAACTAACATTAAAAGCAAACTCTTGTGATGACTTTCTTCTTGAGATGATCAACTGCAGTAGTGTTGTCAGCTTTCTTTAAGAGTTCTTTTGCACTGTCACAGCTTCCTGAGTTCTGGCTAAGTGTAAACCGTGGGATGGGCTGATTTACACAAACAGAAAGTTCTAGGGAATGCTTTTGTCTTCCACTGTAGCTTCAAAAGATGTTCCTAAGGCAAAAATCCACCTTCAGTAGACAGTGTTCAGAGAGATCATTAGTTATCCGTATCTACAACAGATGATTCTTTAAAGGCTTCAAACTATGAAAGCCATCCAACTTGAGAGCTGTTGGATTAGAGCACAGTGTAGCAATGGCATAGTTTTAATTAGGACACATTCATCACAGAATCATGACATGATCATTTTGGAAGGGATTGAACAGTCCCTTAGTGTAGCTTCCCCCCACCGCAGGAACTCCTTCTATAAACATCTTCATAGATTTGTGAGCATTTTCACTAGTAGGACATGCCCATGGTTAAACTGTTGCAGATGTGAGGAAGTGGTTCCCATAATGAGCCCAGTTATACCTCTCTGTTTTAATATACACTCTGTCCTGCTCTCTAGGGCCCCACCCAATTATCATGAGTATCCTTTAGGTATTTGATTATAGCTCTCATGACTTTTCTATTTCTTCACACTGAGAAATTCTGCTTTGCACAAAATGTAATTTTTTAATGCAATCTTCATCTTTACACCCGCTGCCCTGCCAAATCTGTCATTCCCTTGAAAGATATGTCTGGCACAAGGTCCAGTGTAGAAGATTGTTGCATCTGTGCATCTGGACCCTCTATCTACCTACCGAAGCCTAGTTGAGGAGTGGTGAGAGTCTAGCACAGTGCCTGAAATAATTTGTTGAACTAGAATTACAAATTGGATCATGATAAAGCACTTTATAGATACTGAGAATCATCTGCTTTTTCATCTGAACTGCCAGCAAGCTGTCTTCTCTAATTTATACCTGATGTTTGACTTTTTGTTTTAAGATAAATAAGTTTCTTTACATTTCTACCTGCTGAATTTAACTTGAATTTATTGGTTTCAACTCATTTATATGCCAATCAAAATCAATTCAAATTTTTATTCATCACCCAGATTATTAACTAACCTTCCTGCTTTGGGCAATTGGAAAAGTAGTCCAAAAACTTGCTTTAGAAGTCCCTTTCCAAATTGTTGATAAATTTTTTTGAATAGGCTAGATCTAGACACACAATTCTGGGAGTTTTCATCAACTAACTTGGGTTGGTTGTTCTTAATCTTGTTCATAAGAATCTTCCTGAGGCTTAGTTAAATGCCTTCTTGAAATCAAGAGATGCTCTGGTATTCTACTAATGGCTGCCTGATTGATCTGTCAAATAAGAAAAAAAAGATCGTTTGGCATACTTTCATTTATTAATATCTATAATTTGGGGCCTCCTTTGGCTACAGTGTTACCTAATACACCTTTTAAAAGAATCTGAACATCAACTATGTACATTTCCATTCTCCTGGTACTTTCTCTGTTCTTTGGGATGCCTCAAAGTTCTTAATATTGATTCTGCACATTTGCCCTCAGATTCTTTCATTTCCCTTGGATGTAGTTGGTCTCAACTTGCAAACTTAAATTCATTTGAAATGACTTTATGCTGTTTTCTTACTACCTTATGTCTTAGATGGGGCATTGAGTCCTTTTTTTGATTCTTATTCTACCCTTTCCAGAGAGAAAATTTTTCAAAAAAGGAATAAATAAGTATACTGCCTTCTTCCTGTCACCCTTTATTATTATTATTATATGGCATGCCCTGGACACTGTTCTGTAACATTCTTGTTTCTCTTTTTGTTCCAAATAACTTTTTGCAATCCTTATTACTTTTTTCTTTCTTCTTACAAGCTTCAGCATTCTGGAATTTAGCCTTTCTGATGCCATGTTTTACAAGTTCCCACCAACTTTCCAGCATAAGTCTGGCGAGATGAAGCTCTTCATCACTACTACATCTACCAGTTGTCAATTTCGTATCTAGATTTAGAAATATATCATCTTAATTGTCCATCTGACTGGTGGTTTATAGTGTATATACTCTCATAAGACTATCATTACTGTGTTCTTACTGTTTTCTGTATTCTCTCCTATTGGATTAGATTTTTATGTAGATGAATATGTTTTTAACATACAATTTAATTTTATTCTTCTCTATGAATTGGTATATAAGTCAGGGTTCTCCAGAGAAACAGAACCAATAGGAACTATGTACATATACATATGTGTGTGTATATGTATATGTGTGTGTGTGTACATATATATGTCTATATATGGAGATTTATTATGAAGAATTTGCTCACATGGTTATGGAGGCTTAGTGGTCCCACCGTCTACTGTCTGTAAGCTGGAGACCCAGGAAAGCTGGTGGTGTAATTCCAGAGTAAGTTTGAAGGCCTGAGACCCAGGGAGCTACTGGTGCATTTACACCAGTCCAAGGGCAGGAGAACATGTCACAGCAAAGCAGTCATACCAGAAGGAAAACAAATCCTCCTTTCATCTTCTCTTTGTTCTATTCAGACCCTTGAGGGGTTGGATGATGCCCACCCACAATCATCCAAGGAGGGAGGGCAGTCTACTTTACTGAGTCTACCCATTCAAATGCTAATCTCATCCAGAAGCACCCTCAAACCAAATAATGTTTGATCTGGGCATCCGTAGCCCAGTCAAGTTAATGCATAAAATTAATCATCACAGTCACAGACTTTTTCCCCCTGTTGATTTCTCCTGAGATGACCTGGTGACCTCTCTCAGTATATTGGGTTGGCCAAAAATTTCATTCGGGTTTCCATCCCATCTTGTGGGAAGACCTGAACAAATTTTTTGGCCAACCCAATAATTCTTCTAAGTCAAACCTCTAGGCCTTTTTAAAATTAATATTCCCATTTTACATCAGTCAGTTTAGCCATAGTACTGTCTGCTTTTCAGGAGATAAATTATATCCCACATCAGAAGTTTTCCATTTGCTAGTTTAAGCTATACAGGAAGCAGTTTACAGGGGTCTAGGGCAAGTGGCAACTAGGACATTAATGACAAACCTTAAGACTTGGTTACATGGGGCCTCTTCAGGCACTTATGATAGAGTAAATTAGATCTGATTCTTCTAAATATACAGGGAAGTGGAATTGTCTGGTGCAATGCCAAGAGGCCATGGCTTGCTTAGGGAAACTCTAGGAAATCAGCAGACAGTGACCAAGTAGGGAAGTGAGCCCCAGACAGAGCTGGAGAACATTAAGTAGGAGAAAATGCTAAGCCTCCTTTTAGCATAGTGATCGTAGTGATGGTGGTCATGGTGAAGTAGCAGTGGTGGTGGATTTGCTTTTATAGGAATTGAACTTGAACACAATGAAAATGCAAGATCAAGTTGGTAGGAGGTTTATTGGAATATTCTGCCAAGGGCTTCAGAAGTTGTCACATAGCTGCTGACTTTGAGTCAGGATTCCTCTGATGTGTTGAGCTAGGGAGAGGGGCTAATAGCCCCCAAACCCCTTCCTACTCCTGTGTTTTACATCAGAATTTCAGATGCAGAGCAGTTTTACCATAAACTAGTTCTGTTCTTCTGTGTTATTCTCCTTTCTCTTCTAATCCCCTTGTTTCATAGTACAATTATAATTATTATTAGAACAATAGCATGTTTATTAACAGCAGTAATAGTTACTACTTTATGAGCTTTTATTGACATGCCAAATATAAGTATTAACTCATTTAACTCTTACCATAGCCCTGTGAGATAGGTATTATTACTATTTCCATTTCACAGATGAGAAAACTGAGGCTTAGAGAGGTTGGGAAGCTTGTCCAAGGCCACACAGCAAGTAACCAGGATTCATATCTATCTCCAAAACCATACTCTTAAAACATGATATTCTCAGGGGCGGTCTCCAGATGGTGGAGGAATAGAACAGGGAGACCACTTTCTCCCCCACAAATTCATCAAAAGATCAATTCATCAAAAGATGAATTCACAAATTCATCAAAAGATGAGTGCTGAGCAACTGCCACGAAACAACTTCTGAACACTGGCAGAGGACACCAAGCACCCAGAAAGGCAGTCCATTCTCTTTGAAAGGAGGGGTGTTATTACTGGCTTGATTGCTCTCTCCCCTTTTGACTCTCCCTTTTGCTCTCTCTCTCCAGGTCATCTCTATCTTCCTCCCTTCCCCTTCTCTTCTTTACTTAACTCTGTGAATCTCTCTGGGTGTTCCAGACTGTGGAGAGCACATAGGGAATTGATTACTGGCTAGATTGCTCTCTCCGCTTTTGACTCCCCCTCTTCTCCTCCTGGTCACTTCTATCTCCTCTGTCTTCTCTTCTCCATTTAAGTCTGTGAACCTCTCTGGGTGGCCCTCACTGTAGAGAATCTTTTCACCATTAACCTAGATATTTTATCATCTGTGCTGTATAGATGGAGAAGTCTTGAGGCTACTGTAAGAATAAGACTGAAAGCTAGAGGCAGGAGGCTTAAATCCAAAACTTGAGAACACCAGAGAACTCCTGATTCCAGGGAACATTAATCAACAAGAGCTCATCCAAAAGCCTTCACATCTACATTGAAACCAAGCTCCACCCAAGAGCCAACACATTCCAGAGCAAGACATACCATGCTAATTCTCCAGCAACGCAGGAACACAGCCCTGAACCTTAAAATACAGGCTGCCCAAAGCCATACCAAGCCCATAGATACCCCAAAACTAACTACTGGACACATCATTGCACTCCAGAGAGAAGAGATCCAGCTCCACCCACCAGAACACAGACACAAGCTTTCCCAAACAGGAAACCTTGACAAACCATTAGTCCAACCCCACGCACAGAGTGCAAGCTCCACCATAAAGAGGAACCACAAACTTCCAGCCTAGAGAAAGGCCACCCCAAACAAAGCAATCTAAACCAAATGAAAAGGCAGAGAAATATTCAGCAGGTAAAGGAACATGATAAATGCCTACCAAATTAAATAAAAGAGGAAGAGATAGGGAGTCTACCTGGAAAAGAATTCAGAACAATGGTAGTAAAGGTGATCCAAAATCTTGAAAACAAAATGGAGTTACAGATAAATAGATTAGAGACAAGGATTGAGAAGATGCAAGAAATGTTTAACAAGGACCTAGAAGAAATAAAAGAGTCAATCAATAATGAATAATGCAATAACTGAGATCAAAAGCACTCTGGAGGGAACCAACAGTAGAATAACTGAGGCAGAAGATAGGATAAGTGAGGTAGAAGGTAGAATGGTGGAAATAAATGAAGCAGAGAGGAAAAAGAAAAAATAATTAAAAGAAATGAGGACAACCTCAGAGACCTCTGGGACAATGTTAGATGCCCCAATATTCGAATCATAGGAGTCCCAGAAGAAGAAGACAAAAAGAAAAGGCCTGAGAAGATAATAGTTGAAAACTTCCCTAGAATGGGGAAGGAAATAACCACCCAAGTCCAAGAAACCCAGAGAGTCCCAAATAGGATAAACCCAAGACAAAACACTGCAAGACACATATTAATCAAATTAATGAAGATCAAATACAAAGACAAGTACTAAAAGCAGCAAGGGAAAAGCAACAAATAACACACAAGGGGATCCCCATAAGGATAGCAGCTGATCTTTCAATAGAAACTCTTCAGGCCTGAAGGGAATGTCAGGACATACTTAAAATGACAAAAGAGAAAAACCTACAACCCAGATTACTATACCTAGCAAGGATCTCATTTAAATATGAAGGAGAAATCAAAAGCTTTACAGACAAGCAAAAGCTGAGAGAATTCAGCACCACCAAACCAGCTCTTCAACAAATGCTGAAGGATCTTCTCTAGACAGGAAACACAGAAAAAGTTTATAAACTTGAAACCAAAACAACAAAGTAAATGGCAGTGGGATCATACTTATCAATAATTACCTTAAATGTAAATGAGTTAAACACCTCAATCAAAAGACAATCCTAGCTGAATGGATACAAAAATAAGACCCCTATATATACTGTCTACAAGAGACCCACCTCAGAACAAGGGACACATACAGACTGAAAATGAAGGGCTGGAAAAAGATATTTCCTGCAAATGGACACCAAAAAAAAAAAAAAAAGCAAGAGTAGTAATACTGATATCAGATAAAATGGGCTTTGAAATAAAGGCTGTGAAAAGAGACAAAGAAGGACACTACATAATGATCAAAGGATCAATCCAAGAAGAAGATATAACAATTATAAATATATATGCACCCAACATAGAAGCACCACAATATGTAAGGCAAATGTTAACAAGTATGAAAGGGGAAATTAACAGTAACACAATAATAGTGGGAGACTTTAATATTCCACTCACACCTATGGATAGATCAACCAAACAGGAAATTAGCAAGGAAACACAAACTTTAAATGATACAATGGACCCAGTTAGACCTAATTGATATCTATAGGACATTTCACCCCAAAACAGTGAATTTCACCTTTTTCTCAAGTGCACACAGAACATTCTCCAGGACAGATCACATCCTGGGCCATAAATCTAGCCTTCATAAATTAAAAAAATTGAAATCATTTCAAGCATCTTTTCTGATCACAATGTGCTAAGATTAGATGTCAACTACAGGAAAAAAAAAAAAAAAAAAACAGGTGTGTGGAGGCTAAACAACATGCTTCTGAGTAACCAACAAATCACAGAAGAAATCAAAAAAGAAATCAAAATATGCATAGAAACAAATGAAAATGAAAACATAACCCCAAACGTATGGGATTAGTAAGAGCAGTGCTAAGGGGAAAGTTCATAGCAATACCAGCTTACTTCAAGAAGCAAGAGAAAAATCAAATAAATAACCTAACTTTACACATAAAGCAACTAGAAAAAGAAGAAATTAAGAACTCCAGGGTTAGTAAAAGGAAATAAATCATAAAAATTAGGGCAGAAATAAATGAAAAAGAAACAAAGGAGACTATAGCAAAAATCAACAAAACTAAAAGCTGGTTCTTTAAGAAGATAAAATAGACAAACCATTAGCCAGACTCATCAAGAAAAAAAGGGAGAATCAAATCAACAAAATTAGAAATGAAAGTGGAGAAATCACAACAGACAACACAAATACAAAGGATCATAGAGAGTACTATCAGCAACTATATGCCAATAAAATGGACAACTTGGAAGAAATGGACAAATTCTTAGAAAAGTATAACCTTCCAAAACTGAACCAGGAAAAAATAGAAAATCTTAACAGACCCATCACAAGCACAGAAATCAAAACTGTAATTAAAAAAATCTTCCAACAAACAAAAGCCCAGGATCAGATGGCTTCACAGGTGAATTCTACCAAAAATTTAAAGAATAGCTAACACCTATCCTACTCAAACTTGTCCAGAAAATTGCAGAGGAAGGTAAACTGCCAAATTCATTCTATGAGGCCACCATCACCCTAGTACCAAAACCAGACAGTTGAGTTCAGTTCAGTTCAGTTGCTCAGTTGTGTCCAACTCTTTGAGACCCCATGAACCACAGCACTCCAGGCCTCCCTGTCCATCACCAACTCCCGGAGTTTATCCAAACTCATGTCCATTGACCAGACAAAGATGCCACAAAAAAGGAAAACTACAGGCCAAGATCATTGATGAACATAGATGCAAAAATCCTCAACAAAATTCTAGCAAACAGAATCCAACAACATATTTAAAAAGATCATACATCATGACCAAGTGGGCTTTATCCCAGGGATGCAAGGATTCTTCAGTATTCGCAAATCAATCAATGTAATACACCACTTTAACAAATTGAAAGATAAAAACCATATGATTATCTCAATAGATATAGAGAAAGCCTTTGACAAAATTCAATACCCATTTATGATAAAAACCCTCCAGAAAGCAGGCATAGAAGGAACATACCGCAACATAATAAAAACCATACATGATAAACCCACAGCAATCATTATCCTCAATTGAGAAAAATTGAAAGCATTCCCCCTAAAGTCAGGAGCAAGACAAGGGTGCCACTCTCACCACTACTATTCAACATAGTTTTGGAAGTTTTAGCCACAGCAATCAGAGAAGAAAAAGAAATAAAAGGAATCCAGATTGGAAAAGAAGAAGTAAAACTCTCATCGTTTGCAGATGACATGATCCTCTACATAGAAAACCCTGAAGACACCACCAGAAAATTACTAGAGCTAATCAATGAATATAGTAAAGTTGCAGGATATAAAATTTACAGACAGAAATGCCTTGCATTCCTATACACTAACAATGAGAAAACAGAGAAATTAAGGAAACAATTCCATTCACCATTGTGACAAAAAGAATAAAATACTTAGGAGTAAATCTACCTAAAGAAACACAAGACTTATATATAGAAAACTATAAAACACTGATGAAAGAAATCAGAGATGACACAAAAGATGAAGAAATATACCATGTTCATGGATTGGAAGACTCAATATAGTGAAAATGAGTATACTACCCAAAGCAATCTATAGATTCAATGCAATCCCTATCAAGCATTTTTCACAGAACTAGACCAAATAATTTCACAATTTGTATGGAAATACAAAAAAACCTTGAATAGCCAAGGCAATCTGGAGACAGAAGAATGGAACTGGAGGAATCAACCTGCCTGACTTCAGGCTCTACTACAAAGCCACAGTCATCAAGACAGTATGGTACTAGCACAAAGACAGAAATATAGATCAGTGGAACAAAATAGAAAGCCCAGAGATAAAGCCACACATTTATGGACACCTTATCTTTGACAAAGGAGGCAAGAATATACAATGGAGAAAAGACAATCTCTTTAACAAGTGATGCTGGGAAAACTGGTAGCCACCTGTAAAAGATTGAAACTAGAACACTTTCTAACACCATACACAAAAATAAACTCAAAATGGATTAAAGATCTAAATGTAAGACCAGGAACTATAAAACTCCTAGAGGAAAACATAGGCAAAACACTCTCTGACATAAACCACAGCAGGATCCTCTATGACCCACCTCCTAGAGTAATGGAAATAAAAGCAAAAATAAACAAATGGGACCTAATAAAACTTAAAAGATTTTGCACAATGAAGGAAATTATAAGCAAGGTGAAAAGACAGCCTTCAGAGTGGGAGAAAATAATAGTAAATGAAACAACTGATAAAGAATTAATCTCAAAAATATACAAGGAGCTCCAGAAAAATAAATGACCCAATCAAAAAATGGGCCAAGGAACTAAACACATTTCTCCAAAGAAGACATACAGATGGCTAACAAACACATGAAAAGAAGCTCAGCGTCACTCATCTCATTATCAGAGGAATGCAAATCAAAACCACAATGAGGTACCATCTCATGCCAGTCAGAATGGCTGCTATCAAAAAGTCTACTAACAATAAATGCTGAAGAGGGTGCAGAGAAAAGGGAACCCCCTTACACTGTTGGTGGGAATGCAAACTAGTACAGCTACTATGGACAACAGAGTGTGGAGATTCCTTAAAAAACTGGAAATAGAACCGCCATATGACCCAGCAATCCCACTCCTGGGCATACACACCAAAAAAACCAGAATTGAAAGAGACACGTGTACCCCAATGTTCATCACAGCACTGTTTATAATAGCCAGGACATGGAAAAAATCTAGATGTCCATCAACAGATGAATGGATAAGAAAGCTGTGGTACATATACACAATGGAATATTACTCAGCCATTAAAAAGAACACATTTGAATCAGTTCTAATGAGGTGGATGAAACTGGAGCCTATTATACAGAGTGAAGTAAGTTAGAAGGAAAAACATCAATATAGTATATTAATGCATATATATGGAATTTACAAAGATGGTAGTGATGACCCTATATGCGAGATAGCAAAAGAGACACAGATATAAAGAACAGACTTTTGGACTGTGGGAGAAGGTGAGGATGGGATGATTTGAGAGAATAGCATTGAAACATGTATATTACCATATGTGAAATAGGTCACCAGCCCAAGTTTGATGCATGAAACAGGGCACTCAAAGCCAGTGCAGTGGGACAACTCTGAGGGAAGAGATGGGGAAGGAGAAGAAAGGGAGTTTAGGATGGGGGACACATGTACACCCATGGCCGATTCACATCAGTATATAGCAAAAACCGCTACAGTGTTGTAAAGTAATTAGCCTCCAATTAAAATAAGTAAATTAGTTTAAAAAAAAACAACAAAAAAACATGATCTTCCCTTCTGCCTAACCTGCTTAAGAGGACCTGCGTCCATTAGTACTAGTTATGTTGCTATTGGTCGTGGGGTATGGGTAAAAACAATAACGAAGTATGCTTTTCATGTTCAAGTGGGAGGGGACATAGCTAAACCTACGGCTGATTCATGTTGATGTTTGGTAGACACCAACACAATATTGTAAAGTAATTATCCTTCAATTAAAAATAAATAAATACATAAAAGAAAAATCATAAAAAATATTTTAGCAGATATTATACTGTTTGATCTAAACAACAGTCCTGTGCTGCAACTATTATTCTTCCTGTTTTGCAAAGAGAAAATTACAGCTGAGATTGGTTAAAACCTCACAAAAGTTTACCTTTGCTAAACTTTTAAAATATCTTTTTCTCTACAAATAATCCTATAATTCTGATGTTTAGAGGTATCTACTCTTTTATATATATTTTCCATAAACACATATAAAAATTAATATATTTTAAAAAAGGACATACTACAAGTACTTTTTATTTATTTATTTATTTTAATTGGAGGCTAATTACTTTACAATATTGTAGTGATTTTTGCCATACATTGACATGAATCAGCCACAAGTACTGTATTATAATCTAATTTTTTTAAACTTCAAAATATACTATAGCCATTTCAATGTGACTAAATATTCTTCTACAATATTATTTTAATAGTGGTATTGTTTTTCATTTTGTGAATATCACCCTTTGTGTTCCTGATACTGTCTGTATGGATACTGTAGGGGAAACATGGTAAAGATAATTTAAAGGGCGAGTACAGAACCAGTAGTTTCACATTATTAATACAGTTGAAGTTCAAAGCATGCTAGTTGATTAGAACTTTCTTCCGGGTATAAAGGCCAATATTCTTATTATTTATCAAGCTGATAATACTTTAACTTTTTGTTGGGCCTTGTGGTATTATTACCTCTATGCAAGTATCCACCATTATCTATAAGTGAGTCCCATGAACTCAGCCACCCCACTGATTGTTATTAGGGTTGAACAAGAGGGAATCATTGTCCAGAGAGCTGTCCTAGGCTACGCATTGTTTCCTCACTTGGTCTGCCTGATGTCAAAGTCATGTGTGTTGTCCTGATTTTTTTTCTACTATATTACAGATTCTCATCTTTGTATCTCTGGCATTTCGTAGCATATGACTGGTCAGGAGACCCCTTCCAAATGGTTTAACTTATGTTCACTTAATAAATGTCAGAGATTGCTTAATGACAATGCCTTCAAACACTTTTAAAATCTATAAATTGGATCAGAGAAAGAAGTAAAAATTAAGTGTGAATAATCAGGTAAATGTGGTATCTTGGAAAGAACACTGGATTGGAGCACAAAGATGTAGATGTAAAACTTTGTCACTATCTTTCTGAGAGAACTTGAGAAAGTCACTTGACTTCTCTGGGTCTTTGTCTCTCTTCTTGAAAATGAAACTATGACAAGATATGATCATCTCTATGATTGTCCTCATGATATATGAAGATTGTGTAATTTAATATTGCCTGAGCTTATTCTTAATTTTGGGCTTTCCAGGTGGCTCAGTGGTAAAGAATCCACCTGCCAGTGCAGGAGATGCAGGTTCAATCCCTGGGTCGGGAAGATCCCCTCAAGAAGGAATGGCTACCCACTCCAGTATTCTTGCCGGAAAAATCCCACTGACAGAGGAGCCTGGCATGCTACAGTCCATGGGGTCTCTAAAGAGTCAGACATGACTTAGCAACTAAACAACAACACACTTACCTTACAAAAAAAAAAAAAGAAGAAGAGAGAGCTAAACCTCAGGACTAAACAGATTCTAAAGCAGTTCTGAAGTTTGTGCAGTCACCTGGGGAGCTTTTAAAAAAAAAACAAAAAACGGAGGGGAGAAAGGCTCAAGAGGGAGGTTATATACATATATGGCTGATTTGCGTTGTATGGCAGAAACCAACACAACACTGGAAAGCAATTTTCCTCTAATTAAAAGTAAGATAAAAAAGAAAACCTGATGCGTGGATCTTACCCCAGAAAATATGATTTAAGTGAGGTGGAGTGTGGCCTGGGTTTGTACTTTTAAAAACCCTCTCCAGGTGATTCTGTGTTCAGCCAAAACTACAGTTTTAAAAGATCTCCCCATTGTCTTATTAATAAGTGATCAAGTCCTAGTAATTCCACAAGTATTACTATTTTGACCCTAGGAATAGATAGGAAGACTGAATTCTCAAAAGTTGATGATGCAATTTCTGCTGTCTTCACACAGAGGTATAAGAATTTGCCTTTCAATATTGTGTCGTCGTTCCACAACATATGTTTGTGTGTGAGTGCGTGCATGGGTATATATAGCCCATAAATCTGTTGGGTAAATTAGATGGAGCTAAAAGGGAATTGAGGATTACAAATTATCTCTACTGGCTATTGAATATTTCATGTCAATTAAACATTTGCAAAAACCAAGTATAGTATTATGATCCACTTGTAACCATTATGAGACTGGCACATCTCCATACAGCAAGAGTCATTGCTGAGGCTACTGTAGTACTCTGGCATGAATTATAGTAAATTGGGGTCCCCCTGGACATAATGAACAGTAATATAATTTTGTAGTTATTCTCCTAGTGTGATGAAGCAGCCAGGCAAATTGAGTTTCTAGATAAATTTTGACATATGGGTCTTATTCCTCAAGAAAAAGAGCTATTGTTGCTCTGGCTTTGTTCCAGAATTCTGCAGAAATCCACATTGTAGCTTATTGTTGCATTACAAAAAAGGTACTACAAGTATTTTTCTTTCTTTCTTTCTTTTTTTTAATAAAAAAGAACAAATTGCTAAGTTCAATTAGTCCTTTGGGGCAGAATTTGGAATTTCTTTTCAGTCTATGCACTGGACCCTATGTGAGCTATTGTTTGACTCACGTAGGGGCAGTCCTAAAGACCTATGCACCACAAGGCCCCCACGAGGGCTTCTAGTTGATGGTGGAAGGATCAAGTGACCGTCTTCTCCACAGCAGTGAAATATGATGTTAAATGATTTTTTTAAAAAAAATCACCCACAGGAAAGGAGGTTAAGAAGTTGTGGCAGGATCAAAACAAATCTAGGCCTTTCAACTGGCAATCTGAGAATTTCATTTAATGTTGATGAGGAGATGCAGTTTGAGGAGTTGTATAAGAATGATCAGGTAAGGGTGCTTTGAATTGAAACAATTTAAGGCAAACAGAAAGCATGGATGTTAAAACATCACAGTTGATACTGCCCTCTATGCTTATAACAAGGATTGATGTAAATGTATATTCAAGAGTGGTGCCCTGATTTGTAAATAATTCTCAGGGAGACAAGATTACCGCTAGGATTAAACACCTAGTGATAGCAGAAAGCAGAATTGGAATGTCACTATATAGCCACAGTCAGAAGCTTAAGGGAGAAGGACAGCTACTGTGGGAACCAGTATTCCAGAAGTAAATTCTGCTTGGGAGAGTTACCAGTAGACCAGAAAGATTCCAGTGTGGGTCTGTAAAGAGTGTCAAATCTATGGTTCTCAGTATGGAATTATTAGGATGATTTAATGGAGGAGCAGAAATTTTCTTGCAGCTCTTTTAGTAGTACTGGCTCAGCCTTTGAGTTGTCCAAAGGACTCTCAGGTTGTCCTAATTGACAATAATTCAGCCCTTTGTAAGGCTTGTGTGACACATGCAGTGCAACCATCAGTCAGTGGCATATTAAAATGCTCTCCGCAGGACCACAGAACTGTGGGTGACCTCTGCATGGACCTGATGTCTGTTGAGCAGGAATACTCATATTTCTGCACTGCACAGAGCAACAGCTATCAAATGTGATGGAAAAATTATGTTTCTTCCAGAGAATCTTGAAATGTTTCCATTCTCACTCATGCCAATGCTTTTTCATAAAGTCAGAGAAGGGATGTGCGTGTGCACACACACACACACACACACACAGAGTTTTGAGTAACACTGTCTAGGCGAGTATACTGATCAAAGTGGGGTCCCTTTTGGAGGAAGCTCAATTTAGGGCTCAGCTTGTTTTCTGGAAGGAAAAGATTGCTATTAGGCAGAGACAGATGTGGGAGGGATGAGAATTGAAAGAAGATAAAAAGAGATGCTTTCCTGGGTCAAGTTTCTTCTGTAGTTAAGTCTACTGTTTTGGCACAACCCTGCTTGTACAACTTTTGGCAGAATACAGAATTTGGGAGCCAAGCCAGGCATTAACTTCAACAGCACAGCCTAGAAGCTGGTTTCAGTGTTGATGTTCACTGTTCTCCATGGATCTACAATTATTCATTTATTGAGTGCTTACTTAGCCCTGGGGAAACTGGTGAATGAGACAAAATACTATTCCTGCCCTCATGTAGTAGTTTACAAGCGAGCCCTGGAGTGGTTAATTGTTTACTTGCAAGTGTGATAGAAGTTGCTGTTAGAATTTATGATAAGGAGATCCAACTT
Organism: Cervus canadensis; assembly: GCF_019320065.1. Lineage (NCBI taxonomy): Eukaryota > Metazoa > Chordata > Mammalia > Artiodactyla > Cervidae > Cervus > Cervus canadensis. The sequence goes on from NC_057390.1 coordinate 26,033,239, forward strand.
TGCTATGGTGGGACTTGGATGGTTAAGGAATGCAGTCCTGTATGGCTTATTCCTTTTGCTATATAGTAGAAACTAACATACCATTGTAAAGCAACTATACTTCAATAAAAATTAATTTTTTAAAAAAGCATAAACCTAAATGATACACTGGCAAAAGAGGGGGGCAAAATGTTCTAGATAGCTGGCAGAGCACTTGCAAAGTCCCTAAGATAGTAAGTAGCTTGGTACTGAAAAATCTAAAAAGGCGAACTTGGCTGGAGCAGGTAAGCAAACCAGGAGAGGAATGGGAAAGAGCTAGACTTTGCAGAACCTCATGGGCCACACGGCAGGGGTTTTGGCCTTTATCCTAAAAACAATCAGAAGGCATTGAAGGTGCAAAGCTGGGGGGACAACATGCACAGCCTGGTACTTTTAAAGAACCATCTGGTTACAGAATGCACAAGGGATCAGGCCAGGCTGGAACACAATGTGGATTCCAAGAGCTCCAGAGGGAGGCTACTGCAGAAGCCCAGAACAGAGAACTGCAACAGGGAGGGAAAGGAGGGGAAGCAGTCAAGATACATTTATATGGTGCAATAGTCAAGTCTTGGCTTAGATGCAGTGATGGTGGTTGAAATGTCAGTCTTTGGGACAGTCTCAGAATTTCATTTGGCCATCTTATCTTGGTTTTTGGATTGTTTAGATTAATTCTGTTACAGAGCTCCAAACTAAGTACGTATTCTGGGAAACTGCCTCTTGAATAAAAATCACACTCTCCTGTGATTTCTAGTCTTAGAACAATTGTACCCAGAGACAACTCAATAGGAAAACTACTAATATCTGGTGATGATATCATCTCACAGCCTCAAAATAAATGTTTTTCATTTTCAAAAGTTCTAAGTTCCGTTACTTGCAATATTTCTGCTTACCTGGTAAAGGGCTATAAGTCAAAATGCAGATATCAGAAGTTTCTTACAGCTTATCATATGAATGGTGATTTTCTTGGAGCATTTCACTAAATTCACATATGTAATCCAATGGAATATATTCATTTCAAATTATTTTGAGTCACTTTGATTTTTCTCCCTACTTTAAAAATGAGCTTGATTTAATTATTTTGCATTGCCAATCTGTGTACTATTACTATTGTTACTCTTCCTCAATAGTTCTGTAAGATCCCTTCCAACTTGATAATCCATAATTTTCCTGCCTCTCTCATCCCATATCCTCTCTCAGTTTTCATCTCTCTCTCTCTCTTTGTGGAGATAGTGGCTGGCATGGTAGATGTGGTTTAGAATATTCAAGGAGTGTAGTTACCAAGGGAAGCTGGAGCCCTGGTCATTGCCAACCCTCTTTCCTCAATTTCCTCTGTGCATTAGCTTCAAGTGCAGTCATTACTCTTTAGTCCTCAAATAAAATGCTTTTTGTTGCAATGACAGTTTTCCCCTGGTATAAGGCAAAATGGCATATCAGTTTGATAATGAGAATTGTATAGCAATTGCCAGATTTTATTTATGTGGGGAGTTTTTATAGTTATTGGGTACTTTTTTTTTTTAAGTTGCCATTTGGATCAAGGAGGATTTTATTTCTTAGCTAGGATTATTCTTTTATCTGATATTAAATTAGAAGTGGTTTTTGCCCTCTAAATACCAAATTCATAGAGATGCTACATAGTTAATTTTTTCCTTTTTAACTAGATTATCCCCATATCAGGTATTTCATAAAGCCAGGATAAATGCATTTAAGAGAAAATACCCATCTTATGAATAACATTTCCCCCCAAATACAGTGAGGTCCACTTAAAGGTGTACCTGAAATAAAAATAATCCTAATGATAGATCTAATGCACTCTGTCTCAGACTCACTGAGTTCCTTTAAACTGTATTCAATATATGCCTGATTAATAAATAATCTTGTTAAACAAATAAAACCCCAGTGTGCCAAATGGAGACATAAAAACAGTCATGATTGGACTTGTTATGGGAGAGTGATAGATGAATAAATCTACTGTGCAATTAATTTATGACTGAACTATGATGAACTCCCAGTGACAATGCTAAATCTGTTAGAGGAATAGATTTATCATCTTCTTTCAAACAATTGCATTCCAGGAATTTAACAAAATAATGTTATCTGAGTCTCCCCATTATGGAGATATCTGTTCATTTACATGGGGGAAGACAGTTTTTTCTGGGTAGTCAGAGCTAAATAACTGTTTATTGTTATTGATACTAACCACAACAGGAGCAATCTATGATGGAAACTACTGATGCCGATAGCTGTTCTCATCTGCTTCTGTTTTTTCAGACTTGATCCAAGTTGCCCAATTTTTAGATGCTTTCATATAGAAATTTTGTTTTTTAAAAGATTAAAAATAAACCAACAAAAATGGGCCACAGTCTCTTTTAAAAACAACCAGTGCTACTGTATAATATGATTCCACTTAGCTTGTGAATGCATGAATTTGGGGACCATGTTTAAAGAAGATCAACAGAGACTGGTAGGATATCAGAGTGTTGCTACATATTGTAACTTCAAAAGACAGCCTACTATATTTTAGTTCTATTGTATTTTTAGATAGGGACTTATTAATAGAAAAAATAAAAGATAAAATGTTTTGAGCTAAAGGTTAGGTAGTCTGAAGTTCATGAATGCTCAGAACATGGTGACCAGGTTATAAGAGATTTTAGGATCCAAAAACAAAACCACATTTAACGCAGTCTTTCTTCTGTTTTGGGGGATCTAGAGCTGATATTTTAAAACCAGTGCTTTTTACTAATGTAATGGAATTTAAGAGATAACACTTGAATAAAAAGGTAGCTTTGTATAGTGATACAGAAAGATGTAGTTTAACTAGAGGTTTATTTTGTTTGTTTCTTTTAGATAGAGTAATAAAGAATTAGCAGGGGTGAGGTAAAAGAGGAGAGAATTCCTTAAAACTTCAGAGAAGGAAGAAGTTGTCCCATTGGGATAATATTTAAGGTCCAGGTTTTATTCATATTTTAATATGCTTTCAAATAAGCACACAGAGACCTAGGTCTATGCAAATAAAACTATAACATTATTCTAGTTTAAATCTAGTCTATTTTTTTTACAGTTGGTAGCTAGGCATCATTTTTTAAAAATTAATACAATATCTGTATGTCATAATCCTGTGTATTCTCTTATAAACAAATAACTACTTTACAATTTCATTTAATTTGCACAATTGTTCATAATCAACATTAAACATATAGCATTGTTTTAAGGCATTCTTCAATATGATACTAAGTATAAATAAGCAAAAAGAAATAGAAGTTATAGGTCTTCAACTATCAAATAAAAATGCGCATGGACTTGAGAAAAAAAGAAGTTATAGGTCTTGCAGAACTTATATTGAGATGATGTTAATGTGTGAAATAGATCATTAGAACATTGTGTTTGACATGTGACTGTCTTATGACCTGTCCTCATGAATTATTGATACTCTGTTATTTAAAAATATTTTTATTGTGATAAAATAAACATATTTTAACCTTATTTAAGTGTATAGTTCAGTTCATTAAGTATATTCACATTGTGTGCAACCATCAGCACTACCCATCCTCAGAAATGTTTCATCTTCCCAAACTGAAACTCCATATCCATTAAACCATAAATCATCATTCCCCCCACCCTTCAGTCATTGGCAACAATTATTCTACTTCCTGTCTTTATGAATTCAACTACTCTTGGTATTTCATATAAATGGAATCATATAATATTTTCCCTTTGTAACTGGCTTATTTCACTTAGCATAATGCCTTAATAATCACGATGGTGTGATCACTCACACTCACCTAGAGCCAGACATCCTGGAATGTGAAGTCAAGTGGTCCTTAGGAAACATCACTATGAACAAAGCTAGTGGAGGTGATAGAATTCAAGTTGATCTACTTCAAATCCTAAAAGATGATGCTGTGAAAGAGTTGTACTCAGTTCAGTTCAGTTCAGTCGCTCAGTCGTGTCCGACTCTGCAACCCCATGAACCGCAGCACACCAGGCCTCCCTGTCCATCACCAACTCCCAGAGTCCACCCAAACCCATGTCCATTGAGTCGGTGATGCCATTTAACTATCTCATCCTCTGTCATCCTCTTCTCCTTCTGCCTTCAATCTTTCCCAACATCAGGGTCTTTTGAAATGAGTCAGCTCTTCACACTCAATATGTCAGCAAATTTGGAAAACTCAGCAGTGGCCACAGGACTGGAAAAGATCAGTTTTCATTCCAATCCCAAAGAAAGGCAATGCCAAAGAACACTCAAACTACCGCACAATTGCACTCATCTCACACGCTAGTAAAGAAAGAAAAGAAAGAAAGTGAAGTCGCTCAGTCGTGTCCGACTCTTTGCAACTCCGTGGACTGTAGCCAACAGGCTCCTCTGTCCATGGGATTCTCCAGGCAAGAATATTGGAGTGGGTTGACATTTCCTTCTCCAGGGGATCTTCCCAACCCAGGGATCAAACCCAGGTCTTCCGCATTGCAGACAGATGCTTTACCCTCTGAATGTTGAGCTTTAAGCCAACTTTTCGGCTCTCCTCTTTCACTTTCATCAAGAGCCTCTTTAGTTCTTCTTCACTTTCTGCCATAAGGGTGGTGTCATCTGCATATCTGAGGTTATTGATATTTCTTCCAACAATCCTTGATTCCAGCTTTTGCTAAAACCAGCTTGAACATCTGGAAGTTCACGGTTCACGTATCGCTGAAGCCTGGCTTGGAGAATTCATGCTAGTAAAGTAAAGCTCAAAATTCTCTAAGCCAAGCTTCAGCAATACATGAGCCGTGAAATTCCAGATGTTCAAGCTGGTTTTAGAAAAGGCAGAGGAACCAGGGATCAAATTACCAACATCCGCTGGATCATCGAAAAAGCAAGAAAGTTCCAGAAAAACATCTATTTCTGCTTTATTGACTATTCCAAAGCCTTTGACTGTGTGGATCACAATAAACTGTGGAAAATTCTGAAGGAGATAGGAATACCAGAGCACCTGACCTGCCTCTTGAGAAACCTGTATGCAGGTCAGGAAGCAACAGTTAGAACTGGACATGGAACAACACACTGGCTCCAAATAGGAAAAGGAGTACGTCAAGGCTGTATATTGTCACTCTGCTTATTTAACTTATATGCAGAGTACATCATGAGAAACACTGGCTGGAGGAAGCACAAGCTGGAATCAAGATTGCCGGGAGAAATATCAGTAACCTCAGATATGCAGATGACACCACCCTTATGGCAGAAAGTGAAGAAGAACTAATGAGCCTCTTGATGAAAGTGAAGGAGGAGAGTGAAAAAGTTGGCTTAAAGCTCAACATTCAGAAAATTAAGATCATGGCATCCGGTGCCATCACTTCATGGCAAATAGATGGGGAAACAGTGGAAACAGTGGCTGACTTTATTTTTTGGGGGCTCCAAAATCACTGCAGATGGTGATTGCAGCCATGAAATTAAAAGACGCTTACTCCTTGGAAAGTTATGACCAACCTAGACAGCATATTAAAAAGCAGAGACATTACTTTGCAAACAAAGGTCCGTCTAGTCAAGGCTATGGTTTTTCCAGTAATCATGTATGGATGTGAGAGTTGGACTATAAAGAAGGCTGAGTGCCGAAGAATTGATGCTTTTGAACTGTGGTGTTGGAGAAGACTCTTGAGAGTCCCTTGGACTGCAAGGAGATCCAACCAGTCCATCCTAAAGGAGATCAGTCCTGGGTGTTCATTGCAAGGACTGATGCTGAAGCTGAAACTCCAATACTTTGGCCACCTCATGCGAAGAATTGACTCATTGGAAAAAACCCTGATGTTGGGAAAGATGGAAGGCAAGAGGAGAAGGGGACGACAGAGGATGAGATGGTTGGATGGCATCACCGACTCAGTGGACATGGGTTTGGGTAGACTCTGGCAGTTGGTGATGGACGGGGAGGCCTGTCGTGCTGTGGTTCATGGGGTCACAAAGAGTCAGACACAACTGAGCGACTGAACTGAACTGAATGTCTTAAGGTTCATCCATGCTGTAATATGTATCAGAATTTCATTCCCATTTAATGCTGAATATTATTCCATTGTATGTATATATCATATGGTTAATCTGTTCATCTGCTGATGGACATTTTGGGTTGTTTCCTCTGTTTGGCTACTGTGAATAATGCTGCTACGGACATATGAGTACAAATATCTGTTTGAAGCACTGCTTTCATTTCTTTAGGATATATACCTAGAAGTTGAATTGTTTAATCATATGATAATTCTGTTTAATTTTTAAAGGATGAATGGCAACCCACTCCAGTATTGTCACCTGGAGAATTTCATGACAGAGGAGCCTGGCAGGCTACAGTCCATGGGATCTCAAAGAGTCTGACACAACTAAGCGACTAATACTTTTACTTTTTCTTCTTCCATACTATTTTCCGTAGTGGCTGTAACATTTTACATCTCCCCCCTTCTTCCTTCCTCCCTCCCTCCCTCCCTCCCTCCCTTTCTTCCTTGCTTCCTTCCCTTCTCTCTGCCTTCCTTCCTTCCCTCTTCCCCTCAGTTTCTTTCTTTTAAATAATAGTCAACCTATCAAGTATGACATGCTGTCTCATTGTGGCTTTAATTTGCATTTCTTTACTGGTCAGTGAAGTTAAGCATCTTTTCATGTGCTCCATGGTCATCTGTATACCTTCTTTAGAGAAATGTCTATTCATGTCCTTTGCTCATTTTAAAAATGAGATTATTTGGCTTTTTTTGCTCTTGTTGAGTTGTAGGAGTTCTTTATGTGTATGTGTGTGCACGTGTGTTAGTCGTTCAGTCGTGCCTGGCTCCTTGTGATCCCGTGTACTATAGCTTGCCAGATTCCTCTGTCCGTGGAATTCTTGCAGCAAGAATACTGGAGAGGGTTCCTTCTCCAGGGGACCTTCACAACCTAGGGATTGAACCTGGGTCTCCTGCATTGCATGCAGATTCTTATACAGTTTGAATATTAATCCTTTATCAGATATGTGATTTTGCAGATATTCTCTCCCATTTCATGTGTTGCCTTTTCACTCTGTTGATCTTGTCCTTTAATGCACAAATGTTTCTAATTTTGATAAAGTTCAGTTTATTTTTTCATTTATTGCCTGTGCTTTTGCTGTGTACGCTCGCTCGCTCTCTCTCTCTCTCTCTATATATATATATATATATATATATGTATATATAAGTTCCGTTCAGTTGCTCAGTCATGTCCGACTCTTTGCAACCCCATGGACTGCAGCATACCAGGCCTCCCTGTCCATCACCAACTCCCAGAGTTTACTCAAACTCATGTCCATTGAGTCATTGATGCCATCCAACCATCTCATCCTCTGCTGTCCCCTTCTCCTCCTGCCCTCAATCTTTCCCAGCACCAGGGTCTTTTCAAATGAGGCAACTCTTCACATTAGGGGGCCAAAGTATTGGAGCTTCAGCTTCAACATCAGTCCTTCCAATGAATATTCAGGACTGATTTCCTTTAGGATTGGCTGGTTGGATCTCCTTGCAGTTCAAGGGACTCTTAAGCATTCTTCTTCAACACCATAAAGCATCAGTTCTTTGGTGCTCAACTTTCTTTATAGTCCAACTCTCACATCCATGAGAATGGATGACACATGACTACTGGAAAAACCATAGTCTTGACTAGATGGACCTTTGTTGGCAAAGTAATGTCTCTGCTTTTTAATATGCTGAAAAATGAAAGTCTCAGTTGTGTCTAACTCTTTGCGACCCCATGGAATTCTCCAGACCAGAATACTGGAGTGGGTAGCCTATCCCTTCTCCAGCAGATCTTCCCAACCCAGGATATGCTGTCTAGGTTGGTCATAACTTTTCTCCCAAGGAGTAAGCATCTTTTAATTTAATATAATATATATTAGACTGTTTACTTAAGTGAATTTTTTAAAAAAATTATATGTTTATTTATGGTTGTGCTGGGTCTTTGTTGCTGCATGGGCTTTCTTTAGTTGCAGAGAGCAGGGACTACTCTCTGGTTGTGGTATGTGGACTTCCCATTGCAGTGGCCTCTCTTGTTGCAAAGCACAGGTTCTAAGGTTCAGGTTTCAGTAGTTGCTGCACATGGGCTCAGTAGTTGGCAGTTTCTTGGCTCTAGAGCACAGGCTTAGTTGCACTGAGGCATGTGGGATCTTCCTAGAACAGGGACTGAACCTGTGTCTCCTGTATTAGCAGGCAGATTCTTTACCACTGAGCCACCAGGGAAGCCTGTGAATTTATTTTAGAAGAACATACTAACTCACTACTAAAATAGAACACCAATGTCATTTCCTGTAAATAGAAAATTTTTCATAAAATAACATTACAATATTAAAATTAAAAATGGTCAGCCATCTTGCCTACCATTCCTAGTATATATCCCACTTTGGAAACACTGTTATATAAGAAGCTAAGACCTGTGGGGAACACAAAAATAAATAAGACCTAATCTGGGTCTTCAGTAAGCCTTATGCCTAATAGATGAGTTAGGTATGTATAAGACATTATGTTTATTATTATGCTCCTAAAATGAACAAAAGTGCTATCAAAATTCAGAGGTAAAGATTATCCTCTGGCTTAGGGGTAGTAAGAAGGGGAGTTAAGGTAAGATTTCTTAGGGAAGGTACATTTGAGATAAACCTTAAAATGCAAGAAAGGGACATTTGTAAATGAAAGGAAACATGAGAAAAAGTGAGGCATTAGGAAAGTAAAGACAATGTTCACCAAAGGGCCAGCCTAATTCATCCCATCTGAAAGGAGGAAATAGTAGGAAATAAGACGTGGAGGGTCATGAAAACCCATGCCAAGCTTGCTGCATATGCTTCCTATCTTTCCCCCAGATATTTTATCTTTTAGTATTCTTTATGCAGCCCCTCTTTAAGGCTTCTGGCTTTTGTGTCTTGTTTAGGAAGGCTGTCTCCATCATAATATTATAAAAACATTTTCTTAAATTTTCTTCAGTATTTCTATAAATTTTTTAAACATGTAGAATTTTCATTCCAATCTGGAATTTCAAAGCTAAATCAATCTGAAATTTAGGTTGCATATGATGTGAAATAAGATTCCATATCTTATTTTTTTCTATTAGTATATGGTCTTTCATTTGTTCAAACAAAATGTATTAAATAGTTCATCTTTTCTTCACTGTTCTGAAACACAATCTTTATCATATACTCTATCCATATATATAAGTGTGTCTATTCCTGGATCCTCTGTTCTGTTTCACTGATTTGACTGTTTCTGCTTTAGTTACTATATGTTTATAGTTATATTTTGATTTCTGATCATGCAAATCTCTCACTCACCCTCATTATTCTTCTATTTAAAATTTTCTTGACTTTTCTTATTTATTCTCCCAGGTAAACATTTGAATCTGTTTATTGGATAAGAAATACAAATTATGTATTAAAATGTGTTTAGGATATGTTTTAAACATGTATGGTAAGACAAACAGATACAGAAATGATTGTCCTGAAGGAAGAAGCGTGTACTCAGAGGTCTCCAGAAACAGGAGGTGGGGCCAGGTAGGGAAGCACCAAGGTTAGATAGAAGACAGAAGAGGGGAGAGGACAGGATGGCTCAGTCCTTTATCAGTCCTCTCATGGGAAGGCAGGGTGGATTTGTTGCATAAGCTTAGTACTGGATAGTTTGAATAATTTTGGTAGGCTCTGGACTGTGGGGGTGGTCCCTAGTTTTCCAGTACCTGGCCCTGGAGTGACTTATTAGCAGGGAGAAATATTGACTTGATGTGTGAGAATTTGATAAAAGAGTTGGCTGAAGGTGTGGGCTCTGGATTGATTGGTTTGTCTATCAAAGGCACTCTTACAAGGGGAGTCATTTACATTCTCTAAGAATTAGCTAGCCCTGGTAGGGACAGTCTCTCCAGGATCAAGGACCCAGGTACCAGTACAGCAAGAATGCCCTCCTCAATGTGTATATATTGTCAATACAAATTGTGGTTTTGATTGGAGTTGCATTGACTTATAGAGTAATTTGATAATGAAGTGACGTCATTACAATATTGAATGCTTCCATCTAGGGACATGGCATGTCTCTCCATTTATTTAGGTGTTCTTTAATGTTTTCAGTAGCACTGCGTATTTTTTTCACATAAATCTTGCCTATTTTTGTTAGATTTGTTTTATAAATATCTTTATAATTTTTGTTATTTTTTGCCTATGATGTCACATAGCATGAAACCCTTATAGGATCTTGTTTCAATATTCAATCATTCATTTACCTTCCTATTTTTAGACTACTTACAAAGTATGGGTCAGACTACAAGATATACACTAGGCATCCTTCTCCCTAGTGACCTACAATCTAGATCTGGGAAATTTGAGCATACCTGTGGAAGCATACCTTTACCAGATGGTGAGGCAGATCCCAGAGAAAATGAGAATGAATGAAATTTAAAAAAATAAATAGAAGGAGGGGGAGGCAGAAACAAAAGAAGACCCAGGGAATCTGGAGTAAAGAAGATAAAAGCGTGTTGAGTTACCTGAGGGTCCAGTATGAATGTGATCACTGATCAAAGTCAATGTAATTTTGTGTCTTACACTGATAGCATTCAACAGTCATAGGAGCAGGTGAGGAGAAGGTAGCTGGTGAGATTCCCTAGGCCTTAGGAGTAGCATATTAGGATTAGTAAGGGAGAGGAGTCAAGAATAGTAAGTGCACTATTGAAGCTACAGATTGCTTAGGATTTGTTCAGGAATAGCCTCACTTCCACACTTTTATTTTTTTTTATTTTTTTTTTTTCACTTCCACACTTTTAAAAATGAAACTCAGAAGATAATCATTGACACTTAAGTAGCCCATATCTTCAACACTCGTCACAATCAAGACAAAAATATTGCAAAGAATATTCATGCATTCAGTTTCTGTGAAAAGAAGGCTTGTGTTTGATGCTGGACCTATTATTAAGGAGTTTGTTTCTAAAATATTTGCTTTCTTGGACCATACATTAATACTATTTATTTAGATATATGTTATCCAAATGTGTAATGTCTTCTACAGGTATTCTCGTTCAATGATTCCCCAAAGTAGTCAAATCATTTTGATGCTGGTTGTACCAGGAAAATGCCATGAATTCCCAGGTGCTTTTTTTTTAAAATACAGATGAGTTATAATGACAAAAGTAATTGAGATTTTTGGAATGTCTCATATTTTTATTATAGCTTTATATAAATTCAGCATATGAATAATGATTGAAGGTAAATTAACATTGTTAAGAAAGATATACCATAATATAAAGTACATTAACACTTATAAAAGAGACCATTTATTAAAGAAAATGCCATTATACAATAATGAGGCTAATAATTTCATATGGAAATAATACTGTATTAATTTGATGTATTCATACTAACAGTGAACATGATATTTAAAATTTTGCTGTCACATAATTATTCTCCTACTTTATGAAATGTTATACTGTCACCTAGAAAAACCCTTCTTTGAGTATAGATCTCTAATCTTCAGCTTGAGATGGCAGACTGTAATGTGTCACTGAGATATTTTTAAGTGAAGAGGTGGAAAAAACTCTTGGCTGAGTCATAAAGCTGAAGATTCTTTCTTCCCTAATCTTCTACCTGGAGCTATGCTCTCTAGGATAACACTGGCCTTTAGCAAAGAATTGAAACACCTTCCTAGTTCTACAAGGCAAATTGGGTAATTGAGTGTGATGTTAGTTTTGAAATGAAATGCCTTAAGGTGGTGAGTCATGGTCTGTATAATTGTTGCTCTAAAAAAAAAAAAAAAAAAACATTCAAAGAGAAAGTGAGAGCTAAGGATTTAGAGACCAAAGAATTCTGTTCTGGTCAGCAAAATAGTAGCATTACAACTGTATGATAGAACTGTGAGTGACTATTTGATATAGGCCTCTTAACTCCTTGACCCTTAGCTATCTGTACCATTTCAAGAAATACGTTTATATAAGGAATATGAACACCTATTAAAGCAATTGATGAAAAGCGAAAAAGTTGATGCATTGGTGCATTGGAATAAATAATGCTTCAAAGTTTACTCAATGGTGGGAACGGAATCAAAACATAAAGCTACCTCTTTGACTAGAGTTTGCTAACATTTCAGGAAGTAGGTTGAAATGACAGTGGGTAACATAAGAGCAGACCTATTTCTTGCTATGATACTTTACAGCTGTCACTGGCAGGGTGTTTTCTTAAACTGATATCAGCTACTATTTATACACTTACAATTTCTGGTCAGATTAGGGTGGAAGGTTGTGGTTCCCAGGTATATAAAATAGTATAATAATGTTCTATTCTTTTTGGAACGAATTTGTTACATGAAATGTCAGATGAGTCATTTTGCTCGTGTCAGATATTTGAAAGTAATGGAAAGATGCCAACGTGGAGGCCCAGTAATTCACGCATTGGTGTAATGGAGCAAATGAAATGCAAAGCTCTTGTACAGGTCCAATTTCAGCACCGAACGCTTACCTGTCAGTCAGCAAAATTGTCCCTGAATAAAAATGAACCCCATCTGAGAGGCAGAGCATTTTAATATACATCATATTCTTTGACTCTATTGCGAGGTAGAAGCTGCATGGAAAGAAAGAGAATACTGCTGAAAAAGACATTTAACAGCAACCCCTGAGCACGCTGGAAATCTTGCTCGCACTGCTGCCCACAAAAGGTTTTCGGTTTGCCCTTTCTCTCCTGAGCTATTGACAAACTCTTTAGCATTGCTCTCCTCCTCCCCTGTATCTCTTATCTATGTGGAAAGGTGGCTGATTTACCCCAGACAGTGAGAGATGTGGCCACTCAGGGATGTGGTGACCAAGTTGTAGACGGGTAACTTTATGACTGTCTGGGTGCAGCTGGGCATGAATTTATGGAAGTGACAATTAAAAATGTGTGTCACACAAATCGAAAGTCAGGCATACCTTCATCAAAATGATTATGGCCCAAAGTGACTGTCATTCTTTTGAAAAGCCTTTCATTTTGGAATTGGTTCCCGCTTTTCTATATGAGCAAGCATCTTACAGAAATGAGGTGTCCTAGTTTCTTTTTCTTTTTTTTAAACCCAATTCCTTGAGGTTTTTAAAAAGCAAATGGGAAGGTTAAGAATTTGTGTGCTTCAGTGGCCACACACCTCGGGCTTCTTGGACCCTAACTCTAGGAGTCAAGATTTGTTCTACCTTTGAAATATCTGTTTTCCATTTTTGTGTTTTAAGACTCTAAGTGCTTATAGGAACCCAAGCAGCTATTGAAAACCAGTAATGACTAGTTCTTCTAAATGTTAATGATTGAGAATGAACTAGCAATCAGGGCTCAAAAATAAAATAAAAAAGTGTGCTGTAGTAGAAACGGTGGTAATTAAATCAAGTCAAGGTGCCCTATACTTACGACTGTACTAACGCTTGAAAAATTATGAGTACTGAGAAAATTTACATAAATCCTCTTTAAATGATGTAGGTGGGAAAAAAAAAAAAGGAAAGAAAACTGTGGTCACAGGACTGAATTTATTTTAATCCCCTGGTTCAAGTGGCCCTAGAAATAATCATACTTGTATCAATCTATATTGCATGACTTTTGTAAGATGTGAAAATAGTGTTTTTCACTAAATTGTCACTTATTATTGTTCATTTAGGGCCACTAACATAGAAAAATTTCTCAGCTACAGTGTCAAAAGAATAGGGACAATTTGATGTTTTCTTTTGATGCTGTTTGTTGATATCTAGACCACTGTAGCTTGATTGCCTAACATTAAACCTATAATAACAGTGCAATCATAGCAGTATCATCATGAATGTTGTTACAATAGAAACAACATTTACACGGCCTCAGAATGGTAATTATCAAACTTTTTGTCATGAAGCACTTATTTGCTCGCATTGATCTGCCCCGGTCAGTTGTTAGCTCTTCTCATCTGAGGTGTATTGATTGTATAATCAGTAGATAGAGGCTGTGGGCAGATGAAATTCAGTGTTGTTGGGCAAATTATTGGCTGCTTGCCTGTTGACCTGGACCCTGCTGGTTGTACCTTAGATGCCGGTGGGATTATTACTCATTTCAGTGACCCTACTTTACGACAGAGCACTGTATATTATTATAAAAGATAAATGCCATCCTGCTTGCTGTGGTTGTGGTTGACTACACAAATGTCAGAATGCAGCTAGCCCAAAAACTGGGAAGCACAAGTGTGTTCCAGGTGATATTAAAAAGGAGAAATTTTCAAGGACTTTACCTTCTCTGTATGTGTCTCTCCATTTGAAGGTAATGATGAAAAGCCTGTGTGTGTCTAGAGGATGATAATAATGAGCACTTTATCGTGGGCTAAGGGTTATGACAAGTCAATTAATATTCTGATTTTGCCCGTAGGAACAATAAGGTTTAGATTAAGCTAAGCAAATGGACTAAAAGCTCATGGTCAGTGAAAGTCTCAGAGCTCAGAATTAAATCCGTTTCCTCTGAATATGAGTCGTTTGTTATATTGTGTAACCCTGCCTAATTAGGTTATGACCTGACCATTAAATATGTGTTTATTGAAATATCTAATGTTTCATCCAGCTAGAACGGCGGGGGCGGGGGCGGGGAAGGCCTTAATGTTATTCTTAATGTTATTTAAATAAAGTATTGCATTGGGTAACTTTTGAGACTATTTGGGCCTTTAAATATTTATAGCATTCCAAAAGCCAAGGTCTAGCATGGAACTATTTTAAAAGACAAAATCATTTTATGTAAAGAACAATGTGAATTTTACAGCTGGTGGCTATTTAAAAACTAGATATTTCCGGTGGAATGTTTCACTCCTGTGGCAAAATTCTCCAAGCTTATTTCTTTTGCCATTTCTTAGTTTTCTTAGTCTGATGATTACTCGTCACACTTTGAAACTGTCTACCCTGTGTAGGTAACTACAGCATGGCATCACATCCTAACGCCTAGACCAGGCCTTTTCCACCATGTGGAAACCTATTTTGATATTCACATTACTCCACGCATATATTTTTTAAAACCTGAGAGTGCTCACGATGTTCTTTCTTTCTCTCTGAAAAGAAAAAGATGTAAATGGAGTCCATGTTATTAACAATGCAGTGCCATGAAAATATGAACACTTTGGAACTGATAATTCCAGTAGTAATCTAGATGAAAGAACAACAAAATTCTACATCTCTAAATGCTCTTGGTTGTTAACTGTCTCCTTCCTTCTGCCGGCTACTCATCCATTGTATTGTAAAGGTCA
Source organism: Cervus canadensis (assembly GCF_019320065.1). NCBI lineage: Eukaryota > Metazoa > Chordata > Mammalia > Artiodactyla > Cervidae > Cervus > Cervus canadensis. The sequence continues at coordinate 26,048,422 of NC_057390.1, forward strand.
GTGGTTACCTGCTCATTGTATTTTAAAGGCATTCTCTCAGCAAGTAGTCTTAGAAGCAAGAACTGCAGTGCCACATTCCTCTTAGGCTTTAAATTCTGCAGCTGTTGAATCATGATTAGGCAATGGTTCTTCCCTTCTTGAACACTATTTTTTTTTTTTTTAAACTTTGGCAGATTTATTTATTTATTTATTTTTTCCTTTATTTTTATTAGCTGGAGGCTAATTACTTCACAACATTGCAGTGGGTTTTGTCATACATTGACATGAATCAGCCATGGAGTTACATGTATTCCACATCCCGATCCTCCCTCCCACCTCCCTCTCCACCCAATTCCTCTGGGTCTTCCCAGTGCACCAGGCCCCGAGCACTTGTCTCATGCATCCCACCTGGGCTGGTGATCTGTTTCACCATAGATAATATACATGCTGTTCTCTCGAAACATCCCACCCTCACCTTCTCCCACAGAGCCCAAAAGTCTGTTCTGTATTTCTGTGTCTCTTTTTCTGTTTTGCATATAGGGTCATCATTACCATCTTTCTAAATTCCATATATATGTGTTAGTATGCTGTAATGTTCTTTATCTTTCTGGCTTACTTCACTCTGTATAATGGGCTCCAGTTTCATCCATCTCATTAGAACTGATTCAAATGAATTCTTTTTAATGGCTGAGTAATATTCCATGGTGTGTATGTACCACAGCTTCCTTACCCATTCATCTGCTGATGGGCATCTAGGTTGCTTCCATGTCCTGGCTATTATAAACAGTGCTGCGATGAACATTGGGGTGCACATGTCTCTTTCAGATCTGGTTTCCTCAGTGTGTATGCCCAGAAGTGGGATTGCTGGGTCATATGGCAGTTCTATTTCCAGTTTTTTAAGAAATCTCCACACTGTTTTCCATAGCGGCTGTACTAGTTTGCATTCCCACCAACAGTGTAAGAGGGTTCCCTTTTCTCCACACCCTCTCCAGCATTTATTGCTTGTAGACTTTTGGATAGCAGCCATCCTGACTGGCGTGTAATGGTACCTCATTGTGGTTTTGATTTGCATTTCTCTGATAATGAGTGATGTTGAGCATCTTTTCATGTGTTTGTTAGCCATCTGTATGTCTTCTTTGGAGAAATGTCTGTTTAGTTCTTTGGCCCATTTTTTGATTGGGTCATTTATTTTTCTGGAATTGAGCTGCAGGAGTTGCTTGTATATCTTTAACAAGTGGTGCTGGGAAAACTGGTCAACCACTTGTAAAAGAATGAAACTAGAACACTTTCTAACACCATACACAAAAATAAACTCAAAATGGATTAAAGATCTAAATGTAAGACCAGAAACTATAAAACTCCTAGAGGAGAACATAGGCAAAACACTCTCCGACATAAATCACAGCAGGATCCTCTATGACCCACCTCCCAGAATATTGGAAATAAAAGCAAAAATAAACAAATGGGACCTAATGAAACTTAAAAGCTTTTGCACAACAAATGAAACTATAAGTAAGGTGAAAAGACAGCCCTCAGATTGGGAGAAAATAATAGCAAATGAAGCAACAGACAAAGGATTAATCTCAAAAATATACAGGCAAATTTATTGTTATTGAATGACTGATCTCTTACCTAAAATATTACAGAAGATAATGGGTGAAGTACATGAAAGTTACATGCAGAGGTGTCTTGGAGTTGAAATATTTTGCATTTTATATCTCTGCGAGCACCAAATAAAACAGCTGTTTGAGTACTCCTCAACAGATAATCTTACCTAAATTGGACAAATAGCTAAAAAGTAACTCCCAGATTCTAACATTTTAAGCCTTGCAACAGAATCCTTAATTTGTGTGCATATTCCTTTCCTTTTTCTTACGACTGCTAAAATATGCACTGACTACCTGAAAAATATTTAAAGGAAAATAGTTATCTTTTTTCGAATTCCCCCTGCACCAAAAGCTAACCACACGTAATACTTATGTAGTCATTATTTTGTGCATTATTATATTGTTAGCTCTTCATGTCTGACCTATTTTAATATTTCCTTCGTTGCGTAATGCTATGCTTTGTATGTAGAAGGAACTCAAATATGGGTTGGAATGGACTGGGCATTCAGTCAACAAGCATTTATTAAGGGCTTACTATTTATGAGCCACAGTCATCATTGCTGTGCTTATTTGTGTACAACTCTTTGAGACCCCATGCACTGTAGCCTGCCATGCTCCCCTGTCCATGAGATTTTCCAGGCAAGAATAGTGGACTGGGTTGCCATTTCCTCTCCCAAGGCATCTTCCCAACCCAAGGATCAAACTCTTGTCTCCTGCTGCTTCTGCATTGGCAGGCAGATTCTTTACCACTCAGTCACCTGGGAAGCCTTTATGGATATACCATAATTCATTTATTCATTTGTTTGTTTCTTGACATTTGAGGATATTTTTTCTTCCAGTTTGTAGCAATTATGAATTGTTGTTCAGTCACTGAGTCATGTCTGACTCTTTGCAACCCCAAGAACTGCAGCACACTAGGCTTTGCCATACTTCACTATCTCCCTGAATTTGCTCAAACTCTTGTCCCTTGAGTCAGTGATGCCATCCAACCATCTCATCCTCTGTCATCCCCTTCTCCTCTTGCTCTTAATCTTTCCCAGCATCAGGGTCTTTTCCAGTGAGTCAGCTCTTTGCATCAAGTGGCCAAAGTATTGGAGCTTCAGCTTCAGCATCGGTCCTTCCAATGACTATTCACTGTTGATTTCCTTTAGGACTGACTGGTTTGATCTCTATGCTGTCCAAGGCACTCTCAATAATCTCTGGCATCACCGTTTGGAAGCGTCAATTCTTTGGCGCTCGGCCTTCTTTATGGTCCAGCTCTCATATCCATACATGACTATTGGAAAACCACAGCTTTGATTATACAGACCTCTGTTGGCAAAGTGATGTTTCTGCTTTTTAATACACTGTCTAGGTTTTTCATAGTTATTCTTCCAAGTAGCAAGGTGGTGTCATCTGCATATCTGCGGTTGTTGATATTTCTCCTGGCAATCTTGATTCCATCTTGTGATTCTCCATCCTGGCATTTCACAAGATGTACTCTGCATGTAAGTTAAATAAGCAGAGTGACAATATACAGCCTTAACGTACTCCTTTCCCAGTTTTGAACCAGTCCATTTTTCCATGTCCAGTTCTAACTGTTGCTTCTTGTCCTGCCTGCAGGCTTCTCAGAAGGCAGGTAATGTGGTCTGGTATTCCCATTTCATTAAGAATATTCCACAATTTGTTGTATTCCACACAGTCAAAGGCTTTTGCAGAGTCAATGAAGCAGAAATAGATGTTTTTCTGGAATTCCTTTGCTTTTCCTATGGTCCTGTGTATGTTGGCAATTTGATCTCTGGTTCCTCTGCCTTTTCTAAATCCAACTTGTACATCTAGAAGTTCTCGGTTCACATACGGCTGAAGCCTAGCTTGAAGGATTTCGAGCATAATCTTGCTGACGTGAAATCAGTGCAGCTGTACAGTAATTTGAACATTCTTTGGGATTGGAATGAAAACTGACCATTTCCAGTCTTGTGGCTACTGCTGAGTTTTCCAAATTTGCTGGCATATTGAGTACAGCACTTTAACAGCATCATCTTTTAAGATTTGAAATAGCTCAGCTGGAATTCCTACACCTCCACTAGCTTTGTTCATAGTAATACTTCTTAAGGTCCATTTGACTTCACACTCCAGGATGTCTGGCTCTAGATGAGTGACCACATCATCGTGGTTATCTGGGTCATTAAGAGTTTTTTTGTACAGTTCTTCTGTGTATTCTTGCCACCTTTTCTTAATCTCTAAGAATAGAGATATAAACACTGGTATGTGGAGCTATGTTTTCACTACTTTGAAATGAAAATGAGGTGGGATTGCTGTATGGATAATACAGGAAATATATATTTAACTTTCTGAGAAACTGTCAAATTGTTTTTCCAAAATGGTTTGTCTTCTTACATTGCCACTAGCCGTGCCTTAGGGTTCCCATTGCTCTGAGTCTTGGCAGACACTTCCTATGTGGAAGTCTAGTAGTATCTCAATGTGGCCAGAATTGGAGGTGGGAAAAATCAGACTACAGTTTCCGCCTTCTTCTCCCTCTCCTTATCAATTTTCATTCCACTGCTTCTCCATGAATAGCAATACAGACACGGACACTATGGCATTTTCTGAGGAAGGTGAGGCATTTTAATAGGTGAGAGGTGAAAAAGAGAGGGAGGAAAAAGAGAGGAAGGAGAAAGCAAGACCAGAAAGGGAGAGGAGTGCTGTGGAAGGAGGCTAGGATTATATAGTGAAAGTTTGGGTATTTCTCTGTTATATTATTGGACTTCAAAGGCAAAATGAAGATGTGTTTAGTGGAGGAGGGCAGGATGTCAACATCAGGTTTATGTTTTAGATTTTTTTGTTAGAAAGATGATTCTGATGAACATAGCGTTATTTGGATGAGTATGATTGGAATGGGAAGGGGATCTTTTTAGCTCTATGATCAACATTAGCTTTATTCTTTCTTTTCTCTATTGCTTAGAAGTTTCACTAGTTCACTGACTTCAGTTATATTACCAGCCACTTTGGTATTTTCTCTTAATGGCCTAACTTTACCTCAAACCCAATGTATCGGAGAGGAAGACACCCAAGGTCATCATTTCTCTTCACTTTGTTCAACTCTGTTTCCATTTCCATCACCATTCTTCCAGTGCTTAAGCTAGATATCTTGGAATTATCTTGACCTTTCTTTGTTGTTTCCTTTATCTAATTTTTCATGAAGTTTAGTATTTTTTATTTTCTCAGAAAGTCTCTCAAATTTGGTTCTTTTTACTTCTCACTGCCACATTCTCCTCATCTTAATCTACTTTTCTCCACCAATCTCCTAACTTAGTTTTTCTTTTTCACCAAGCACTACTTTCAGTTCTTTCCATTCCTATCAGATAAATCTGACATTTCATTTTCTTCCTGTCACTCTTTTGAAAGGAAAAGAATCTGTTACTGGGGACACTCCAGTAGGCACTTTCAAATATGATTTCATTGCATTCCGGGAAGTTAGTCTCATTAACCACATTTTATAAGACAAAAACTAAGGTTCCCAGCAGTACAACTGGACTTTGTACCTAGTTCTATCTGAAGACAAAGCCCAAAGTCTTTCCTTTGCTCTCCTTTGCCAAAAAACTACAGTGAGTCCCTTTGACCAACAATTTTAAGTCCCAACCTTTCTGGTTCTCAGAGCCCTATAACATCTTCTCCCCTCCCTCAGATCATACCCTCCCACCCTCACCCTGCCCCCCAAGCTAAACTCTTACATTTTCCAGCGTTCTAAAATAAGTCCTTTCTCTTCTGCAGGTCTGCTATCTCAAAGACTAAAATGCTGCATGCTGTTTAGCCCTGTGTCTTTTCATGTAACATGTGAAATGTTTTTCAAATAGCATTTCTCCGTTGAAATTGTCTCACTTTTGCCCAGACAACATTTAGCTATCTCTTAGTCTCACACAGTCCGATACTGAAGTTGGTTCAAACAATTTTAAAGGCCTCACCAATCTTTATATTAAGGAATGCATATGAGAAGAGTAAATATAGAACATGAAGAGATTTATTTCTGAAAAACAAAATTTAGTCCTGGTTTTCAGTTTGGAAAATTAATAGGAAAAAAATTTATTAGTTACAGAATTAGCATTTAGAAAATTTTATTTTATAGTTAAAATTAAGAAAACACAGACCGTTATTCTTGTTCAAATTCTTGTCTGTCAAATTTCTGTCTTCCTGAATAGGCTATGTAGATGGGTGTTGGTGGCCTGAGTAAGTCAGGAATCGGCTACAGCATGAAGTCTCAGTCAGAGTAGACAATTCCAAAGAGAAATAAGGGAAAGGAAAATAAACTTTTCTTCCTTTAGCTAATCAACATTGGCTCCAACAGAGCAGTAAAAAAAAAAAAAGAGAATGTTTGAGGAGAAAAGAAATTTGGCTTATATATGACACCTGATTAATACTTTGTTTATACCTTGTTCTTATTGTTGGGTAAGCTTACTGCCAGAAGTCCTAGAGATTCTTGTTGCTGCTGCTAAGTCACTTCAGTCGTGTCTGACTTTGTGTGACCCCATAGATGGCAGCCCACCAGGCCCCTCTGTCCCTGGGATTCTCCAGGCAAGAATATTAGAGTGGGTTGCCATTTCCTTCTCCAATGCATGCATGCATGCTAAGTCACTTCAGTCGTGTCCAACTCTGTGCGACCCTATGGACAGCAGCCCACCAGGCTCCTCTGTCCATGGGATTCTCTAGGCAAGAATACTGGAGTGCGTTGCCATTTCCTTCTCCTAGACATTCCTATATTTTTTAAATTAAGAATTTCAGACCTCTCAGCCACTGTTCCATTGGATCATAGAAAAGAAAGAGAATTCCAGAAAAACATCTACTTCTACTTCATTGACTATGCTAAAGCCTTTGACTGTGTGGATCACAACAAACTGTGGAAAATTCTTAAAGAGTGGGAATAGCAGACCACCTTACCTGCCTCATGCAAAACCTGTATGCAGGTCAAGAAGCAACACCTAGAACCAGACATGGAACAATGGACAGGTTCTAAATTGGGAAAAGAGTACGTGAAGGCTGTTTATTGTCACTCTGCTTATTTAACTTATATGCAGGGTACATCATGTGAAATGCTGAGCTGGAGGAAGCACAAACCGGAATCAAGATTACTGGGAGAAATATCAATAACCTTAGATATTCAGATGATACCACTCTTATGGCAGAAAGTGAAGAGGAACTGAAGAGCCTCTTGATGAAGGTGAAAGAGGAAAGTGAAAAGCTGGCTTAAAGCTCAACATTCAAAAAACTAAAATCATGGCATCTTGTCCTATCACTTCATGGCAAATAGATGGGGAAACAGTGGCAGACTTTATTTTCTTGGGCTCCACAATCACTGCAGATGGTGACTGCAGCCATGAAATTAAAAGAGACTTACTCCTTGGAAGAAAAGCTATGACTGACCTAGACAGATAACTGAAACTGACCATCCCTAAGGAACTTTTAGAGAGCTTCCCAAGAGTTGGGCAGGAATCTCTAGTGCACTCATATTGATGTAACCCCAGACAGAATCCTTAAGGATCCCCAGACAAAGATGCCACTTTATAGAGAGAGGCACAATGACAGGAAAAATCCTTGCAATGAACCATCTCTCTCGTTTCACCAAATAGAAGCTCCCCAAGGACTAGAACTATGACTAATTCATGTGTCTTTGTACTTAGAACTTCGCTTGGTAGATAGTAGGCCCTCCGAGTGGTAGAATAGTATGGTGAAGAAGAATTCAGGCTCTCCAATAAGACAGACAAGAATTTAGATCTCTTCTTTATTAATTAGCTAGTTTGTTACTTATTATTGAATCTCCTTAGGTCTCAATTTCCTTAACTGTAAAATGGATATAATTGTGTTGCCTTTCATCATAGGGTTGCTGTGAGGATTAGAAGATCCAATGGTAATAAAGGATTTAGAAGCTTGGCACATGAATTCTCAATTTAAAAAAAGAGCCATTATTATTTTTTTTATTTAATAAAATATTTCATTAGGCTTACCTCAGATAATTTCTTAAAGTATCCACAATGATGTTTGTATCTTACTTGAATAGTTTATAAACTATAACCTCTTCTAATGAGATTATGGATTGCATTGCTGCTCCTTAACCTATTGCCTACAAGGTAAGATGAAAGTAGTGGAGTATTTTAGTTTGTAAGGTGTAGAAGTGTGCCAGAGGATGTGGGATATTACCTTGTATTTACCATATATGAATAATGTACTTCATTGAAATCATTTTCATCTCCAAATGAAAGTCAGTTAGAAAGACAAGTCCTACCTATAGAAATACTGTTTCACTGATAATTTATGGATAGTGTTAAATGCTCTCTAAATTGTTAAGCAGAATGCTGTCTTCTCCATGGGATCTTTCCAACTCAGGGATTGAAACTGTGTCTCCAGTTTTGGCAGACAGATTCTTTACCACTGAGCCACCAGGGAAGCCCATTGATCTAAAATGGGATATACTAAATTAAAATTAACCTAATCTCATTCATTATAAGATACTTATGGAATGCAACAACAATATTTTTTTGAATTAAAATTCAAGTCAGCAAGTAATTATGTTACCTTATATATATATAAAGCATGGGCTTCCCAGGTGGCACTATTGAAAATATGCCTACCAATGCAGGAGACATAAAAGACTCCGGTTGGATCCCTAGATGAGGAAGATCCCCTGCAGGGGGACAAGGCAACCCACTCCAGTATTCTTGTCTGGAGAATCCCATTGACAGAGGAGCCTGGTGGGCTATAGTCCCTAGGATTGCAGAGTCAGGCACGACTGAAATGACTTTGCACACATGCATACATAAAGCATAGTATTCAGTTCTTTAAGTCTATAGAAGATAAACAAGATGGAGTTCCTGGAGGTGCTGTGGTAGGTGCTAAAGTAGGAAATTGGGTATTTGCATGAAATGATTTTTAAAAACGGTAAAAAGGCTTGTTGATTAAACCAAAGCAGCTTTAGTGTCCAGCTTTTTTAAAGGGGAAAAATTATACCTCCTATCAGCCAGACAGGTTAATTTTGATACTTTTAAAGATTCTGTGCTAGATGAAATCACTGAACAATCAATTAGTCACCACATAGGAGAGCATGAAGCACTGAGTAGTCACTCTCTTGGCTTTTGCAAAGAGCAAATTGTACCAGATCGATTTAATTTCCTTCTTCAAGAGATTGACAGTTTGTACAGACATTTAAGAAGCAGGATATGTAATTTATCTGAACTTCAGAAGGGATTTTGATTCAGTCACACCTGACATTTTAGCACTAACTCCAAGAATGTGGTCCAGTCCAGACTGTATTCCTGTAGTAAGGAGCCCACCTCACTGATAAGCCACAGTTGAAAAGGGTCACCAGGGGTTCAGTATCAACAATAAATCTTGTTCCAAGGAAAACTCTAATACAAGTGCTTTGAAAAGTTGTTATAGTTGAAATGAAATGATCTTAAACCATTATGAAGGAACCACTATGTACTCTATGCAGGGCAATAGGGCCAAGTTCACAGTAGTGTGCTATGGGGATCATGAGCAGTACCGAAGTAAAGTAAAGTACCAAAGACAGGTACAAAATAGGAGCAGCTTGGCCTTAAGTATGACAAAGACAAAATTGGGAGTCAGTAGTGAAACCCAACCTATATATCCCTGAGCAATTCTGTGTTGTTATTTATAAGCGGCACATAATTTCAGAGTGTGTAAAAAGGAATATGATTTGCAAGCATAGGAGTCCAGAGTCATTACTCTGTAATAGTTAGTTTTAGAATTACAACTCTAGAGTTAGTTAGAGTTACAACTTTAGTTAGTTACAACTTTAGAGTTAGTTAGAGTTACAACTTGCAGACTATTCTAATTTTACCCTTCCGGGAAGCTAGAGGGCCCAGAGTAAAACATTCTAAACGTGTAAGATGATGACTAGATGTTTCTTTGAAGTTCAGACTAGAGAAGTGTGTGTGTGTGTGTGTGTGTGTGTGTGTGTGTGTGTGTGTGCACACGCGCACGTTCGGTTGTGTCTGACTGTTTGTGACCCCATGGATTGTAGCCTGCTAGGCTCCTCTGTCCATGGGATTTTTCAGGCAAAAATACAGGGGCAAGTTGCCATTTCCCACTCCAGGGGATCTTTTCAACCCAGGGGTAAAACCCTCATTTCTTGTGTCTCCTGCACTAGCAGGCGAATTCTTTTCTTTTCTTTCTTTTTTCCTTTATTGAAGGATAATTACTTTACAGAATTTTGTTGTTTTCTGTCAGACTTCAACATGAATCAGCCATAGGCAAATTCTTTATCTCTGCACTACCTGGGAAGTCCATAGAGAAAAGAGACCACATTTCAAATTATGCAGAGGTATTACTGCATTTCATAGTCATTTGTTGAGTAGTGACTGTATGTCAGATTGTCAGGATAAGTTTATGAAGTGACTGTTTTGTTTAATTTTCACAGGGGAGAATGTAAAACAAATGCACTTAAATGTAGTGAGAATTCGGGTAGATAAAGGAAGAATTCTTTTACTATTGAGGTCAGTAAACACTGAAACATGTTATCAGAGAGTTTCTGAAATATTTTTTCTTGGAATCTGTTTGAAAACAGAAGAGACAGTCTTCTGCCTAAGGTGGCATAGGTGTCCAAGGCTTTGGTTTAGTCCAGTGGTTCCAGAATCTGACAGTGTCAGGACTGCTTGGATAGAATTTTTTAGAAAACAGCCTACTGAAGTATAATTGTCCTACTATAAATTACACATATTTAAATAATATAATCTGATATTTTGACTTATGTATGTGACCATGGTACTATCACCACATTCAAGATAACAAACATATTCGTCATCACCAAAGGTTTTTTTCATGCCCCTGTGTAGTTCTTCTTCCCAACCCTCTTTGGGCAACCCTTATCTGCTTTCTGTCCCTAGAGATTATTAATTTGCATTGCCTAGAACTTTATGTACATGGAATCAAACAGTTTGTCCTCTTTTTCACCTGGCTTTCACTCGGTATATTTATTTTGAATTTTATCCATATTTTAATGTGTTTCAATAGGTAATTCCTTTTTATTGCTGAGTAGTATTCCATTGTATATATCACAGTTTATTGATCCATGTATTCATTGATGGACATTTGGGTTCTGTTCAGTTTGGGGTTATCACAAATAAAGCTGTTATGAACATTTATATATAAGCTTTTGATAAGACGTATTTTCTCATTTCTCTATTTTGTCATTTCTCTAGAATCATAGCATAATATGGTAATATTATGTGTTTAACTTTATATGTGTTTAACTTTAGGAGAAACTGTCAAATTGTTTTCTATGTGGTATTTCTATTTTACACTCCCAGCAGTCATTGTGGGAGAGTTCAGCCAACCCTTGAAATGATGAGGCTCTTTGATTTTAGACATCCTAATAGCTATGTGGTGGTACCACATTGTGGTTTTTATTTAAACTTCCCGAATGACCAAAGATGTTGAGGATCTTTTCCTGTGCTGATTTGCCATCTATGTATTTTCTTTGGCAAAGTTTTTTTTTTTTTTTTCCCCTTACCACTTTCTAAAGTGGATATTTGTCTTCTTCTTATTGAGTTTTGTGAGTTCTTTGTGTATTATCAATGCAAGTCCTTCAGCAGATAGATGATCTGCAGATATCTTCTCCCAGTCTGTAGTTTTGCCTTTTCATGTCTCAAAGAGCAGAAGTTTTTGATCTTGATGAAGTCCAATTCATCCTTTTTGCCCCCTTCTTTGGATTGTCCTTTGTTCATGTCTAAGAACTCTTTGGCTGAACCAATGTTACAAATGTTTTCTCTTGTGTTTTATTTTTTTAAGGGTGTTCTTTTTTTTTTTTAATTTATTAGTTTATATGTTGCTATGGTGGGTCTTCATTGCTGCACTTGGGCTTTCTCTAGTTGCGGCAAGTGGGGGCCACTCTTTGTTGATCTGTGTGGGCTTTTCACTGCAGTGGCTACCTCATTGTGTAGCATGGACTCTAGGCACAGAGGGCTCAGTAATTGTGGCACCCGGGATTAGATGCTTCTTGACAAAGGGGATCTTCCAAGACCAGGGATTGAACTGGTGTCCCTTGCATTGCAAGGCAGGCTCTTAACCACTGGACCACCAGGGAAGCTCTCTCCTATGTTTTCTTATAAAAGTCTTATGGTTCAAGTTTTATAGTGTCTCTTTATCCATTTTGAGTAATTTTTTTATATGGTATGAGGTGTGGATCAATGTTCTTATTTTACATGTGGATGTTTGTTTTTCTAGCATTAGTTGTTGAAAAGACTATTCTTTTTCTGCTGAAATGTCATTGAACCTGTGTCAAAAATCAGTTGTTCATGTATGTGTAGGTCTATTTCTGGGTTCTCTACTGAGTTTCATTGGTATATTTGTTAAAGGGTGTTCTGAGACCTAATTTCCAAACTGTGGAGTGAGGATTTTCTCCCCACATGACCAAGCAATGCTCAGGATACCAACTGGGAGTCCTATACTACAACCAAATTTTCACCCTGTTTCCCCAGAGGAAGCCTCACATCCTACAAGGAAAAAAAGCTCAGTTCTATTAGACCACTCTCCATTTCAGATGCCAATTACAGGCCCAGGTTGTTACCTGTGCTTTTGACCAACTGGTTACAAATCAGAAGTTCCCATGACCCCTTCTTTTGAGTTCGGTTCTTTTTTCTAGAGTGGCTCACAGGACTCAGGAAACCCATTTACTTACTGGGTTACTGGCTTATTACAAAAGGATACAGATGAACATCCAGATGGAAGAGCTACATAGGGCAAGGTGTGTGAGAATGGTGCGGAATTTCCATGCTCTCTGAGAATGCCACTCCACCTGAATTTCCATGAGCTCACCAACCCAGAAATTCTGCACACCGCATCCTTTTGGATTTTTATAAAGGCTTCATTATGTAGGCAGGATTGATAAAGCATCAGCTATTGGTGATTGATTTACCCTCCAGCTCCTCTTCTTCCCCAGAGGTCAAATGTGGAACTAAAAGTTCCAACCCTCCAATCACATGGTTGGTTGCAAACGGGCCCCATCCATAGGTGACCTGAAAGCGTTCCAGGAGTCACCGCATTATCATAATAAATGACACTTTTATTTTTCTCACCACTTAGGAAATTCCTGGGGTTTTAGAGCCTCTGGTATAGTGCTAGAAACAGGAATTAAGACCAAATATATTTTCTTGTTATAAATCACAATATTATACTTGTCTGTCTTTGTATTGAAACCACACTCTCTTATTACTGTATTATTATATTAAGTCTTAAAATCAGGTAATATCAGTTTTTCAAACTTGATCTTCTTTCTCAAAGATATTTTGGTTATTCTAGGTCATTTGCGTTTTCATATAAATTTTAGAATCAGCTTGTCAACTTTTATTTGACTACCAGGATTTTGATTGAGATTGCATTGAGTCAACAGATAAATTTGGGGGTAGTAGACCTCTCAACAATATTAAGTCTTCTAATCCATGGACATGGTATATTCTTCCATTAATTTAATTTTTAAGTTTCTTTCAGCTATATTTTGTGATTTTCAGTATACTAATCTTACACATCTGTCAGATTTATCCCTAAGAATTTCATGTTTTACAATGCTATTGTAAATTTTATTTTCACATTTTAATATCTAATAGTTTGTTGCTGGTGTATAGAAATATAGTGAACTTTGTGTATCGATCTTGTATCCTGCCGTCTTACTAAACTTGCTTATTAGCTCTAATGACTTTTTGGGTAACATTTTCTATGTTGACAATCATGTTGTATGCTACAGTGACAATTTTACATATTCCTTTCCCATCTAGATACCTTTTATTTCTTTTTCTTCCCATACTTCACTGACTGGAACCTCTAGTACAGTGTTGTATAGAAGTGGTAACAAGATATCTTTGTTTGGTCTGTAGTTTTCTCATAATATCTTTGGTTTTTGTATCAGGGTTTAATGTCCTTATAAAATGAGTTAGGCAATATTAAGGAGAAAGGGACGACAGAGGATGAGTTGGTTGAATGGCATCACTGACTCAATGGACATGAGTTTGAGCAAGCTCCAGGAGTTGGTGATAGACAGGGAAGCCTGGTATGCTGCAGTCCAAGGGGTTGCAAAGAGTCAGACATGACGGAGCAAATGAACTGAACTAAATATTCTTTTTCAAGAATTTAAAAGAATTGGTATTATTTTCTCCTCAATTTTGGTGGAATTTAGCAGTGACACCATCTGGGCCTACTAAAGCTCATTCTGTGGGTGAATCCAGAAATGTCTTTGTAACAAGTTCCCCGTGTGATGCTGCAGAACCACTGATCTGATAAAACGTGATCTCTTAAAGTCCAAGCCAACCATCAGCCAAGCAGCCAGGGACGTGGCAGTTCTCAAGAGGCAAATGGATCATCATCAGCCAGTGGCTTTCATCTTGAACTGTGCTTGCATCATCAAGGAGTTGCATCACTGAACTGTGGAATTCCCTCCCCAGAAAATCCCATGCAGAAGAGTCTGTCAGGAGGTCATTCTGACAGAATTGTGAGAATTGTAAAACATCTAAAGTTTACTTGGTAATTAGAATCATGCATATAGATTCCTTTCTGTTTTATAACCAATAGAAAATTGAACAGTTGCTTCAATATGCCATGAAATCAAACTTTTTAGAGAAGATTATGTTTTATAAGGAAAATGAGTTGTCCTATGGCATGCTACTGATTAGATCTTTACTCTGTTCAAGTTGGAATGATTAAAATCCTTTTCAATAATTGTGAATTTTCCCCTGATAAAAGTCACCTTTGAGGTTGTTATTATGCAGTAGATTCAAGTTAGTAATTTTATCTTCTGGAAAACAGTTCTGTGACAAATTCCTAAGTGCATATTAATTGACTACTTGATCTATTTGTAGCGCATTTGATGAACTGTTTTCACAAATGCCATGACTGTTTTCGCAAATCTCTGGCTTTCACACATACTGGTTAACTATCTTTGTGACTAAATTTTAATCATTTGAAGGTGGTACTAATTTGTGAACAATAGCTTCCATGAACTACTTACATACCTCCATTTTGGGTGACTAAGTATAAAACCATTTAAAAAATCTGATGTCCATAATTCTTTATGGTGAATCTATAATCAGTAATATTCACCAGCCAGTGATTTTGTTATCACTTAGTCATGTCCAACTCTTTGTGACCTCATGGGCTGCAGCACTCCAGGTTTCCCTGTCCTTCACAATCTCCCAGATTGGTCAAACTCATGTCCATTGAGTCGGTTATATGTTCCAACCATCTCATCCTCTGCTGTCCCCTTACCTCCTGCCTTCAATCTTTCCCAGCATCAGGGTCTTTTCTGATGAGTCAGTTCTTCCCATGGTGGCCAAAGTATTGGAGCTTCACCTTCAGCATTAGTCCTTCCAATGAATATTCAGGATTGATTTCCTTTAGGATTGACTGGTTGGATCTCCTTGCAGTCCAAGGGACTCTCAAGAGTGTTCTCCAGCATCACAGTTCAAAAGCATCACTTCTTCAGTACTCAGTCTTCTTCATGGTCCAATTCTCACCTCTATACATGACTACCGGAAAACCATAGCTTTGACTATATGGAGCTTTCTCAGCAAAGTAATGTCTCTGCTTTTTAGTACTCTGTCTAGCTTGGTCATAGCTTTTCTTCCAAGGAGCAGGCATCTTTTAATTTCATGGCTGCAGTCACCACATGCAGTGATTTTGGAGCCCAAGAAAGTAAAATCTGTCACTGTTTCCATTGTTTCCCCATCTATTTGCCATGAGGTGACGGGACTGGATGCCATGATCTTTGTTTTTTGAATGTTGAATTTTAAGTCAGCTTTTTGACTCTCCTTGTTCACCTTCATCACGAGGCTCGTTAGTTCCTCTTCACTTTCTGCCAAAAGGGTGGTATCATCTGCATGTCTGAGGTTATTGATATTTCTCCCGGCAGTCTTGATTCCAGGTTGTACTTCATCCAGCCCAGCATTTCACATGATGTACTCTGCATATAAGTTAAATAAACAGGGTGACAATATACAGTCCTGATGTACTACTTTCCCAATTTGGAACTAGTTCGTTGTTCCATGTCTGGTTCTAACCATTTCTTCTTGACTTGCCTATAGATTTCTCAGAAGGCAGGTAAGGTGGTCTGGTATTCCCACTCTTTAAGAATTTTTCACAGTTTGTTGTGATCCACATAGTCAAAGGCTTTGTGTAGTCAATGAAACAGAAGTAGATGTTTTTCTGGAATTATCTTGCTTTTTCTATGATCCAGTGGATGTTGGTAATTTGATCTCTCATTCCTCTGCCTTTTCTAAATCCAGCTTGAACATCTGGAAGTTCTTGGTTCACGTACTTGGAGAAATTTGAGCATTACTTTGCTAGCATGTGAAATGAGTGCAATTGTGTGGTAGTTTGACATTCTTTGGGATTGGAATGGAAACTGACCTTTTCCAGTCCTGTGGCCACTGCTGAGTTTTCCAAATTTGCTGGCATGTTGATGAGTGCAACACTTTAACAGCATCGTCTTTTAGGATTTGAAGTAGCTCAGCTGGAATTCCATCACCTCCAATAGCTTTATTTGTGGTTATGCTTCCTAAGGCCCACTTGCCTTCACACTCCAGGATGTCTGGCTGTAGGTGAGTGATCACACCATCGTGATTATCTGGGTCATTTGAGATCTCTTTTGTATATTTCTTCTGTGTTTTCTTGCCACCTCTTCTTAATATCTTCTTCTTTTGTTAGGTCCATACTGTTTCTGTCCTTTATTGTGCACATCTTTGCATGAAATGTTCCCTTGATACCTCTTAATTTTCTTGAAGAAATCTCTAGTCTTTCCCATTCTTGTTTTCCTCTATTTCTTTGCCTTAATCACTTAGGAAGGCTTTCTTAACTCTCCTTGCTAATCTTTGGAACTCTCTTTTTCTTGGGGATGATTTAGAGTCCAAAATACAGGTACTTGGGTGCATTCTGAAAAACTACAGAATGATCTCTGTTCATTTCTAAGGCAAACCATTCAATATCACAGTAATCCAAGTCTATGCCCTAACCACTAATGCTGAAGAAGCTGAAGTTGAACGGTTCTATGAGAACCTATATGACCTTCTATAGCTAGCACTAAAAAAAGATGTTCTTTTCATCATAGGGGACTGGGATGCAAAAGTAAGAAGTCAAGAGACACCTGGAGTAACAGGCAGGTTTGGCCTTGGAGTACAAAATGAAGCAGGGCAAAGGCTAAGAGTTTTGCCAAGAGAACACATTGATCATAGCAAACACCCTCTTCCAACAACACAAGAGACAACTCTACACATGGACATCACCAGATGGTCATTACCGAAATCAGATTGATTATATGCTTTGCAGCCGAAGATGGAGAAGCTCTATACAGTCAGCAAAACCAGACTGGGAACTGACTGTGGCTCAGATCATGAACTCCTTATTGGAAAATTCAGACTTAAATTGAAGAAAGTAGGGAAAACCACTAGGCAATTCAGATACGACCTAAATCAAATCCCTTATGATTGTACAGTGGAAGTGACCAATAGGCTCAAGGGATTAGCTCTGATAGAATGCCTGAAGAACTATGGATGGACGTTTGTATCGTTGTACAAAAGGTGGTGATCAAAACCATCCCCGAGAGAGAAAAGGCAGTGACATCACCACCTTATATAGGAAATGTCACTTTCTGGGCTCTTTGTTAATCCTAATTTATGTGGTGACTTAGACAGTAAAGAATCTGCCTGTAATGCAAGAGATATGGGCTTGATCCCTTGGTTGGGAAGATCCCCAGGAGAAGAAAATGGCAATCCACTCCAGTATTCTTGCCTGGAGAGTTCCATGGACAGAGGAGCCCAGCAAGCTACAGTCCATGGGGTTGCAAGAGTCAGACACAACTGAGCCACTTTCACTTTCAGGAAACGGGAATATAATTTTATGTGATATATGGTGTATGAGTAAATACATTATATTCCCTCTAGCTCAGAGGATCTTAACCATTTTTGTACCATGAGCCCCTTTGGTACCTGGTGATGCTTATGGATGTTTTCTCAAAATAATTTTTCAAATATATTGATAAAATTATAGAAATAGGCTGATTCATGTCAATGTATGGCAAAACCCACCTCAATATTGTAAAGTAATTAGCCTCCAACTAATAAATGAAAAATAAAATTTTTTTTTAAATTATAAAAATACAAAGAAACCAATTACATTGAAATACAGCTATCAAAATATGTTTAAAACACAATTGTGATACAGTAATCTATGTGCTTCCTTATTAATACAATTAAATAATAAGATCTAGGTACAGCTTTAATAACTATTGTTATTATTATAATTTTTTATTAAGAAGGAGCTACTGAATGACATTTGAAATAACTGCAACACCTATAATGTTACATGAAAATATCATTATTCATAGCCTACTTTGTAATAGAAGAAAATGCTAAACTTTAGTTAGTTTAGTAAAAATATGGTATTTTTCCCTTCCAAGTTCATGGAAACCCTGGTTCTTTCCCTGTATCCTGAGAATCCCTGCTGACCTTTCATTTTTTTTTTAAGGGAAACTTAGTTTTGAATCAAAATCCAGGTTACCCAGAAAGAAATTATGAAGAAATAGGGGAGAAAAAAATGAAGGTCCAGTTTCCTTGTGGAACTGGTGAAAGGGTTTATTAAATATTTTGATATACAGCTTTATTAAACATTTGATATAAAGTTCATTATTTCCTGCTGAAATTAACATTGTCCTCTTCAATGAACCACTAATGAACAGCCTGAGAAGAATAACTTAATCATACAGCACTTTTATTCTGTAAAACCTATATAGAATGGTGGCACAAAATAGAAATATAATGGAGTGATTATATGCCAAAATGAAATCTTAGCTCAGAAGAACCTAATGGCAACAAGCCTGGGGCTCTTAAAATCAGAAGTCCTCTAGGACTTGTCTTGGAAACTTCCTTTTTAAAGGCCCTGAGTGGTAGGTGATGAGAAGGTAAAAGAAAGCAAAAAGAAGGAATAAAGTTATGTTTTCAAAGTATGAGGTTCACAGGAATTATATCCTATCGCAGGTGTTCAGTACATATACCAAACCTCCTATTTGCAAGTTGCTAACTGGCATTGCATGATTAGATTGAGTAATTGCACATGTCAGTAAAAAGTCATAATTACCTAAGAAAAATGTATGCATTTTGTCTAGGTAGGATTCATCCATTTAGCATGTCTTTTAAATTCTCACAAATTATCAATTTGATAGCACTGTGGAGGTAAAAATCCTGTATTTTCTATGGATCCTGATGCTTGTGGGTATCATTGTTTACTAAACAGTTAGCTTTAATATTTAAGTGGAAAAAACACTTAAAACCAGTGCGAATTGCCTAGCCATGAGAAACTTCAGGACTTTGTTAGAAATTTCTGTTGTCTTCCATTTCTTAAACATCATGACAATAACTCACAATTTACTTACAAATTGAAGTAACACTTCATAATACCTGGCAGCTTTCAAAACTAGATATAGCTGTCCTTATGTGAAGGGTTCCAGTAATACTATTGTAAGATATTTTTTGCTGACCATCTGACAGTTCTCAGGAACCCCTCTCTCTCAACATTTTATAGCTACTGCACTAGTTACAGCTAATCCTTTCAATGAATGAGCTGGAAAATGTAGATACATCAATATCATATTCTTTTAGAGCCC
Organism: Cervus canadensis; assembly: GCF_019320065.1. NCBI lineage: Eukaryota > Metazoa > Chordata > Mammalia > Artiodactyla > Cervidae > Cervus > Cervus canadensis. Next base: position 26,067,637 of record NC_057390.1, read on the forward strand.
ATTTAATCCATGCCCTATTATTATTTCGTTTAATAGGGCCATTATCTTCTGTGGAAATGAAAAGTAATTTGTTGGAATTATTTCTTAAAATTTAAAGATCAATCTATGTAAATTTTTTTTAAATAAAAGAAATGATAGATTTTTTTCTCTTTAAAGAATCTCAGATACATTCATGAAAAATCTCAGAAATGGGAATTTAGGTTTAAATTCCACACATATTTTTGGTCTTATTTTTCAATCTGGGTTCTCAAATGTCGAGTATAATAAGCAAGCTCGGGATGATTGACTGACCTGAGGAAGAGTTTATATGAATGATGGAGTTAATACCTTATCGAGGTCAAAATGAAAAAACTTACATATCTCTTTTATAGTTTGCTTTAAGAAGCTAAGAAGAGATTCATCCCAGTGTAGGAATTTTATGAATTTTCCTTCAAAAGCAATTTGGTACTCTGTGGACTTTGAATAACTAACGGTTTTTAAATACCTTTTTTGATGATTTATGAATAAGAGTCATGGAAAGTGCCCAGCGTTTTCATTTTAACCTAGGTTTTGCTTCACGAAAGAACTCCTGTTTGTTGAAGAGTTTTATTAGAAAGACTGTTATTTCCATGCATGTATACCAAGTTGCTCAATCATGTACGACTCTTTGCAAACCTGTGGACTGTAGCCCGCCAGGTTCCTCTGTCCATGGGGTTCTCTCCAGGCAAGAATACTGAGTGGATTGCCATGCCCTCCTCCAGGGGATCTTCCAACCCAGGAACTGAACTGCATCACTTGTGTCTCCTGCATTGGCAGGCAGGTTCTTTACCACTGGCACCACCTGGGAAGCCCTACTTACTTCCGTATTCTGAATCAAAAAGAAAAAAGGTATTGATCCTTTTTTTCAGAGAGTTTAAAACTCTATTCAAAATATCTCTTTCCTCAGCTTCTTCATCCTATTGCTTACCACCACCGTCACAGGACCAAGTTTTTGACAAGAAACCCTTTCTGCACCAATGTTTTTCACTTTCGAATTTAGGTACCTTAACTTGAGCAAGTTTTTCTCACATACACACCTGCACACGCACTTACCCAAACTCTTCCTAGGTTGTAGGTTGAAATTGATTTGTTATTCCCTTAGTTTTTTTGGTATGAAAATTAATTTTCAAAATTTCTTAGAGAGTTTTATGGCTTCCCTGGTAGCTCAGCTGGTAACGAATCTGCCTGTAATGCAGGAGACCCCAGTTTGATTCCTGGGTCAGGAAGATCTGCTGGGGAAGGGATAGGCTACCCACTCCAGTATTCTCGGGCTTCCCTGGTGGCTCAGCTGGTAAAGAATCCACCTGCAATGTGGGAGACCTGGGTTTGATCTCTCAGTTGGGAAGATCCCCTGCAGAAGGGAAAGGCTACCAATTCCAGTGTCCTGGCTTGGGGAAATCCATGGATTATAAAGTCCATGGGGTTGCAAAGAGTGGGACACAACTGAGCAACTTTAACTTTTTCACTTATGGTAACTTCTGGGAAATCATTTCTCTTTGGTTTCTACAATATAAAGATTTTGAAACTACCGTAATGTTAAGTAGACTCAGGAACTTATGAGAGACTTGGCCAGTGATTGAACTGACTCTGTAGAGTCCCTCAGTCTCCTTTATTGATACTTTCTATTCTTCTGTTTACTAGATTTCTTTCATAGCCTAAATTTAAGGAGGGAATAACATCCATGTCCATACTGATTATAACATCAGGCTAAATTTTGACACTCTGACTGAATATTAATATTAGCTCTGCCATTACCTTCTTTTTTTAAGTCGTAAAACTGGAAGAAATCTCAAGAGATCATTTACATAGTTTCCTTTCTTGGAGAGTATGTTTCCAAAAACAGGAAAGCTATACTCTGTCCTAACATGTAGTTACTTTTATTATCAAATACCTTAACCTAGCTGAACAAACTCTTTCCTGCTATTCTCTAAACTCCATTCTCCATATTTTTTCTTGTTATTAAACATTGAATACCTTTGTTTTTTTAAAAAAGTTCTTTTCAAACCAGAGGATTTAACTCACTATTAAACATTCTCCTCATTCTCTTAATTACTTTTTTTAAAAATTTTATTTACATATGGTTGATTTACAATGTTGTGTTTGTTTCAAGTATACAATGAAGTGAATCAGTTTTATGTATACATATATCCAGTCTTTTTTTAATATTCTTTTCACACATAGGCCATTATAGATTATAGGGTAGATTTCTTATTAGTTATCTATTTTATATATAGTAATGTGTGGGACTTCCCTTATAGCTCAGTTAGTAAAGAATCCACCAGCAATGCAGGAGACCCTGGTTTGATTCCTGGGTTGGGAAGATCTGCTGGAGAAGGGATAGGCTACCCACTCCAGTATTCTTGGGTTTCTCTTGTGGCTCAGATGATGAAGAATCCGCCTGTAATGTGGGAGTCCTGGGTTCGATCCCTGGGTTGGGAAGATCCCCTGGAGAAGGGAAAGGCTCCCCTCCAGTATTGTGGCCTGGAGAATTCCATGGACTGTATAAGTATAGTCCATGGGGTCGCAAAGAGTCGGACACAACTGAGCAACTTTCACTTTCACATAGTAATGTGTATATGTCAATCCCGATCTCCCACTTTATCCCTCTCTGCCTCCATTCTCTGCTAACCATAAGGTTTTTTGTTTTTTTTTTCTACATCCATTACTCTTCTGTTTCATAAATAAGTTGATTTTTACCCTTTTATTTTAGATCACATGTAAGTGATATCATATAACATTTGTCTTTCTGTTCTAACTTCATTCAGTGTGAGTCTCTGAGTCCATCCACATCTCTGCAAATGACACAATTTCATTCCTTTTTATGGCTGAGTAATATTCCATTGTATATATGTACCACATCTTCTTTACCTATTCCTTGGTTGATGGATATTCCCATTCTCTTAGTTACCTAAAATTTTTTTCTAATTCAGTAGGACAGTTTGGAAAACACATAAAGGTGAAAGGAGAAAAAACTCGCAATCCATTTCTGGAGGTACTAATTCAGTATATGTCCTTTAGTTCTTTTTTCTCTATGACTGTACTCTTTAATTTTGTTTTACAAAAATGATATATTACACATACTAGCTTTTTAAAGACTAATCAGTCAGTTTTGATAATAGACATTCTTTCACCCCCTTTTAATGACTACCTAATATTCCATAGTTTGATGCACAATGTGACTCCACTTGTTTTCTAATATTTTTATTAAGAAAAAAAACTATAAAAATATTGAAATAACTTTACAGTAAACATACACATACCCACCACTTAGATGCTATAACTAACATTTCATTATACTTTATCACATACCAATTGAACTAGCCTTCTCTCTACCTATCAGTCCATGTTGTATTTTTATGTATTTCAAAATAAGTTGTACTTTAGCATCATTAACTAGAGTTCAGTATTTGCTTGTGTGCCCAGGTTGTATTTTTGAAAACTGTTTTCCATTTAAATTGTTTTTCAATCTATTGGGAAAAAATTATATATTTATTAGTGTAATGAGATCAGCTTTATAGTGCTACATGACAAAATACCCTGAAACTTAATGGCTTAGCAACAACAAATGCTTTAGTTGCTCATGGTTCTGTGGGTCAGCAGTATACATTACACTCAGCTGTGTGATTTTTCTGTTGACCTTACTAGGAATTCTTCATGCACCTGCTGTCATCTGGCAGCTCTCCTGAGTCATCTGGAGCAAGATGTCCTTACTTTATAAATTCTTAGAATTACTTTATATAAACTTATACACACATATAACCAAATTACCTCCATTAATTATTTAAAACAGTTTTCTTCCCACAGGTTCCTTTTGCATTTAAAAAAATTCAAAGCCATTTTAGTTCCGATTAACTTTTTGAGATGCTCGCTAGATTCATTTTCATGAATATATTGTGTTAGTCATTAAGAACAATAGAAAAGAAATACAAAGATCTTGTCTTTGTTCTTCTGGAAATTATAATCTAGTTGAGAAAATAACACCAACACATAAACTAGTCCTAAATAGTCAAATTGTATTACATGGTCTTGTATAATTGTCAAATTGCTTACCTCTTTCCCCTTTCTAGAGGATAGGCTGGGTTAATTACTTGACATCTAGTAAGTGTTCAGTAAATAATTACTTAGTGACTACCACTGAATTTCAGAGGAGAGCTGAGTTAAAGTCCTCTAATCTGAGGGTTTTGTTAAAGAGATGGGACACAATTTGAGCCTTGATTTAGAAGCACAGTTTAGATAAGCTAAGGGAAAGTATATAGATTCATATAGAGAGTCATTTTCTTTTAAATTCATTTTACTTTTTACTCTTCAAAAATTTTATGCTTAGAAATTACCTTCTTGTTTATCATGAGCACAATGCTGTATCATCTGCTGAAATATTTGCTTACAGAGACTGTAACTAGGATTGCCAAAGTGCTTCTTTCAATACCACGTTTTTATTTCTGACCATCCTTAAGAACATAAAGTGTGACTGGAAGGGAAAGAATCAATTTTCTCAAATTCAGAAACTCTTATCTACAGACTCCATGTAGTAGAAGAATTCAGAGTTGGAAGATTTACAACATATTGGGGAAAATATGTTTGGGGATTTTGTGGTCACCAGCAAACCTATGAGAGCTCATCTAAAAAAAATTTTTTTTCATATTCACTAAAATAAAATATTTATTTCAGCACCTAAATATACTTATTAAAATAGTTTTATAATAAGATTCTAAAGAATTAAGTTCTGAAGAATTAAAACAGTAAATTTTTCAGGCTCTCCATCATCCTTGATTTTGACTCTATGCTTATGAATTCAGTTTGCTTTTGTTGCAGAGAATGTGCATACTAAATGCTGGGTGTTTAGTTTTTTGTTTTTTTTTTTTCTCAATGTAAAGGTATTAATCCTCCAGCAAATTTCATGGTACAAGGTTGTTGACTTCCACTATCTAATTCCCACCATGGTCCCAGAAAACTGGACATGTAAGCTACTTATGGCTCATTTTATTTAACCAGCCAGAGCAAGTATTTCTTTTCTCCATTTCAGTATGAGTGTTAGGTTGCCTTAGTTCCCACTGAGTGTCTTCACCCCTCAATAAACTTAGTTTCCTCAGCCTAAATGATGAGGCTGCAATTCCAAGGTCTTTATATACATCTTAGTTCCTGTCTCTCTCCCAAGAGATTCATGATAATAATTTTCTACTCTCTATTTCCCTTTTCTTTTTCTAACTTCCAGTTCCTTCCTTCCTTAGTTATTTGAGGGATAGGGAATATAACAGTCTTGAGGATGAAGAAGCCATCATTGAAAGTAAGTTTCACTTAAGGGAAACTCAAAGTTGAGAATGGCGATCATATTATAGCACATAAACATACTTATCATACATGTAAGTGTTACACTCTTTACACTTGTCATCTTAGCCCAACTCTGCTGCTATTGGTCAAAGCATTTTTGCTATGGTCTTTCCAAACTGTAGTGTATTCTCTTGAATATACTTGGTGTTTGGCAATTCTTTTTTCTTGAGGGTTTGTTTCGGAAGCAGGTACAGATTATTTACAATCATTATTAGTGATTTAAGTGAATGGAATCCTCCTGGGTGACGTGTCTCCACACATACACAAATTTTCTTACATGGAAATACAATTATATATATATAAAGTAATTGGGACTAATTAATATACAGTCTATCATTGAAAAGCTGTAGTTTCCTAAGGTGTTCATGGTGTTTGTTTGGGCAAAACACTTTAATATGTTAAGACTCCAACTGAAATAGGCTTAGTGATCGTTTACTATAATACCCTGAGACAACTAAGACACAGAACAGTGGAATGAGTCATCTGAGGTCTCTTGGTCAGTGATTAAGCAACTCTTGAGATACTGTTTTTTTCTTCTATGATCACACATCTTGTTTGTCCTAATTCCTTGATGTGAGAGTGAGTTCTTGTACAGAGTAGAGTTGTACTGAAAATGGGGTCTTGCAGTTTGCTACTCAAAACCCAATATGGAGGGAAGGCTGGCAGAAAGGAAAGTTTGCTTTATTTGAGATGCCAACACTTGGGAGCCAGGGATTTAGGGGAGGGGGAAGACTCCTGTCCAAAGGTTAACTACCCCCACCCCAATGACAACCAGTGGGCAAGAGCTTTTATAGGTGGAAGGAGGGGGGTACATGGAGAAACATCACAGTCAGCTCTGACGTCATCTTGAAATTGGTCTGACCAGAGTCATCTTGATTGTTTTAAGAACAGTTTATCTTCAGCTCCAGGATCAGTTTGTTCCCATTTATTTGGGGCCAGTTCTCAGAATCATGGCAGCTTATGTCTTGACTACTGTCTGGTCATCATGTAATTAACTTTTCCACTAGGTGTGGGTTTCAGCATCTACAAGATAGCTCACAGGATATGGCTCAGGATATTATCTCTAGCCCTGGAGAAGGAACTAAAGGTCCTTGACTTTGCTTACTGACTAAACTATTATTGTTGTTCTGTTGCCTTTGTTCCTCTCTTTTCTCAGTTCTTTGATTAAACTTATTCTTTGGCTAAAGACATGATTCAGCAGTAAAGAATCTGCTTGCCAGAGCAGGAGATGTGGGTTCAATCCCTGGGTCAGGAAGATCCCCTGGAGAAAAGGAAGTGGCAACCCACCCCAGTATTCTTGCCTGGAAATATCCCATGAGCAGAGGAGCCTGGCGGGCTACAGTCCGTGGAGTCGCAAAGAGTTGGACATGACTGAGCACCTACAACAAACAAAAGACAGCTGGAGGATATGGGGGAGAGGACCATGGGGTATTGTTCCATTTCACTGTCTTGTCCTGTATATTCTTATTTTCTTAAGAAAGTATCATGTCAGTGACAGAAAGCAGCCATGTTTATACATTGAACTTTTAAATTTTTTTCATAGATTCTAATCCTGTTGATTTCTGAACTGAATTCTGTTGATAAGATTTATAATAATCTATAGGTAAATTTTCCTTTTAATCAGAATTTAAAAGGAAGTAAGATAGCTCATAATCATTTGAAGAATTTGAAGCAACAGTCAACTAAATAGTTCACATGAGTGTTGTTCAAGATGAACTACTTCAGAACATCAGTTAAGTGTTTTTGTGTTTTTTTTGTTTTGGGTTTGTGTTTGTGTTTTAGCAGTATTTGGATCTACCTTTAAAAGGTAGATGAACTCAGTTGTCTACTGCTTTCCAAAATCTAAACTTTTAAACCAGCCCCTGAAGGATTAGCCAAAAGTGATGCCCAGTGCTATAATAAACTATGTGTCTAAAATAGCCTTCAACTAATAAAAAAACAAAAAACAAACAAAAAAAAACCCTGTGTGTCTAAAATACCTATTTTGTTAAGTGATTTGAAAAGAAACCAGATTGTTAGGCAATTAGATAATGTGTGATCATTCACAGAAACAGACTGGCTAAAAAAATTACTTCTTGAAATGACCGATATCCTTTTCCATTTAAATAGCCTAAGAGATCAGCTTCTCTAACATTTAGAGGCTTAGATTCTATCATTCTCACTCAGCATTGAAAGAGACTATAGAGTGATGGTATCTAAAGCCAGTCCACAGAATGGTACTGGCCTGTGACAGGCCCTCTGTGTGAGTGCTTTAGCCTCTCAGTAGTCAAAGGAAAAAGAGGAAGACAATGTGGCTAAGTTTGTCATAAAGCTAAATACATCTAGCTATTTATAATTGAAATGTCATGTTTGAGATGGCAGTGATAATAGATCTTTGCTGTTATTGTTTTTATAATGTTCTTACTTAGCAGAGTTGGAGGCCCCAGACTTTAAAAAAATTAAACTATTTTAGGAAATTATAAAAGTCTGGGCATCATCGCCTTAGATATCATCCCATTCAATTGTCTACTCTTCGGAATGTAATGTACCTACTATAGGATTTCAGTTATTTAATAGAAGTGGAATAAATTACTTAGAAGGTTCTTAATATGACCCTATCCATCACCCCCAAGATTACTGTGACAGTCTTGTCTTCAGTTATTTTCAACCATTTATTGAAGCTGATTCTAGGCAGTGATTTTTTCCCCCTTCCATCTTCATGACTATGCTGATGCTTTCATTGAATTGCAGACTGCTTCTATAGATTCTGAACTGTTTGTCAGTATTAGTAGCTCATAATTGTGATTTGTCACGCAGCACCTCTTTACTGTTCTTATAACAGTTGTGTGGTTTAGAAAGTTATTTCGGTAGCAGTTCCTTTATCATCAGAGGGAACATTTTGCCTCAATAGGAAATTCATTCTGTGCAGACAAGCTGCAAATTCCCATGACATGGCAGGCTCATCTGTCAAAGAATGTTTTTTATTCCCATTTACCTCTTTGATTACATTCAGAATGCCTCAGTAATGCTGATGAGATCATTCTACCTCTTAGAACATTTTCCTCATGTTTTCCATCATCTTCATATAACATGAAAAGGCTTAACGCATAGTAAAATGATAGCATATCTCTGTTTTTCTCTTTGGGAAGTTATTTTGGGAAGGTAGGTTCATATATGAATCTTTAAAAATATTTTAAAAATTAGCAGCACCTTCATTTATTTACTAACTGAACTCTGAGTTGCATGTATCGTTTGCATATACCATGGGCTCTAGTAGTGAATGCCTTATACATGCAGAGAAAGTTCTGTTTATTAGCAAGTCTACCTATAATGTACTGAAAGAACAGGAAATACTATGAATTATTGGTACATTTGTTAGTGAAATGTGATGTTTTATGTACCATAATGAGAACCAAAATAGGTAAATACTTGGCTATGTGATTTAAGACCAGAAATATATAATTGATGCAATTAGATGCCTAATTGGCATTTTAAATGAAGTCTGTAGTTGTGCATATGTAAGTAAGTATAATTTGAAAATATTCTGAATATTTATCCTCTATTTTTCTTGGAATTACAGTGCGTGTGTGCTAAGTCACTTTAGTCTTGTCCAGCTCTTTGCAACACTGTGGACTGTAGCTCACCAGACTCCTCTGTCCATGGGATTCTCCAGGCAAGAATACTGGAGTGGGTTGCCATGCCCTCCTCCAGGGAATTTTCCCAACCCAAGGAAGGAACCCACATCTCTTATATCTCCTGTATTGGCAGGCGGGTTATTTACCATTAGCATTATCTGGGAATCACTTTTAAAGAACTTTTTATTGTGAAAATTTAAAAAACATTCACAAAAATAAAAACAATAATATCATGATCCCAATATACATGCACCCACTTTAATAATCAAAGTATGCCAATCTTACTTCACATCTCTACCATTTTCTTTCTACTGTATTATATCAAGTTAAATATAATCCTTTTATCTTAATATAAATCATTTCATTTTTAAAGAGTTTTATGCATAAGCTGTATACCAATAACACCTCTAAAATATTTTTTCTTAGTACCATCAAATATACAAAGAGTTCAAGTTTCCCTCCTTTGAGTTTCTTATTGTGTGGTATGTGTGTGTGTGTGTGAGGGAGGTATGTATGTGTATTTCTACATTTTGTTTGAACCTGGATCAAATTAAAATCCATGTGCTGTAATTGTATTTGGCTAACATTTTTCCTGAACTTCTTAAACTTTGTTTTCCTCCTGTTTCCTTTTTTATTTTCTTGCCAATCATTTACAAAAGAAAGTGGGTCATTTGCCCTGCAGAATTTTCTACATTCTGGATTATTCTGATTGTACCCCCTTGAGGGTGTTGCTAACAGGTGTCCCAAATTGTTAAGTTTTGGTATTTTAAGATTATCTTCCATCTTTGAATGTAAAGCTCAAATGTCTTCATTTTTCTACTTCATTCGAGTAAAGTGCTGTATTTATTACTTCATTCAAGTCCAATCCCCAATCTAACTTTTTTTTCTTTGACATATTTGTCAATCTATTTGCAGATATTTTAGGAGAAAATTACATATAAAAAGAGTGCCTTTCCACTTGTACTAAACCTCGAAGAGAGAGATTAACCAACTAAAAAATTTAGCTTATTCTTATTTGAGGATAACATAGAGTTGCACTGAGGTGTACAAAGGCCATTTTAAGAATTTTAGTTCTTTGCAGGTGAGTCCTAATGTGGTCATAAATGCTTAATTACCAAGCGTTTGTTGACCCATTTTATTTTTATAGACTTCAGTTCCTGAAATTACAAAATGTGTTCCAATAAACCAATTCACTTGCTTCCTAACTGTTCTAATTGAGTGTTTCTTTGCTTGCTGGGAAGGAATAGGGGAGAAAGAACTTATTTCCAGAAGGATGTATCAGAATTACCCTTAAGACTCTTAAGGCCCTCTGCTCTTCTCCACATGCCCCTGCTGAACTGAAGAGTATGATTACAGTGAACGCTACTGATGGAATCATCAAACATTCGTCAGTTGTGCTGGGGGTGGAAACTAGGTTAGAATCCATGGTCAGCAGTCTGTTTAGGTTAGGAATTTGCATTGCACCTATTTGACTTTCAGTGGCATCTTACCCCAAGATGTTGACTATCAGGGAAGACAAAAATGTCAGAGGAAATAATGGCCTCTCTTTCCCCACTAAGGAAGAAGGCTTCATTCACATACATAGAATAGATTACTGACTGCAGAAATGGGTTTGTTCTTTTAGTGGGGGTTTTATTTTTATTATGGCTAGCCCACGGGGTACATGGACTCTTAGTTCCCTGGCCAGGGGTCAAACCTGTGCCCCCTGCAGTGGAAGCCTGGAGTCGTAGCCATTAGCCCACCAGAGAAGCTCCCTAGTGGGGATTTTTTGAGCATCTACTTGCTGTGGCTATGTGCAGATCTCTGAGGGAGGAAAGAGAAAAATTCAAACTGTCTCTGTCCCCTGAGAGCTTACAGTTCCGTTGAAAAGGCCCAGTCACAAAAAAAGAGTTTAATAAAAATGAAAGATAGTATTTAATTAAGCATTAGGATTGAGGATGAAAAAGTTTAGGAGGCAGACTGAAGCAGAGAATAAGGGCCAAAGGATTTCTGAGGAAATTTGGTGCTTCTGCTAATTGGAAGGCAGTGATTTTTATCATGTGAAGTGAAGTTGATGACCCTCTCCAAAAGCTCTTAAGCTTCCTCAATATTTGTGATTCACACAAGAAAATTACCCAAATTACCAAAATCTACAGTTCCAGTGAACAAAAACTGTCAGTACCACCAAAATAATGTACCCTTTCAATTAAACTGACAAGCTATACTTGCAGCTTGTTTGCTAAAAATAAGTGAAACATCTCAAAGTAAAAATAAAGTATGAGTAGTAAGCCTTAACTGCATTCTGTTATTTAAGTGAGGGTGGAAAAAAGCAGAGTTAACCTTTCTGTGTTGGAGATTCTGTGGAGAATTGATACAAGCTCTAGAGTTTTTTTCTCTGGAAAATAATTGTATTTATTTACAGAATTTTGCACATATTTCAGGGATTCATGGATCCTTGAAAGCTGACCCATCAACTCCGAATTTTGAAGATCCTAACATGTAAGAATAAAACAGAACTAAATTTTCTAAATCCCCTCAAGTGATGAGAAGTTAGTAGGATTAAATCTATAAACACTTAACAAATTGGGTCCAAGAAACAATGTTAGGTCCAGAAGAGTAATCAGAGCGAAAGGGGGATGATATAGGGAGGGCAGTCATCCCAGGATGCTACCTGAAACTTGGTTTTCATATATATCTGAAACCATATTCCATGTTTCAGCTGAATCCATTTAAAGAGTATATACTACATACATTAAGAAGAATACAGGTCAATTTTGACTAAAATTAGTAGTAAAAAGGGAACAAATTACAAAGTACACTATCTGTAGCAGACTTAATTTAAAAACTTAGGCTCTGAAGAATCCACAAAAGGGAGTTTAAATTATTTTCTATAGCCCATTAAGTCTGGGTAACATTCAAATTAAGCTGTCCTTGATCCCTCAGTAGTTCAGTTCAGTTGCTCAGTTGTGTCTGACTCTTTGCGACCCCATGAACCGCAGCATGAACCAGGCTCCCTGTCCATCACCAACTCCCAGAGTCCACCCAGATCCATGTCCATCGAGTTGATGATGCTATCCAGCTATCTCACCCTCTGTCGTCCCCTTCTCCTCCTGCCCTCCATCTTTCCCAGCATCAGGGTCTTTTCCAGTGAGTCAGCTCTTCGCATCAGGTGGCCAAAGTATTGGAGTTTCAACAATAGCATCAGTCCTTCCAATGAATACCCAGGACTGATCTCCTTTAGGATGGACTGGTTGGATCTCCTTGCAGTTCAAGGGACTCTCAAGAGTCTTCTCCAACACCACAGTTCAAAAGCACCAACTCTTTGGCGCTCAGCTTTCTTTATAGTCCAACTCTCACATCTATACATGACCACTGAAAAAACCATAGCCTTGACTGAATGGACCTTTGTTGGCAAAGTAATGTCTCTGCTTTTTAATATGCTGTCTAGGTTGGTCATAACTTTCCTTCCAAGGAGTAAGGGTCTTTTAATTTCATGGCTGCAATCACCATCTGCAGTGATTTTAGAGCCCAGAAAAATAGTCAGCCAGTGTTCCCACTGTTTCCCCATCTATCTGCCATGAAGTGATGGGACTGGATGCCATGATCTTAGTTTTCTGAATGTTGAGCTTTAAGCCAACTTTTTCACTCTCCTCTTTCACTTTCATCAAGAGGCTCTTTAGTTCTTCTTCACTTTCTGCCTCAGTAGTACCATATGTATTTTTAAAAGCCTTTTGTTTAACTTTTATGTACTTGAGCTGTTTGAAAACTAACAGGAAGCTGTTGTCACTACAATGATCAAAACTTGATAATATCACATGATAAAGAAAGTTCATTCATAGGAATGATGATTCAGTAAATGGAATAACTGGTTGCTTTAAAAGAATATTATCACTTTAAGGGGCTCAGCGGTAAAGAATCTGCCTGCCAATGCAGGAGATGTGAGTTCAATCCCTGGGTGGGAAAGATCCCCTGGAGAAGGAAATGGCAACCAACACTGGTATTCTTGCCAGGAAAATCCCATGGATGGAGGAGTCTCATGGGGTCACAAAGTCAAACATGACTGAGTGAGTACACAGGCATTGTCACTTTAAAGAGGAATGACTATCAACATATACTATCAATAGTTAAAAATTTCTAGAGATTTTTCTCTGCCAATCAATAAAGGCAGCATCACATTTATCACTGCAGCTTTAGTTGTCAGGAATGATACATTTATTGACAAAGCAGTACTTTTAAAAAGCAGAGAAGATAAATAATTCTCAGAAAGTATTGATGGTGGAATTTTAGTAGTAGGAAGTTCTTCTTACTCTGAATAGTGTGACAATTACAAATATATCCTTATTCTTAAGACAAAATACTTATTTAGTACTTTACTACTACTTATTCTGTAAAGGTCCATGAATAGAAAAAGCCTTACTTGCAGTTGGACTGGTCCACAAAAAAAGATCATTGAGATCACTGATCAAATACAGATGAAAAGTTGAGTCAAGAATTAGATTCAAAGTTAATTAAGAAACATGTTTATTGCCATCACAACAGGGCCTCAAAAGTGATTTTAAAACTCATTGAATTGATAGGTAGTAAGATTATTTTGGTGGCTCAGACGGTAAAGAATCTGCCTGCAACACAGGAAACCCGGGTTTGATCCCTGGCTAGGCTCAGGAAGATCCCCTGGAGAAAGGAATGGCTACCCACTCAAGTATTTCTGCCTGGAGAATTCCATGGACAGAGGAGCCTGGCGGGCTACAGTCGATGGGGTCGCAAAGAGTCGTACACGACTGAGTGACTTCACTTTCACCTTCACTTCCTGCGTTCTCAAACTGAGAGACTAACACTTGCACTTTTTCTTTTCAAGACTATTTTAATTATTGTTGAGCTCACTTTTCAGTCTTTTCTTTTTTTCTCTTTCCCCTCACCACTTCTTTTTCTCTTCCTCTCACCCATTAACATTGGCTTTTAAAACTGAAATCAAGATTTCTCTAATTATGAATAGATCTTTGCCAATCTACTATACCTGCTGCCTGCATGTAAATTTCTTCCAAACACAATTATGGGCAATAAGGATAATGGTGAAAAGAGAAAAATGGATGGGTATAAGGATATAAAGAATCCATGGTTCTTTTACATTTATATAAGATTTCAATGAGTCTATTTGAGAGCAGTGTAAGATTCCTGTGTTTGACAATATTTTGCTAACATAGTGGTGTCACTGATATGAAATTTTATTATTTGTTTTATATTTATGTAACTAGTATTTAAGTATCTAGTATATGCAGTGCCATCAGCAATATGCAGTGTACACAGCAGAACAAGTACTTGTTGTTCAGTCACCAAGTTGTGTCCGAATCTTCGCGACCCCATGGACTGCAGTACGGCACACATCTCTGTCCCTCACCATCTCCCGGAGTTTGCCCAAGTTGATGTCCATTGAATCGGTGATGCCATTCAGCCATCTCATCCTCTGTTGTCCTCTTCTCCTTCTGCCTTCAATCTTTCCCAGCATCAGGGTCTTTTCCAATGAGTCGGCTGTTTGCACCAGGTGGCCAAAGTATTGGAACTTCAACTTCAGCATCAGTCCTTCCAATGGGTATTCAGCATTGATTTCCTTTAAGATTGTCTGGTTTGATCTACTTGCTGTCCAAGGGATTCTCAAGCGTCTTCTGCAGCACCATAGTTTGAAAGCATCAGTTCTTCAGCACTCTGCCTTCTTTATGGTCCAGCTCTCACATCTCTCACATCTGTACATGACTACTGGAAAGACCATAGCCTTGACTGTATGGACCTTTGTCGACAAAGTGATGTCTTTACACTGTCTAGGTTTGTCACTGTCTAGGTTTTACACTATCTTTCCTGCCAAGAAGCAATTGTCTTCTAATTTCGTGGCTGCAGTCACCATTCACAGTGATTTTAGAGCCCAAGAAGAGGAAATCTGTCACTGCTTCCACCTTTTCCACTTCTATTTACCATGAAGTGATGGGGCTGGATGGCATGATCTTATTTTTTTTAATATTGAGTTTTAAGTCAGCTTTTTCACTCTCTGCCTTCATCTTCATCAAGAGGCTCTTTAATTCCTTTTCACTTTGTGCCATAAGGATGGTATCATCCGCATATCTGAGGTTGTTGATGTTTCTCCTGGCAGTCTTGATTTCAGCTTGTAACTCATCCAGCCCAGCATGTCACATGATGTGCTTTGCATATATGTTAAATAAACAGGGTGACAATAAACAACCTTGTCGTACTCCTTTCTCAACCCTGAACCAGACAGTTGTTCCGTGAAATAGAGGTAGATGTTTTTCTGGAATTTCCTTGCTTTCTCTATTATCAAGTGAATGTTGGCAATTTGATCTCTGGCTCCTCTGCCTTTTCTAAACCCAGCTTGGACATCTGGAAGTTCTTAGTTCATGTAATGCTGAAGCCTAGCATGCAGGATTTTGAGCATAACCTTACTAGCATGGGAAATGAGTACAGTTGTCCGGTGGTTTGAACATTCTTTGGTACTGTCTTTCCTGGGAATTGGGGTGAGGATTGACCTTTTCCAGTCTTGTGGCCACTGCTGGGTTTTCCAAATTTGCTGACATATTGAGTGCAGCACTGATAGCATCATCTTTTAGGATTTTAAGTAGCTCTGCTGGAATTCCATAACTTCCACTAGCTTTATTAACAGCCATGCTTTCTAAGGCCCACTTGACTTCACACTTCAGAATATCTGGCTCTGGGTGAGTGACCACACCATCGTGATTATCCAGGCTATTAAGATCTTTTTTGTACAGTTCTTCTTTGTATTCTTTCCATCTCTTCTTGATCTCTTCTGCTTCTATTAGGTCTTTACTATTTCTGTCCTTTATTGTGCCCATTTTTGGATGGCACATCCCTTGATATTTCCAATTTTCTTGAAGAGATCTCTAGTCTTTCCCCTTCTGTTATTTTCCTCTATCTTTGCATTGCTCATTGAGAAAGCCTTCTTGTCTCTCCTGCTGTAACTTTCCCTTTCTCCCTTGCTTTTCACTTCTCTTCTTTCTTCAGCTATTTGTAAAGCCTCCTCAGACAACCACTTTGCCTTCTTGCTTTTCTTTTTCCTTTGGGATGTTTTTGCTTGCTGCCTCCTGTCCAATATTATGAACCTCTGTCCATTATGAACTTCTTTTAGGCACTCTGTTTACTAGATCTAATCCCTTAAATCTATTCATCACCTCTACTGTATATTTATAGGGGATTTGATTTAAGTTGTACCTGAGCGGCCTACTGATTTTCCCTACTTTCTTTAGATTAAACCTGAATTTTGCTATGAGAAGCTGATGATCTGAGCCACAGTCAGCTTCAGCTCTTGTTTTTGCTGACTGTATACAACTTCTCCTTCTTTGGCTACAAAGACTGTAATCAATCTGATTTCAGTATTGATCGTTTGGTGATATCCATGTGTAAAGTCATCTCTTGTGTTGTTGAGAAAGGGTGTTTGCTATGACCAGTGCGTTTCTTGGCAGAATTGTTAGCCTTTGCCCTGCTTCATTTTGTACTCCAAGACCAAACTTGCCTGTTACTCCAGGTATCTTTTGACGTACTTTTGCATTCCAATCCCTTATGATGAATAGGGCATCTTTTTTTGGTTTTAGTTCTAGGAGGTCTTTGTGGTCTTCATAGAACCGATCAACTTCCTCAATAGTTGGGGTAGGCTTGAATTACTGTGATATTGAATGGTTTGCCTTGGAAACAAACTGAGATCATTCTGTCATTTTTGGGGTTGCACCCAGGTATTGCATTTTGGACTCTTGTGGATGATGAGGGCTACTCCATTTCTTCTATGGGATTCTTGCCCACAGTAGTAGATATAATTGTCATCTGAATTAAATTCACCCATTCTCATCCATTTTAGTTTACTGATTCCAAAAATGTCAATGTTCACTCTTGCCATCTCCTGCTCGACAACATCCAATTTACCTTGATTCATGGACTTAAGGTTCCAGGTTCCTATGCAATACTGTTCTTTATAGCACTGGATTTTACTTTCATCACAGACACATCCCCACCTGCACTTCGTTCCCACTTTGGCCAGGTCACTTCATTCTTTCTGGAACTATTAGTAGCTGTCCTCCATTCTTCCCCAGTAGCATATTGGACACCTTCCAACCTGGAGGACTCATCTTTTGGTGTCGTATCTTTTTGCCTTTTTATACAGTTCATTGGATTCTCACAGCAAGTATACTGGGGTGGTTTCCCATTCTCTCCTCCGGTGGATCACGTTTTGTCAGAACTCTCCACCATGACCCATCTGTCTTGGGTGGCCCTGCACATCATGGCTCGTAGCTTCACTGAGTTATGCAAGCCCCTTTGCCACGACATGGAAGTGATCCATGAAGGAATTAAAAGATTGAAATATTTCTACAGTAGTTGGGAGATCCCCACTTCCATGGTCTGGAAGGCCCAGACCCTCTTCCAGAAACCTCTAGATCTCCTTATGATCCAGTAAAGAAAAGAATCATAAAAGATAAAGTAGAGAGTCTTCAGGACTTTAGTGTGAAGGCCAGCATCATTCTGATTGGGCAGAACCCCCATGTCTTCCTTGGTGGCTCAGTTGGTGAAGAGTTTGCCTGCAATGCGGGAGACTGGGGTTCAATCCCTGGGTCAGGAAGATCCCCTGGAGAAGGAAATGGCAACCCACTCTAGTATATTTGCCTGGAGAATCCCATGGACAGAGGAGCCTGGTGGGCTACAGTCCATGGGGTTGCAAAGAGTCGAACACGACTGAGTGACTAACACACACACACACCATGCTGCACCAGTTGTTAAAATTAACACTTAAATCAGCTCGGCTATATGCAGAACACTGTATTTAACTCACCGGGGAGTAAAAAGGTGGAAAAGTCACATCCCCTGTTCCCAAAGAGCTCACAGGTGAATCAGTAGTAAAGGTTATAACAATAGCTGACATTTACCCAGCACTTATTATAAGCCCAAGAACTGTTCTAAGCATGTTTCATATATTATCTCATTAACCTTCGTGATATCCTTAGGAGTGTATTTTCTCTCTTTTACAGATGAGAACATTGAGGCATAAGGGGATTAAATAATTTTTCCAAGGCCATACAAACAAAAAGAAGTGAGGTCATAATACATATCAGATAGTCCTGAAAGGGCATGGGAGGATGTGTGTAGAGTTCTAATTTATGCCATCATTCAAGGTACTTTCAAGACACTGGAGATACACCAAAGAACAAAATAGACCAAACTCTTTGCTTCCATGTAACCTATATTCTCGTGAGCAAGAAAAACAGAAAATAAGCAAATAAATAAAATATAGTATAATAGATGGTGAAAAGAGCAGTGGAGCAAAAGAAGATAGTGGATGGGATGGATGTGCTGGGGAGGCATAGCTGGCAGTTTTAAAATAGAAAGGTCAAGAATGGCTTCAGTGAAGTGACAGGAGAGATTAAATATGTTTAGTAGAGACATGGAAAAATATATATATATTGTGTATAAAATAATAAAAACATTAGAGCTTCTTAAAAAAAAAACAAACAAACAGAAGAATGGCTTCAGTGAGCAGACATTTGAATAAAATGCTGAAAAGCCATAAGGGAACAAGCCCTGTGACTCTCCAGAATGAAAAATTACTCCAGGCAGAAAGAATGCCAGATGAAAACTCCCTGGGATTAAAGCCACTGGCATGTTCCTGGAACAGCAGGGAGACCAAATGGCTGGCTGGGGTAAGCAAGGGGACAGTAGTGCTCGCCTGAGTGGGATAGTGGACAGCAGTGGCAGATTGATGATGTACAAGAAAGGGGCAAATTATTGGTGTCTGTGGATCCACACTGAAACATGATTCTGGAGAAGATGTAGAGACCAGATTATAAAGGGTCTTGCAAACCATTTCAAGGAGCTGCGCGCTTTGTCTTGATGGCAGTGGGAGCCACTGAGGAACTTTACGCATGGCAGTGAGAGATCAAGCTGCCATACAGAGAATGAATTATAGAGATGTAAGTGCAGACCGTTCAGGGATAGGGAGGAGCGGTAATCAAGGTAAGATATGATTTAGCACCTGATCTGTGACTACAGCCAGCAATGAAATGGAGAAAAGTATACAGATGGAGAGGGACCTAGAAGGAAAAGACTCATTAAAATTCTCGCTGGTTACTCTCCAGGTTATTCCCAGCTTTCTGCCTTGGATAGCTGGATGTATGATGATGTCATTCACAGAGAAAAATAAAAGTTTGTGTTTTGGTGGGTTTTTTTGGCTTTTAGATCAGATGAGGAAAATGGTTTGGGCATACTGAATATGCGAGGTAATAACCATGGTCTGGGCAGGGTTTAGCATATAGATCAAAGACAATAGTATTGTCCACTTCAATTCTTGTTATGTTTTAAAATGCTGAAATGTAGTTTTGCAAACATACCCTAAGGTGCCTGTTCACATGCCAACTTATTTTTTAGACCTGTAAATAATTTTGTGTTTATCTGCCAAGCAGTTGCTCTCCCAATGAAGGAAGAGCTCTAACGACTGATTATTCCTTTGTTGTTTCTAATTCTAATATTCTATAACCCACTTTATTTTGTCATTTGATTTAGATGATTTAAAGGCTTTTCCATCCCAAGCCATGTGTATACTACTAGAAGAACCTTCAACAATATATATTTTTTTGATTCACTGGGAAAGGTGATTATTTCTTGATCACAAGCAGTAATATTTCTTGTCCTCAGCTCAACCTCATTATAACTGTACATTTAAGCAAACTAAGATAGCCTCTGAAAATGAGTCACCTCATCCCAGGGTTCAACTGACATGAAGAATTACCTTATTTTACTCAGAAAACCTTAATTAGATTAGGTTGGCCTTTCTGGACTTTATGTGTTGCTACATACTGGAGTTAAAAACCTTGATCTATGCGTATCACACAAATCATGAGAAAACAAATGAAAGCAGAAATGAACTCATGTTTCTGTATGCAAGCTGCTTTGATGAAGACATTTCAAACAGAAACTGGAAAACCAGAAGCACAAAACTAAGGAGATAATAGCCAATGAAGGGGAGAAGTGATTAATTCAGATCAGGAAAAAGCTGCAGAGTTCAAAGAGACTATGATGAAATTATTAGGGGCTGTTGGAGATGTAATCCATATCTCGCTGTCACATATGTCCTATGTGATAGCACCGTGAATGTCATGGGAGAAAATTAATGCCTTACAATATAAACATGTTGAAACTTTATGAAAAATACCCACACAGGAGACCGATTTGATATATATACATTCAGAGATGGACAAGGAAATTCATCTGCTATATGGTGAGAGCAGCTGACAATCAGGAAACTCAAAGCCACATTCTAGCAGAGCCTTTTATTAATATTGACCCATAATTGTGGCTCTGTAAAAGTTTTTATCTTATTCTATTTATGGAGGGTCCTTTGTAATATGATAATGCATTTCAGTTATTATTGTTGGGATTGCAAACAAAATGCATCCTAGATATACATTCAGTCCCAAGCTCTGCTGCTCTCTGCTTTTGGGTAAAAAAAAAAATTAAAGAGTTCTACAATTTTCTGTTTCTTAAAAAAGAACAAATATTGATGAAATTTTAAGTTCTGTTGGAATGCTTTATAAAATTTATTTTATTAAAATTTTAAAAGAGTTTTAATCATCAAGATGGGAGGCTTGTGTGTGAGATGTAAATATTGACATTTCTTTCTTTTCTCCAAAAATTTATATGGCTTCCTGGGCTCACTGAGCTGTATCTTAATTTTGAAGTTACCTGGAGTTCTACCTTGTCACAGTCTGACCTAATATGTGTGGGTGACTGAGGAAAACCACTTAAATAAAGAGAGTGTTGTGACTTTAAAGAATACAATGCATTTTCCCTGCATGAGCATTCATGATGTCTCTGCAGAAAGGGAGATGACATAGAACAAGGGATTACTTTGTTTTGATTGAGGATTGAATAAATGTTACAGTGCCAGTGCTTTGTCTGTACACAGGCAACAAATAAATAAGTACATGATCCTGAAATGCAAAAATGGGATAAAGGTGGCTTATATGGAAAGCAAATATAGCAGAAGCATACAAATTTCAAACTTTCTTTTATTCGGACATCAAGATAGTATTATATCTGAGCCATTCTTTTTATCTTACTCCTGTTTCTCCCATGCAATGCTTTATATACACTTGTATATATATATATATACACTTTTAATAGTTAAACTGCTTTTAATGAACGAATTCTCTGCTTTAAGCAGCAGGTGTGTTTTTAATCTTTAATAGGTCACCTTCCCAAGTGCAAGCAGGCAAGCTGTTATTGATCAAAGAGGTTTTGTTGGGTAGCTCTCAGATTATTGAGTGACAAACTTTATTGAATTTGACTTAACAGAAGTCAGAAGACAGCTGAAGCATAAGAGCTTGCACTGCCATCAGAGTCATTTTACGACAGCCAGGGAGCAAAGCTCAGAGATAGATACTGAGCTCTTTGCTGGCCCTTGGAGATTAACTGAACAGCCTTCCTACCAATTCCCAAGCCTGTCAGCAGAACCAATTAGATTTTCAACCAGTAGACAAGAAGGGTGGCACTTGGGGACCTTTTTGCTTTAGGTCGAAGGCTTTTCAGACTGCGATGAGATGACATTGATGATGACACGTTGAGCATTGGTTGGTTTTAAGACAAGTTAAATTAGCAGTCTTGAAATGATTCCAACTGTCTCCTGACTTCTCACTGTTGCCATATTCAGTGGATCCTGTCAGGAGCAAGTTGATGACTTAATAGTCTTTCTTGAGTGGATTTGAGCACTTTGGCTGTGTGTTTATGTGTAGTTGTCATGCTTAAAATATTCATATGAAGGTTTGAAATATTTATTTGAAGGCGCCTTCTGCAGAGTTCAGCAGTAAGGCTCTCAGGGTTTCTCCCTACTTTTCTACTTTTTATTTTATTTTATTTTTTGCTTCTCTAAGCAGTTATTTTGTATAACTACCTTTTATTCTATTTCATATATAATTGATGACAGTGTTTCATGTAGTTATTGATTACTTCATTTAGGATAAAGTTAAAGAGCTTTTCTGACATCCTGTTTCTCTCCCAGACTACCATATATTCAGATCTGCTTACTTCTCATAATAGTTTGTGAACCATGGGGATTAGGAAGGACATTGTTGGTTTTACTCCATGACCTTTTATTCAAGAAACTGAGACAGCTTTGGATGGAAGGGATATAAACACAAGGATGGAAACATGGATGTAATAAAAAATGCAGTTAATCTTGTCTTAAATGACAGAGGCAGGATATCTTTGAGAAGCTTCATTTTTGACCTTGGAAAAGTTACTCAGGATACTTGTTTGAAGTAATTGAAAATATCATTAGTCAAGTCTGCATCTGCACATACTGAAGAGTCTTAACCTCTGCCAACCTCAGAAAACTATTATGGGTGTGCTTCTACATTATATAGGTAATTGAGATTTCTGATTTAAAGTTTTCAATAGTTAACAGAACTATGTGGCACATAACTCATTTACGATCATTTGCAACTTGTTGTACCTAACTCTCACATTTTTTTTTCTCTCACATTTTTTAAAGGAGAATGATTGTTGCTGATTATATTTGTGTAGATGTGTTCATATGCATCTGTAAATGTGTGCATAATTCATATTTGTAACAGTTCTATAATTTCTACAGTACATTCTGGTGTTATTACTTGGTAATTGTTGACCCCTCTAAAGGGATGAAAAGTGAAAGTATTTTACATGTATAAATGATTTCAGGCTACTAGAGAGTACTCCTTTGCTGAGTGAGACTTAAAATTTGTACCTAGGTCCCCCCCCAAAAAAAATAATAAAAGGGACTTCCCTGGCAATCCAGTGGTTAAGACTCTGTGTCTCCACTGCAGGTGGTACAGGTTCCACTCCCAGTTGACCAAGGTCCTGTATGCCACATGGCACAACCAAGAAAAAAGCTGGAGCTAGCATCTTGGTGACCTACAATAGTTAAGTCCTTTCTATAGAACTTTGATTTACAAACAGAGCATCTTTGGTGTATGTAATTAACAGTGGATTTGGAAATCTGACCCTATGGTTTCATGGGTATACTTTGCTCTGAATGGTAATTATAATATGTGGGAAATAAATATTTCAACATCAGATCATATTTTCAAATGGATTCTCCTTGCTACTTCTTAAGATAGCCCTGTTTGGTCAGAGCCCCAGGTAATCACCCAATCCCAACAAGCAATATTCCATGGCCAGTTTTGCCCATCAGAACCCTCATTCATGTATTCTCTTGTATTATTTTGAAGCAAAGCCAAGATAAGCATAAAGTTTCACCTATAAATATTTCAGTATCTAAGTAGAAAACCACAATACCATTAATATATCTGAAAAGGTGTGTACTCACTCAGTCACATACAACTCTTTGCAACCCCATGGACTGCAGCTTGCCAGGCTCCTCTGTCCATGGGATTTCGCAGGCAGGAATACTGGAGTAGGCTGCCATTTCCTCCTCCAGGGGATCTTCCTGACCCAGGAATCCAACCTGCATCTCTTACATCTTCTGCATTGGCTGCGTTGTGCTTAGTTGCTCAGTCATGTCTGACTCTTTTAACCCCATGGACTGCACCCTTTAGGCTCCTCTGTCCATAGGGATTCTCCAGGCAAGAATCTTGGAGTAGGTTGCCATGCCCTCCTCCCGGGGATCTTCCCAACCCCGGGATTGAACCCAGGTCTTCCACATTGCAGGCAGATTCTTTACCACTGAGCCATGTGGGAAGCCCCACATATGAAAAGATTCAGCAATAATTTCTTAATACCATCAAGAATAGAATCAGATATTGTTGTTATTCATAATCATCAATGGTTATCATGTTGATACACGTCTTTCCTTTTTTCTAAATACACACATTTCCCCCCTTAAAGCTATTTTTATATTGTTCTTTGATGCTTATTTTTGACTCCTTCTCCTCCTGCCCAGCCAAGATGAGCATTTCAATAGCACTCTCATCAGCACCTTTAAAATTCTCATCTTTTACTTACTCATCCAATCACCAACCGCCTAATGAAGTTAACAATTGGTTTTCTCTGCTCCTGAACTGATAAATGCTGCTGAAGAAAAATACGTAAATGTTAATGACACCATTACATTTATGATTTCCAGCCTCAAGAGACCCCTTGGTACCACCTGGTAATCAGTTTTTTGATTCCCTACCGAAACTGTTTCAAATACACTCTTCTTTCGTCAATTCCCCAACCGTGTCTCTAGCCAATATTATTAGATATAACAGATGACTTAGATTCCTGGTTCCCTATGAGAGGAAAATAGTCATAAGATGTATCAAATTTTGTTTCTTCTTCCTAATTTAAATGTATCTTTATTAATCTTTAATTTCTACCCTCTGTCTCAAAATAAAAAGTTTCCTTCTAACAAGGTTAATATTTAAGATCACAGACTCTGAAGCCAGATTGCCTGGTTTAGAATTAAGGCTCCACCTTTTCTTGACTGTGTGTCAATGGACAAGTTTTTCAACTCCTCTGTGATTCAGTTTTCTCATCTGTAAAATGAGAATTCTAATAGTTCTTGCCTGTAGGGTTGCAAAGATTAACTGACTTACTATATGTAAAGTTCTACAAACAGAGGCTGGTGCAGAAAGTATCATGATATATGCAGTAGTAGTTGTCATTGTTTTCTTTTCCAGACTCTACCTATGTTCTTGATTGTGATAAACAGTGTAAGGAACAGGAGGAAGCTTCTTTACATAGGTTTATGTGGGAAGGCCTCACTGAGGAAGTGATGTTTGATCTGAGATCTAAAGGATGAGAATAATTTAGTGAAGTGAAAAACTGGGAGAACACACTCTAAGCAGAGGAAATTGGTGTAAAGATGCTGAAAGAAGGAGACTGGTCTTTTGAAGAATGAAAGGAAACTAGTTAAGGCTGATAAGCAAGAAGGGAGAGAATGCCTAAAATGAAGTTTGCGGGGTAGCTGGAGTCAGCATCATATTGGTGCCTAGTAGGCTACCTTAAAAGGTATGTATTTTATTCTAAGTGCAATGGCAGCCCATTGGAGTGTTTTAACCAGAGAAACAACATAATCTAACTTATATATATATATTTTTTCTAACTTATATTTTTGAAGATTACTCTTTTTGTTTCATGGACAATAGATTGTTAAAAGGGCAAGAATGGAGTGGGAAAATGTTGATAAAGGATTGTTGCATATTTTAATTGAGAGATGGTAGTGATTTGGATTGTGGTGGTGACAATAGTAATGACATGAAATAAGATGAATTCTAGATATAATTTGGGAATTCAAATTGGGACAAGGTGATGGATTGGTTGAGGGGGGAGGATGGTGAAGGAAAGATAAGAATCGAGTATGACTTCTAAGTCATTGACTTGAACAATATGGTGGATGGTGGGGTTATTTATATAAATCATTCTCTAGCAGAGTCCATAATCTCTAGCAGGCAAAAGTAAAAATATGTATAATTCAAGATAAACTACAAAGTTATTCATTTTGGTTTCAAAAAGGCTGTGCTTTCTCATTCCACCTAGTATGTTAGATGGCAAGGAAAACTTCCACTTATTTATGTGGAATTCAGTCTTTTAAAATTTTGGAGTAGTATTCCATTGTATGAGTATATACTACAATCTGCTCATTCATCTACCCGTTTTCGTTATTCTTGGATAGTACCTACAAGTGAAATGGCTGGGTCAATATATGTATGGTATATGTTTGAATCTTTAAGAAACTGGCAAATTGCTTTTCAAAGTGGTTGTACCATTTTCATTTCAACCAGCAATGCATGAATTTCAGTTGCTTCACATCCTCACCAATGCTTGGTATAATCACTCTTAAATTTTGCCCATTGTAGTTGCTTTGTAATGTTATCTCATCATGATTTTAATTTGCATTTCCTTGATGATTACTGATGTTGATAACTTTTCATGTGTTTGTATATCTTCTTTTGTGAAGTGTAAAGATTCTATTTAAAATTTTTGTGTCATTTCTAATTGAATTATATACCTTTTTTTTGTCTTCTTTTGTATAAGAGTTCCTTATATAACCCCAAAACAAGTCTTTGATATATCAACTACAAATATGTTCCAGTCTGGGGCTTTTCTTTTTGTTTTCTTTACAGTGATTTTGGAGGAGCAAAAGTTTTAAATTTTGATGAGGTCTAAGTTATCTTTTTTTTTCCTTCTTTTTTGGCTAGTGCCTTTTGTGTCCTAACAAATCTTTGCTCACACCACCATTATAAAGCTGATTCTCCCGTTTCTATCTAGAAGTTTAAGATGTTGGCTTTTCTACTTAGGAATGTTATACATTTGGATTTTATTTTTAATATGATATGATATAAGGGTCAGAGTTCATTTTTTTCATAGTGATATTGACTTGTTATGGCATTATTTGCTGAAAGGACTATCTTTTGCCCCATTGAATTACCTTTGCATTTTTGTTGAAAATCAACTGACTGTAAGTATTCAAATATCTTCCTGGATTCTCCTTTGTTCCGTTGACCTGTATGTCTATCCTTATGACAGTATCACACTGTCTTAACTATTATTTTGGAATCAGATTGTATAAATCATCTAATTTTGTTTTCTTTTTACTAAAATGGTTTTGGATATCCCAAGCTCTTTGAATTTCATATAAATATTAGAATCAACTTGGCAGTCTCTATTCCATAAAAGTCTATTGCTATTTTAATTGGAATTGCATTGAATCCATACATAAATTTGGGGAAAACTGACATAGTAAGTTTTTCCATCCATAATCATAATTTATCACTCCATTTGTTTAATTCTTCTTTAATTCCCATCAGTATTGTTTTATTATTTTTGGTAAGCATGTTTTGATAGTTTTTAGTAAACAGATCTTGTTCATCCACTCTGCTGTTGCATACTAACTGCTATTACTTATGCTTTTTTAAAAATTGCTTTGTTAATGGTATTATAGTTTTTATTTCATTTTCCAATTGTTTATTGCTAACTTGTAGAAATTTAATTGATTTTGTGTATATTGCCCTTGTATGATATTGCTAAGTTCACTTATTAATTCTAATAACTTTTTTAAGATTTCATAAGATTTTTAAATTTATAGAATTATGTTTTTTATGAATAGAGACGGTTTTACTTAATCCTTTTTAGTTTAAATGCCTTGGTTTCCTTTTCTTGCTTTATTGTTCTGGCTAGGACCTCTAGTGCAACACTGAATAGAAGTGTTGATAAGGATATAGTGTCTTAGGGGAAAACATTTAGTCTCACCATTAACTATGATCTTAAGTATAGGGTTTTTTTGTCAATGCCCTTTATCAACAGAGGAAGTGTTCTTCTGTTTCTAGTTTGTTGAGAAATTTTGTCATGAGTATGTTGAATTGTGTCAACAAATACCTTCCTGTATTTTTTGAGACAGTTATATAGTTATCTTCTTTGTTTTGTTAATATGGTAAATTATACTTGATTTTCTAGTATTTGTCCAACCTTTCATTCCCATGATAAACCCCATTTTGTCATAATATGGTATCACTTTCAGATACTACTGAATTTGATTTGCTATTATTTTACTAAGGATTTTGTCCTCTATGTTCATGGTAGTCATAATGGTTTATATATTTTTTGAAGTTTTATTGTAATTTCTTTGTCTGGTTTTGAAGTCAGGGTATTGCTAGACTCATAAAATGAATTGGCAAGTGTTCCTTCCTCTTTTACTTCTGAAAGAATTTACATAAGATTGATAGTAATTCTTTCCTTGGTGCTTGATAAAATTAAACAGTGGAGTCATCTGGCCTAGAATATTTGTGGAAGTTTTATTTGCAGATTCAATTAAATAGACAAGGGGCTTCAGATTTTTTATTTCTTCTTTTGTCAATTTTGACAATTGTGTCTTTCAAGGAATTCTTTCATTTCATGTTTTTTTCTTCAAATTTCCTTATTTATACTATCCCCTTATGACCCTTTTAATGTCTATAAGATTTGTAGCTATGTCTCCTATTTTATTCCCATCATTTGTATTTCATTTCTTTCTTTTGTTTTTCTCTTGAGCAGTCCACCTAGAGTTTTATCCATTTTATTGATCTTTTGGAAGCACTGGCTTTTAACTTCATTGATTTTGTCTATTGTTTATCTCTTTTCTATTTCACTGCTTTCTCTTTATCTTTTCTTATTTCCTTATTTCTAATTACTTTGGTTTTAATGTGTTCTTCTTTTTCTAGCTTCCAAAAGTGAAAGCTTAAGTCACTGATTTTAAACCTGTCTTTTTTTTTTCTAATTTAAGCATTCAAGGCTTCACATACAACTTCACATACAACAATATTGATATATTTTAATTATTCAGTTCAAGGTATTTTAAGTTTTTCTTGTGATTTATTCTTTGATACATGGATTATTTAGCAGTGTGTTGTTTAATTTTCAATTATTTAAAGATTTTCAGATATCTTTATGTTACCAGTTTCTAACAATTTTAATTTGGTCGGAGAATGGATTCTGGATAATTTCATTGTTTTAAATTCATGGGGGCATTGTTTTATGGCCCTTTGTATGGTTTCTTTTGGTGAATGTTCCATGTGAACTTGGAAAAAAAAAACATATTTTGCCATTGCTTGAGATATTGTTTGATAAATGTCTGTTAAATCAAATTGGTTGATAGTATTATTCTGATCTTTTATATCCTTACTAACTTTCTGCCTACTTGTTCCATCAATTACTGAAAGAGAAGTTGTAAAATCTCATATTACATGTTTGTCTATTTTTCTTTTCATTTTTGTCAATTTTTCTGTCATGTCTTTTGAAGCTCTTGTATTAGTTGCATACATTTTAATGACTGTTATGTCTTTCTAATGAGTCTATCCCTTTATATCTTGAAATGTCCCTCTTTATTCTCGGTTATATTTCTTGTGTGAAGTCTACTTTGTGTGATATTAATGTAGCTATTCTGACTTTCTCATGACTGTTATTTGAATGGTATATCATTTTCCTGCCTTTATCTTTAACGTATCTACCAATTCATATTTTGTATACATTCTTGTAAATAGCATACAGATGGATCTTGGATTTTGAACCCACTGACAAACTTTGCTTTTAATTGAACTGAATTTAATTGTCTATATGGTTGTGCTTAAGTTTACAATCTTTCTATTTGTTCTGTTTGCCACATTTGTTCCTTCCGCCCCCCCTCCTGTCTTTTTTGTATTAAATTTTTTTAGTATTCCATTTTCTCTGCTATTGGCATAGTGACTAAACTCTTTGTCTAAAGTAGCATTTGCTCTAAAGCTTAAACTATGTAACTTTAACTGATATCTAGCTTCAAATAGTATTACACTACTTTGTATATAATGTTAGCACCTTCAAGATATATACTTCTACTCTTTCTACTGTCCTTTATGCTATTGGTATCATACATTTTAGTTCTACATGTGTCATAAACCTCACAATACGTTGTTATTATTTTTGCTTTAAACAGTTACATTTTTAAAAATTATTGATTTATTTATATTTGGCTCTGCTGGGTCTTCATCGCTGTGTGTCCTATTCTTTAGTTGCAGTAAGTGAATGCTACTCACTATTGTGGTGTACAGGCTTCTCATCGCTGTGGTTTCTCTTGTTGCAGAACATGGGCCTTCAAGCACCTGAGTTTTAGTAGTTGCAGCACATGGGCTCAATAGTTGCAGTTCTACAGCTCTAGAGCATGGGCTCAATAGTTCTGGCACATGGACTTAGTTGCTTCCTGGCATGTGGGATATTCCCAGACCAAGGATTGAACCCATGTCTTCTACATTGGCAGGCAGATTCCTCATCACTGAGCCACAAGGGAAACTTAAAAGCAAGAAAAATGTTTATACTTACCCATATAATTACCATCTCCAGTGCTCTTCAATCACTTATATAGATCTGAATTTCTATGTAATATAATTTCCTTTCATTTGAAAACCTTCTTTAATCATTTCTTATTGTGCTAGCAATGCTGAGTTGGCTGGCAGCCACTTCTGTCATCATTTGTTTGTTATGGAAAGGCATTTTTCCCCTTCATTATTGAAGTTTCTTCTCCCTGGACATAGAATTCTAGGTTAATTATATTTTTCCTTTAACATTTTTCTCTGGATAAAGACTTTCAGTTTGATAGCTGGTTTGTTAGTATTTTAAGGATGTCATTTCATTGGTTGCTGGGTTGCATTATTTCTGATGAGAAGTCAGTGGTAATTCTTATTTTTGTTCTTCAAAACTTACTATGTCTTTTTGGAAGGGAGAGGATAAGATTTTCTCTTACTTATTTACAAAACAGAAACAGACTCCCAGACATAGACAAGCAACTTATGGTTATCAAAGGGGGAATGGAGGCAGGAAGATAAGTTAAAGATAACCAACAAGATTGATTATAGGTAACCAACAAGGACCTGCTATATAGCACAGAGAACCATACTCAATATCTTGTAATAACTTATAATGAAAAGGTCTAAAAGACTATATATACACACACACACACACACACACACACACACATATATATATATACATACACACACACACACACACACACACACATGTGTGTATCTGAATCATTTTGCTATACACCTGAAACTTAACACAATTATAAATCAACTATATTTTAATTAAAAAATATTCTTTAAGTGTAAAAAAAGAAGATTTTTTTCAGTAATTTGACTGTGATGTACCTTAATGTGAATTCCTTTTTAATTATCCTGCTTGGGGTTTGCTGGCCTCATATATGTTTTGGTTTAAAATTTTCATCAAATTTAGGAATTATTTCTTAGAATATATTTCTCTCCCCAGTCCTTATTGAGGCTTTAATTATGTGTATGTTAGATTACTTGATATTGTCTCACTCATCACCAAAGCTCTGTTCAATTTTTTTCTTCCTTTTTTCTCTCTTTCCTTCAACTTAGTGAGTTTTTATCACTATTATCAGTCTTTTCAGCCATTGACTAATCTGATATTAAGACCCTTTTGTTGAATTTTTAAAATCCCAGATATAATATATTTTTGACTCCTAAAAGTTCATTTGGTTCCTTTTTATAGTGTCCATTTCTCTCTTCATTATTTTTATGTTTTCCTTTAATCCTTGAATATGTTTGTACTATCTTTTTTACAACTTCTGCTAAATCCATTTTCTCGTTATTCCTGGGTCTGTTTCTATTGATTAAATTTTCTTCTGTTTTTGATCACATGTTTTTCTTCTTTGCCAGTCTAGTACATTTTTGAGGATGCAAGATGTTCTGAAGATTACATTGTTGAAGGTTGGAATTTTATTTTCTCTTTGTAGAGTCAGTTAAGTTGATTGTGGAGCAGCTTGATTCTTTCAAGGATTGTTTTTGTTTTAAAGCTTTGTTGGGGCATATCTAGAGTAACCTTTACTTTATGGCTAGTTGAGTCCTAATACTAAGATCTTACGTTTGGGGATTTTCACTGAATGCCTCCATTATTTAATGATCTTTGAATTATGCCTAGATGGAACTGGAACATCTTCCAGCATGGCATTCTTTGCTGAGCCTCATGGATTCACTCTTTGGAATCACAGCTTAATGCTTAGGCAGGGATTCAAGTGGGGAGGGGGGTACCCTATACAAATTTCTGAATCTCTGCTCTATCCTCTTGGATATTCTGTCCTACAAATTCTATCCACCTCAGCCTCCCCTTATTCTGTCTCTACCTCCTCAACTCAACAAGTCACCCATGTTCTGCTTAGAGCAATATTAAGGCTCACTGCATTTTTCTCCCTTCTCCTAGAAATTACAGTCCTGCTCTGTCTGTTGTCCAATAGCTGAATGCAGTGGTTTCATGTATTTAGTCCAGTTGTTCATAGTGGGGGATCAAGTCTGTTACCTATTTTCAATCACCATTAGAAGTAGAAACCATCTAATGCCTTTTGAAGATTAATAATTGTTTAGAAATTCACTTAGACATCATCCCACTGTGCTTATTAAGCACCTGCAATGTGCTCAGTGCCATGCCAGGATCTGAGGATGCAAGGAGATATTAGAGAAGACAAGCACGTATTATAAATAATTAGGAAGATACATGGGAGCCCCAAAGAGGACATAAGTATGGTAGGGGTAGAGGTATTGATGAAGAAATCTAGTTTTATAGGTATTCCTGTTGAGGCTAGGAGAAAGGGCATTCCAAACAGCACAATAAATGGAAAGGCACAGAGATATGAAATAGCACAGTATGCTTACAAAGCTTGTTTTATTAACTCATCATTCATTTAGTAAATGTATCTCTAGTGTCGAGTGGATGTTAGCACACATACAGTGTGCTAAGGGTTGGGCATCCAAAGGGCGAGTAAGATGTTCATGTTTCTTGCCATCATAGAATAGAACTTCCAGTCTAGCACTTCAGTGTGAATAGAGAATAGTGTGCCCAGATCAGGGTAATATTTACAAAATGCAGGCTAAAGGAAGATTGTGAAGTACTTAATTGCTGCTCTAAGGGATTAGTCATTGTTCTAAATGGCACTGTCCTCCAAACATTTTTTGTTGTACCTGTAATTTTTTTTTGCATATTTACCCCCAATATTCATATATTCACTTATTAATAAACTCTACACATGCACTACTATATTAACATATTATATAGACTATAAAAATATGCAAAAAAGAAATGTAATGGGATAATGTAAATAATACATACATATTCTAGTGTTCTCTTCCTGCGTTCCATGCTTCATCTTGCACATCCCAGGCTTGCATCCCTCACTTTGTCAATAGTAGGGGCTTCCCTGGTGATTCAAGAGGTAAAGAATCTGCCTGCAATGCAGGAGCAGCAGGAGACGCATTTTCAATCCCTGGGTCAGGAAGATCCCCTGGAGGAGGGCATGGCAACGCACTCCAGTATTCTTGCCTGGAGAATCCCATGGACAGAGCAGCCTGGTAGGCTACAATCCATAGGGTCGCAGAGTTGGACACGCCTGAAGCAATTTAGCACAGGCAATGGGAGGTTTTCAAGATTCTCATTCAGGAAACGAAACTGATCAGAATTCTATTTGATAAAGATTCCTAACATGACTTTTACTCTAGTCATGCTAATTAATGCTTTTAAAAGCAGAGGAGAAGCTGAACTAATATGATTCCTTCCAACCCCAGGGTTATGTAGCTGGGGTTTCTTCTTAGAAGAGATTAGACGTCTAGGTTAGACCATGGTTATTTGTGGCATTATTCAGATACAATACAGTAGACTGGCCAAGTGACTTAAAATAGTAGAATACCAAGTGTGGAGCTGGCATTCCCCTCAGTGGAACTGACTTTGTCACATGCAAGCCGTCACTTTATACTTTGGCAAATTACTTCTGGCTGAACCTGTATTATGTCCAGAAGTGGAGAAATAAAAGCTCAGCATCCCAGATAAGAAGTGGACCTTGGAAACAAAACTAGTAGTATTGGAGATCCCAGATATAGCAGTACGGGCTAGCAGTAAAGCCAAAGTCAGAGCAGCTGAAGACGGCAGGCAGAATGAGAAGCCAGGTGGTTGAGAGGATAGTAACCAGAAGTTACTAGAGTTTCCAGAAGACAGAGTTACTGTCTGCCATTAGTACTGACTATATCCGTCTACGTACATTTTGCTCTTAAACTATACAGAGGAAGTATACATAGACAGATATAGTCAACTCTGGAAGACAGAGTTACCAGAACTAGGACGTGGTGCCTCCAAACCAGAAAATTAGAATTACCAGATTTAGGACTCATGCGGTCTGTAAGAGCTTGGAGGGTGGATGTGAACAACCAGCCCCCAAGGAAAAGCTGAGTGCCTGAAGAGGTGCCTTCTTCACTGCACAGAATCTCTGTGCAGCCACTGAGGCAGGCTGCCTAGGTGGACCGAAAACCTGGCTCTAGTGAGACACAAAAGGCTGAAAGAAATGTGGCTAGGAAGTAGTCAGTGTGCCCCAGACTTATCCTCTGGTCAGAACATTTCTATTCTCTCCTTCCAAGCTCTAAACACTTCTATTTATGGTTTTAAAAAGCATTATCTCATAGAACAAAAGAAGTTCTTCTTAAATTATATGAGAATGTATTGACTATATCCGTCTATGTATACCTCCTCCATAGTTTAAGAGCAAAGTATACATAGATGGATATAGTCAATACTAATGGCAGGTAGGAGCGAGTTCAATTGCCTTTTCCAACTTTTCCCCAGCGTTGGTTTTGTGTCCCGCCTAAACATTGTTGAGGCCAATGTGCCTACCTCTTGCTTCATCTTACCTAACCTATTTCAAACAGCTGAGGCATGTTACGTCTCTCTGTTAATGGAAACGGAAGCCAAGGACATTCTCTATTACAAGTTCACCTGGCAACAGAGCAGTACTGCAAGTTGACAGGCAATTTTGGCAGGTAAGAGGGAAAAATTCAAATTACCAAACTATTTGAAATAGCGCAGCTGAGGCTGGCCTAAGGTTGGTGGGTGTTCTCTAAAACCAAAATGGGCTGTGACCAGGGGAACCTGTAGGAGAGTTAATGGCAGTCATTTAGCTGTCATTCATTTTTCAGTTCAAATTATTTTTAAAATACTTTGTTAGTTCAGAATGTGTTTGCTTAAGTCATTTCAGTAGTAATACTTTTCTCCAGGAGGCAATTAGGTATTCTTCATTTTGCAGCTCTTGCATAATAGCTGAGAAAACTGCAGTTGTACAAGCAAAGTGCAGATAAACACCAGATTATCATATTAAAGTCCTTATTAGTCTGTCAGGAGAATTTTTTTCACTGACTGCTTTTTGGTTTTTTTTATTATCTATTTTTTTTTTTAAATTAGGATTTTCTCAATGTTCCTTTAGTTTTAAAGAAATCATTTGGGTCTCCATTTTCATTAGGAAGCTAATCTTTTCTCTACCTCCTTCACACATATTAACTTCGGCCTAAAATACCAAATTTCCCTTTTAAATTTTTAAAATATATATATAAGCTATTTAATTCTTTTTCTGAGCTATCCATTGGCCTCTTTACTGTAAGATGTTTCCGCAAAGGTAGATCTCTTCCTCCATCATGCAGTGTTAAGATGCCTGTTAGCAATCCTAAACCCAGGATGACAGGGGTTATTTAAAATAGCCTAAGTTTTAGTTCCCTTGGACTGCAAGGAGATCCAACCAGTCCATCCTAAAGGAGATCAGTCCTGGGTGTTCATTGGAAAGACATGCTGAAGCTGAAACTCCAATACTTTGACCACCTCATGTGAAGAGTTGACTCATTGGGAAAGACCCTGATGCTGGGAGGGATTGGGGGCAGGAGGAGAAGGGGACGACAAAGGATGAGATGGCTGGATGGCATCACCGACTCGATGGACATGAGTTTGAGTAAACCCCAGGAGTTTGTGATGGACAGGGAGGCCTGGCGTGCTGCGATTCATGGGGTCGCAAAGAGTTGGACACGACTGAGCGACTGAACTGAACTGAACTGAACTGAACTGAAGTCTACCACTTATTTACAGGGCATCTTTTGTTTTGGGGAGGTTTGAAGTGTTCTTAAACTCATATATATATGTATGTGTTTATATGTGAAACTATCAACTTTCACATGAAACTACTTTCACATGGAACTATGGTTTCATCTCTTGGAAAGAAGAAACCATGTCTTTTGATGAATATTTTTCTTCTGCTTCTTTCAAGATTCAGGGCGGTGTTAGGAAATTTGGGCTATCAGTCAATATTATTCAATTTCTGTTTGAAATAAGATGTTTTGTCCCAAGATTTGCAGAGAGTCCACCAAACTCCCCCTTGAAATCTAAAAGACACATATTGCAGTCATTATTCCAGGTTAAAAACAGAAGGAAAGAACCTAAAGTTACTTCGGTGTGTCATGAGAGGCCAAAATCCTGCCATCTGCTTCATATGAAATCTTTCCTAATGAGAATATATGGCAAAACACTGTGCCTTTCTTCTAGGTCTTCATAGATAGACCTTCTGTTATCTTTCAAATGGAACATTATCTTTCAAATGGAACCAAGCTCTCTTAAGGGAAAGAAAATTCTCTAAAATGAAATTGTAAGGTGCAATATAATTTGTGATTTTTTCCCCTCTTATTAAAAAATTGCTCAGGATCTTAGACAGTTTGATTGCCTGTTTGTCAACTGTGTAGGTCCTCCCAGGGGAAATGTATTTTGGTCTACCAGAAAAGTAGACAAGTAGGAGACATCTTCTCAATATCATGCAATGAATTGCTTATGCCATTCCGTGACCTTTGCCCACTCCAGCACATATGGT
The DNA here is from genome assembly GCF_019320065.1 of Cervus canadensis. Lineage (NCBI taxonomy): Eukaryota > Metazoa > Chordata > Mammalia > Artiodactyla > Cervidae > Cervus > Cervus canadensis. The sequence goes on from NC_057390.1 coordinate 26,103,736, forward strand.
CAGTAGCAGAAGCCTAGGACAGCCAGTTTTGCTTTCTTAGCTGGCAGAGGGGTAGAAAGAACACACTTGTAGTCACTGGCAAGACCAAGAGGCCCCACATAGTGGAGATTTTGGTTGTCTGAACTGCCAAATTAGCTCCCTAAATGGTTTGTTCCATGGCGGATTTGATCTTTTTATTATATCTGAATCACATTTCGTAATTTCCTTTGGGTTTTTGACATGGAGGCAGCAAGACACAAGAAAACCAACCAAGACTCATCCTTTGATACTCAAGAAATATTCCAATCAAGACTAAATAGACTGGGTAATATTCCCAAAACCAACTTGGAATATTAAAGCTAATTCAGATTGGGCTGTCTGACTGAAATGAGTATGTTGGTGGGGGAATTTATTACTTTATTGTGTTCATCTGGGCTGCCAGTGTGTTTTCATGAAGAATGGGCTTCCCTTGTAGCTCAGTCAGTAAAGAATCTCCCTGCAGAGCAGGAGACCTGGGTTCGATCGCTGGGTTGAGAAGATCCCCTGGAGAAGGAAATGGCAACCCACTCCAGTATCCTTGCCTGGAAAATCTCACAGACAGAGGAGCCTGGTGGGCTGCAGTCCATGGGGTCGCAAAGAGTCGGGCATGACTGAGCGACTGACACTTACTTACTTACTTACTTACTTAGTGGATAGATTATGGTTTGCCTATTGCACAAACAGCAGTGTCGTCTTTCAGATTTCCCAAGGGTTTTTATTCAGTTCTTATGGACACTTTAGCATCGTGGGTAAGAGCACAGATGCTGGTGCTAGACCACATGGCTTTAAATTGCAACTCTGCCATTTTCTAGCTGGGTAGGCTTGGGCAAATTGCTTAATCTCTGTGCTTCAGTTTCATCATCCATAAAATGGGAATAATAATGGTACTTCATAAGATTGTGTGTGTGTGTGCATGTGCGTGCACACACTCGGTCACTCAACTGTGTCCAACTCTTTGAGACCCCATGGACTGTAGCCCAATTGTAGTAGGTTATAATGAATGACTTGATAAATGTAAAAGCACTTAGAATAGTGCCTGGCACATAGAAATCACTACACAGGTGCAGCGGTGTGGTTTATGTCTGACACATGTCATTAGGGTAACTTTCAACACCAGCTCCTTTATTGTGGTTTTGAATATTTGGATGCTAAGGATAGGCTGAAGTCTGCCATTCAACTCCACCCTGTTGATTACTCCTATTGGGGAAGGCAGATCACCCAAATATAAGTTTAGTTTTTCCATCTGTAGTCAGTCAACCCTCAGTAATCCAAATGGAGATAACTCACGTTGAGGACCATGCATGGAGATATTTCAGTTTGGGGATACTTTATTCTCTTCAAGCTTGTTTCTTTTTTTTTTTTTCCATTTATTTTTATTAGTTGGAGGCTAATTACTTTACAATATTGCAGTGGGTTTTGTCATACATTGACATGAATCAGCCATGGAGTTACATGTATTCCCCATCCTGATCCCCCCTTCCACCTCCCTCTCTACCCGATTCCTCTGGGTCTTCCCAGTGCACCAGGCCCGAGCACTTGTCTCATGCATCCAGCCTGGGCTGGTGATCTGTTTCACCCTAGATAATATACATGTTTCGATGTTCAAGCTTGTTTCTAAGGGCTCCTTACTTAATAGAAGTTGATTTATGAATTATCTAAGGATGCCAGGATAACATAAAGACTTATAATATATTTGCAAACATTTAAGATTGAGTCATGTTTTGGATTGTCTGAACAGCCTGTGTAACTTGGTTGACCCAGAGTTTGGATGTGATTTTATTGCAGTCTTGACTTTTCACCCTGGGGGAAGTGGCAACCAAGTACCTGCTGATCACCCACTTCTCTCCTGTTTGAAAACTGAGCTTTCCTTGTAGGACACGTATCCCTTCACTTAATACCTAGGTTTTTGAATATTCACATTAAGCAAGAGACAATTCAAAGTCATTTTACTATTGATGTGTCATCAAACAGACAATATGAGTACACAACTATCAATAATATGACTTTTGGTGAATGGAATAGAAATAGTACTTTAAATAGAACCATCATAACTGAGATGATCAGTGGTTCTTAATATTTCTAATGCATTTTTAAGGTAACAATGTGATACAAAGAAATATCTTTTATAATTCCACTCCTATTGGATGTAGAATTCTGCTTTGGAAGATACTGTTTTGAATATCTGAGACCTTGAACTCCTCTGTATATTTAGCCTCCAGGTGCAGAACATAAGCCCGTCTTCACATCCTGGCTTTGCCATTTACTATCTCAACGACTTGTGCCAATTACCTAACTCCTGTAGAACTGTTTCCTAATGCATGAAGTGAAGAGACCATCCTCGTGGAAGTGTTGTGAGAATTAAACAGTGTAATAATAAAGCACACAATACATTGCCTTCATCTCAGGAAAAGTTAGTTGCTGCTGCTGCTGTCAGCACTAATAGTCCCTTCACTGAACCCAGGTTTTTGCCCCTAGTAGAATCACCAAGAGGTGCTGTGTGGAGGGCATAGTTCACTCCTGTGGTAATAATATTGGAAAGATTACAGATGTTCCCAGTCTTCCTTTAATATCCCAGTGTTAATCGGGCAGCCACACACTTCCCCAAAACTTCTGAACATGCCCAGTTCACTCCGCCTCGCAGAATAATTAGGCCCACAAGCCTGTTCTGTGTGGTGTAAACCTGACATGGAATGACCAAGGCCACTTGTTCTAGCTTCATCCAGTGATGCCTCCCTCCTTTTCTTCATGTTATAGATTTGGTGCATGTATCACTTTTGATCTTGAAACACACTAAGAGTGATTTTTGTGAATCTCAGCTGTCCAACTCTATCTCACATGTTATCTTCTAAACCTGATGAATCTTCCAAGTAATAATATGAGAATATAAATATCTTTTTAAATGTCAGCTTTTCCCTCAGTAAGATCACATTCAAGAGCAAAGAAGTAGTTATTTCTCTGTCATCATTTTAATTTTTTCAGATTCCAGCATAGGTAATTTATGCTTACCTACATTCTTTTCTAATGTTCTCCCTTTAAGTTCCTTTCAAAGAATTACTTAATAGGAGAATGTGGTCTTATGAGCCCATTCAGTCTGGCCCCTTACTTGGGCAAACATGACTTTCCATGTAATGGGGGAACAATTTTCACAGCTGAGATGATAGCAGAGCCCTAGTCTTACAAAAACAACCTACCCAAAACTAGCAGATTCAAGCATATACATCTGACCATCATTTCTTGATCCTGTTACAGGGTCAAGTTCTATTTTTCTGAATTTTTGTAATGTATTTTTGTCTGATTCCAGACATGAACCAGAGTTTTAGAAGTGAAATACCATCATTGTACCAATATTAAATATAACCTTCTGACATCTACTGAGCGCTCCTTATCCATCTTGCCAGCTGGCACACCTGAATTTGGGTGAGACTTCTCTGGCCTGCTCTTCTTAAAGGTTGTGTTGTTTCCAGACCTCTTTAATAGTTTGTGTTTTATCATAAAGATATAGTGTATTGGTAATTATATACTAGCTTGTCTTTTTTTTTTTGCCTCCCGTACAAAATTATTAATGGAAGATATTTATAAGGGGAGAAATTTTATACTTTTTTTTTTTACTAAAAACCATCTTGAGTACCAATCTGAATAATGCACAGGTGGTATAGGCAGGCCTTGGGAATAGATGAGAAGAAAACTAAAGAGCTTAAGCAAAGAATGGGCAGAGAGAAAATAAGAGTGTGGAGGAAACAGAGACTCATCTGGTGGAAAGGAATAAAGGGCCCTTTGAATTGTCTCAAGTGCTTGCTAGTGGCACTGGTGGCATAAGGCAGCTGTGTTGAGTCTAAGCTGAGTGCCTTCCTGATCTCCTGTTTCCTGAGGCCGAAAAGGGTACAGATCTTTCATCCACATTTATTATAATTTAAGGGACGCGTGTGATCTAGGTATTTGAAAAGAAGACTGGTCGTCAGGAAACGTTCCTTCTGCTTCCTTGCATTGTGTGTCTGTGATAACGTGTGTGACTGTGTGAGAAGTCTCTGACCTTCTCTTTACGCAGATTCTCTTGTTTGTGAAATAAGGCATGCTCTGATCAGGGCGTTGGCAAGCATGATGAATGTGCCTGAACCACTCTGGAGAAGTGCAAGGGGTGGGGGTGAGGTGCCCTTAGGTCCAGTCTTCCCAGAGCACAAAAGGAAGTGACATGTGGGGACCCAGCTGCACTGAGGCTCAGGGAAGATTTGGTAAAGGATTTCATCCAGTGTATGAAACAGTTAATGCTTCTTTGAATAAACAGAATGTACAGTTACCCACAAATGACTCTCATGAACATGCGCAAAAGGCTCATGTTCGGTGTCTGCCGTGTTCATGGCATGGTTGTACACTTAATGGGTCATAAGAACAGAACACCTAATCCCTGCTCTGAAAGGACTGACAGTAACATGGGCAGGAGAGACAGAATGGCAGAAAACACAAACATAGAACATTCTGGATGTACATAACTATTCGTGGATTAGTCACTGGGCTTCTCAGCTATCTCAGTGGTGAAGAATCCGCCTGCCAAATCAGGAGTCCCAGGAGACATAGGGTTCGATCCCTGGGTTGGGAAGATCCCCTGAGTTGGGAAGATCCCTGAAGAAGGGAATGGCAACCCACTCTAGTAGTCTTGCTTGGAAATATCCCATGAACAGAGGAGCCTGGCTGGCTACAGTCCGTGGGGTCTCCAAGAGTCTGACGTGACTGATCACGTGCACATGCACCCAAACACATGTACACACACACACAGAGATCAGTCAACAAATGTCATACTACCCTATTTTTGTTTAGCATCCGTCATAGTTTTCAAAGAACTTCCCATTAAATTATTTCCCGCAAGTATATTGAAGGTGCTCTTCCATTTAATTTGCAAAATTTAGTCTACTGAATATTTCCTAGAAAACACTAATGAAAATAAGATATTTCAACCTGTTAGATAGATTTGGGGGCATAATATAGGGTGTGGCGACGGTAAGAAATGAGAGTAAATTTTTCAATTTACTAGAAAGTCAAAGACACATTATAAAACTGTTGAAAAGTAATACAGGAGTAGATATATAATTATATACTATTATATAGGATGTTATTCAAAAGAGAGGAATATTGTTATGGGCTAGAGAAGTGAGGGAGGGCAAAAAGGAGGAAAATGAGCTTAAGCCAGTTCTTTTTTTTTTTTTTTATTAGTTGGAGGCTAATTACTTCACAACATTTCAGTGGGTTTTGTCATACATTGATAAGAATCAGCCATAGAGTTACACGTATTCCCCATCCCGATGCCCCCTCCCACCTCCCTCTCCACCTGATTCCTCTGGGTCTTCCCAGTGCACCAGGCCCGAGCACTTGTCTCATGCATCCCACCTGGGCTGGTGATCTGTTTCACCATAGATAATATACATGCTGTTCTTTTGAAACATCCCACCCTCAGCTTCTCCCACAGAGTTCAAAAGTCTGTTCTGCATTTCTGTGTCTCTTTTTCTATTTTGCATAAAAGGGTTATCGTTACCATCTTTCTAAATTCCATATATATGTGTTAGTATGCTGTAATGTTCTTTATCTTTCTGGCTTACTTCACTCTGTATAATGGGCTCCAGTTTCATCCATCTCATTAGAACTGATTCAAATGAATTCTTGTTAACAGCTGAGTAATATTCCATGGTGTATATATACCACAGCTTCCTTATCCATTCATCTGCTGATGGGCATCTAGGTTGCTTCCATGTCCTGGCTATTATAAACAGTGCTGCGATGAACACTGGGGTGCACGTGTCTCTTTCAGATCTGGTTTCCTCAGTGTGTATGCCCAGAAGTGGGATTGCTGGGTCATATGGCAGTTCTATTTCCAGTTTTTTAAGAAATCTCCACACTGTTTTCCATAGCGGCTGTACTAGTTTGCATTCCCACCAACAGTGTAAGAGGGTTCCCTATTCTCCACACCCTCTCCAGCATTTATTGTTAAGCCAGTTCTTAAAAGAGTAGGAGTTGGATGAGCAAAGATGAGCTGAGAAAGTTTTCAAGCTAAAGGAAATAATATCTAACTTGTAAAACTGTCCTAGAAACATTTAAAAAGCCAACCTTTTAAAATACTCATTCTTATTTATTACTTGGTAGGAAGGCACAAAATATTTCTAAAGGAATTTGGGAATTTTAAAAATTGTAGAGATTTTCTGTATTTTTCTCAGGAAAAAAAGTAAATAGAAGGCTATTTGAAAGTAACCTTAAGCCCTTTTGGTATGATTCAGAAATGTTTCTGTATTTGAACATCACTGTGACTCAGCAGTTACACCTTTTCCCATGAACCTGGAAAGATCTTAGTATTTTAATTCTTCAATATTATGTGGCCATGATGGTTATGGTGGGCTTCGCCAGTGTCTTAGTGGTAAAGAATCCACCTGCAATGTGGGAGCTGCAGGAGACATAGGTTTGATCCCTGGGTTGGGAAGATCCCTTGGAGAAGGAAATGGCACCCCACTCCCATATTCTTGCCTGGAAAATCCCATGGACAGACGAGCCTGGCGGGCTAGTCCATGGGGTCGCAAAGAGTCAGACATGACTGAAGCGAGATAGCCAACACGCACACATGATGAATATGAATACAATATATAAAGTGGACTAACTAGAGATAATGACCCAGTGTTGAGATTGTGATACTGATGAAACATTGTCTCTGCCCGTTGCAGGCGAGTTGCAGCAATTCTCCCATAGTGATCACTTCTTGTGACAAAAGACAGTGTCTTCTTATTTCTTCACTTTAAGTCAAAGCATAAAAGTAGGCAGAGATGTTTTTAACTAACATGACTATGATCGTCTATGTGCCATTATTTAATTGTTCATAGAGATCAAATTGTACTAGTGCAGAGGAATTTGAATCCAATTTCTAGCTGTCAGTGGAGAATGTCAGTCATTTCAGTAAATCGCCCCCTTAGTGTCATCATGTATAATTCTTTAATTTTAGGCCTGAAAAATTCTGAAAGAAATACTGTGTAAAATGCACCAAAAAGAACTGTCCTGTGTAAGACACTTCATGTGGTGTTTGGAAATAAAAATGGACCCTATGACACCTAAGTCTGTAGGTCGATGTTATCAAGGTACTCACAGTGGTAACCATTAACTAGGTTTGTGTATTCTTTAAAAAACCATCACATGGTTTTGAATTATGCATTTAATTTAACCTATCTTAATACATGGAAGTTTTGATGTAGTTTCCTTTCTCAGTCAGTTCCAAAGAGTCAAAGTGATTATCAAGGCTGAAAAGGCTTTTTGTATTGTCTTCAAATGTTAAAGCCATGTATGTGAACAACAAGGCTGATGAATTTGCTGTTTTATTTAGTTGACATTTTAATTCAAAATGTAAACTGAAGTTTCTTTTCATTTCTTTGCACTATTAATATTATTCTGTTTTTGGTTAGCTTGAGTAAAGCTGTTCACTGGTGTCATTTTTGATAATTAGCCTTTTATATCTTGGGGTTTTTGGTAAGCAAATAAATATTTTAAATGTAATTGGTGCAATTACTGTATGTACATTGAACAACTTTATATTGAGCTTCATGTCATGTCACATTTTTATGCTAGTCGGTTTTTTTATGATTTTTTTTTAATTGTATGTGGTATTCTTCTGAAATATATAATTACCAGCTCAACCCTGAGTTGGAGAAGCAAGAGTTCTGTCGTTTTCTCAGACAGACTTGTATTAAAAGATATAGGAAAGCTTGCTTTCTTCTCACATTCTTTCCCCATCCATAAGAGTCTTTCATGTCTGAATGTTAATGTTATTTTTACATCTTGTGCAATCCCAGCAACACCTTGTTCTTGTAGCAGTGCAAGTAAACAGCCCAAACTTAGTCCAGATTTGATTTGATAGAAACTAGAAGGTGGTGGCTCAGTGGTAAAAAAATCTGCCTGCCAATGCAGGAGACATAAGAGACTTGGGTTCGATCCCTGGGTCAGGAAGATCCCCTGGAGTAGGAAACAACAACCCACTCCAGTATTATTGTCTGAAAAAGTCCATGTACAGAGAAGCCTGGCAGGCTACAGTCCATAGGGTCGCAAAGAGTTAGACGCGACTGAGCACACATGCTCCCATGAGAGGGTTGGGGCAGGAGATGGAGGCTGATAGTCATTAGGAGGCCAGGGGTAAACGGAAGGAAAGGAGAACAGTGTAATCATTAGCTAAACGTGAACTTTTACCCTTGGTCTTGTCTCCATGGAATCATACAGCATGATGAGAAGCTTTAAGATAGTAGATCTGCCCAAAATGCCACTTGGCAGCATATTCAGGCCACATATGAATCGCAGCAGAGACACATGAGGCAAGGGTCAGTGTAAAGGTAAGCACAAGGATCAGATCCCCTGCTGCAGGGGGATGTAATTGACTGTTGACTCCCCGCTGGGGCCCTTGTGGATCCACCCCAACAGTGGCACCTCAGCCGTGCTTCTCCTGAGACACCAGTGAGTCGTTACAGTAGGGGGATACCAAGGCAGCTTCATGCCTGCAAGATTCAGGACCCCTTTAATAAGTGACTTTGGGGGGAATTCTTGTGCAGTCTAGTGGTTAGGACTCCATGCTTCCATTGCAGGGGTCATGGGTTCGATCCCCAGTCTGGAATCTAAGATCCTGCAAGCTGTGCAGTATGCCAAAAAATAAAATAAAATTTAAAAACAGAAAAATAAATCACCAAGGAAAGCAAATCAGATAGATCTGACATTAAAATGGTGTTTTAAGTGACTTTTTTTCAGCTTTATTGAAGTATATATGTGTGTGTGTGCGTGCACTCAGTCGTGTTCAACTCTTTGTGACCGCATGGACTGTAGCCCACCAGGCCCCTCTATCTGTGAAATTTTACAGGCAAGAATACTGGAGCTGTTGACAAAATTATAATATATTTCAAATGTGGGGGGAAAAAAGTATACACAAGAAGGGAGAAAGTAGCATAGGTCTGGACTCCAGGAAGTTTACAAGAGGTTTTAGAATTGCTTGACTGAAAGAAGGCTTAAACAAAACCAAGAATGAGTGAGAAAAGGCCCTTATTCACAAAATCCACTGGAGTGGGTTGCCATTTCCTACCCCAGGGGATCTTCCTGACCCAGGGATCAAACCAGTGTCTCTGTGTCTCCTGTATTGCAGGTGAGTTCCTTACCACTAGCGCCACCTGCGAAGCCACTATACAACAACAACAGAATTACTGGGTTGGCCCAAAAGTTCGTTCGGATTGTTCTGCATTCCCAAACAGATTTTTGGCCAACCCCACAAAGGTAGTTAATGTGGAGAATGAATAGAAAAGATGGAAAACTTCTGGACTCCTTACCGATCCTCTTTGAAAAGGGGAGTGGGGGGGAAGCCTGGTTGTGATGAAGGACAGATTCTTACCCAAGAGCCAGAAAAAGAAATTACCTTTGCTCAGGGTTTTAGTTTTCCCCTAAAACCCTGGGATTTCAATTACTTAACATTTATTGTCATTTGGAGACACTTTATTCAAATTAACTTTAAAGAAAACCAAAACCAAGCACCAGGTTTCATTAGTGAAGAGCTAAATACTTCAGAGATACTAGATTGTCAGGGAAGGAATAGTGGGATTTTTTTAAAGAATAGCATATTGTCCCTCATTGGCCAACTCTGTGGGCTGGTTAATGTTTTAGATGAAAGGGTGAGGACCAATAGGTCTGTGCGATTCTTTGGTTGGACAGTGAAAGTCACATGAAAAGACTCTTAGGGAAAATATCTTTCCTGGTTGCTTTTCTTACAAATGGTATATTTAAAAAATATTCCTTGAGTTCCCTTACAGTGCTTGATTGCAATGAAAAGTTCATCTACACATATTGTATTATCACTTCGTGCCTCTTACTGCAAAAGTGAATGATATTTGCTGTTGGATTTTAGGTCAGGAGGATTATCACAGCTTTTACTTTCTAACAAGAGCCTGAGCTTTGGGGTCAGGCAGACCTGATGTGAGTCTTAGAGCTGTATTTTACAAGCATATCTGACCTTGAACAACACTTAATCTCTCAGAGCCTTCCAGTCCTCACTATTCAAAGAAGATAATACTTACTCAAAATATTGTTTAGAGTTTTAAACTAAATGATATATATGTAAATACATAACACAGTGCCTGACTCAAAAGACAGTAATTTTCTTTCTTCCTTTTTGTTCATTCCATGAACATTATTGAACACCTGCTCAGTGGTGAACATTGTACCAGGCACAGGAAATGGGAAAGGGCACATAACTCAGCCCCCGAGGAACTCACAATACAGTGTGAAAAGTGGTACAGCTGGGCAGCATACAGCAGGCCAAGTGAACAGAAAAGAGGGTGCCATTTCCTTTGCCTGGGAAAAGTAGGGGAGACTCCTCTGAGATGATACATAGGCTGGGTTTGTGAGGAGTGAATAGGTGGAAAAGGGAAGAAAGGCTAAGATATGGACTTGGGAAAAGTGAGTTCCGTTGGGGTTAAAGGATATGGTTTGAGTAGAGGAGCAGCGCAGAATGAGTCTGAAAAGAGATGTTTGGACTTTGTATGCCATGGGTGTTCAGTGAAGTGACACAGTCAGATCTATACTTAGAAATCTCCCCTCAGCAGCCATGTGGAGGACAGATGACAAGCAAGGATGAGCATGAGGAGACGCTTGCCCTGCTCCAGAATGGAGGCTGAGACCTGAGCTAAAGCAAAAGTGATGAAAATGAGGAGAGAGTTGACCGGCAGGAGTCTTGGAGTGGGGAACGGAGCGGTAGAGGAAGAGAAGCACACTCACATAGTAACACCGAAGATAAGTGGAAAATCAGAATTATTTCAGAAGTAAAGGAGGAAGAGAATTTTAGTTTGGAGTATAGCGTGCTGTTGAGTGCTACAAATAAATTAAGGGAAAAAAAGACCAAAATCTGGTCATGGCATTTAGCAGTTGGGAAGTCATTGGTGATCTTAAGAGGCATTTAATGCAGAGGTAAAGGCAGACAGTATTTCTTGAATGAATTATAAGCCACAGGCAGCATTAGCTGAGCCTGTATGAGTCATCTTTTTAAAAATCTTTAAGAAACAATCATCTTTTAAAAACTCATTAAGAAATCATGGAGCATGTTAGAGGTGCCCCAACACTGAAAATGGGCAATTGCCTTCTCAATTTTTGACAGCTAGTACAAGCTTAAACTTCAAGGCTCCTCCCAAGGCCTCAGAAGAGGCTCATGCATATGGAAGGCCATGGAGCTTGAGCTTCCTGCTTCTCATGGTAAATCCATCTCAAGCTGAGAGAAAAACAAGGACAGCCAATATATGAATGTTCCCTACCCCATTGTTTGTATTATGAAAAAGTGGAGATAAACAACCCAAATGAAGAAATAGTGAAGAGAAAGCACATTCATACTATGCACCTGTTAACAAGAATGAGGCACATCTTGTATATATTGTATTGACATGGAAGGGTGTCCATGACATATTATTCAGTGAAAAAAGCTAGTTTTAGAACATTGTACATGTATAATCCCATGCATACAAAAAGAAATGTGTATACATACAACTGCACACATATACATACCCATACACACACAAATATATAATGCATACATATTTCTATTTCTAGTTAGATTTGATAGAAAAAAGCTCTGGAAAGCCCACTCAATTATCAGCGTCTGTTATTCTTGGAGAGTAGGAATAGGAGACTGGAGTTTGGTGATGGGGAGGTTTTCATATTGGCTTCTCACATTTCTACATCATTTTAATTTTTGTGAATAAATTCATGATTCTTTGGTTAATTTTCACAAAAGTACAAATTTTAAAGTCTCACATGATGAATAAGTTAAGCTATTTAGGTTTTATAAATCCTATCTCAAGGAGAACATAATGGCATCTTTAATATTTGAAGGGTAGCCACTGAAAGAAAGATTGGATTTGTTCTGAAGGATACTTAACTACAGAAATAGGACCAGTCGGTTCAAGAAAGAGATAGCATTTTGAATCTATAAAAAGTTAAAAATATTTATAAAGACCACTTGCAGCAACATGGATGGACTTGGAGGGCATTATGCTAAGTAAAGTCAGTCAGACAGAGAAAGACAAATGTTGTATGATATCACTTATATGTGGAATCCTAAGAAATACAACAGACTAGTGAATAAAACAAAAGAGAAGTAAACTCACAGATATAGAGAACAAACTAGTGGTTACCAGTTGAGAGGGCAATATAGGAGTCAGAGAGTGGGAGGTAAAAACTACTGGGTTTAAGATAGGCTCAAGGACAACACAGGGAGTGTAGCCAATATTTTGTAATAACTGTAAATGGAAAGTAACCTTTAAAAATTGTGTTAAGAAAATTTAGCAATATTTATAAAGACCAGACACAACAAGCCTGGAGTCATTTTAGATGTCGCCAGGTTTTAAGAGACGGTTCACAGTTGCGTTTTGTTTATGGCCCTTCTTTGTTCATGTTCAGCCCCTTTGTTAAAAGTGGATCTTTCAGCCCCACTTGTGAGAGTTTGAAGTCAACCTACTTGAGAGTATTTGTAGGAGTTGAAAGCAGGGCTGTGGGTCAGACTACCTGTGTCCACTTCTGCACTTACAAAGCCTGGGTGTTCCTTATCCTTCCTAGGTCTCAGCTTTCACATCTGTGAAAAGCAGTCATCAAACTAAGACTACCATTGCAAGCAGTGATATCATCAAATGGATTAGAATTGTTTCATATCTTCCCCCTCCACAATTTCCATCAGCTTTCTCCCCTAGACCACCCCCCAAAAATATACAATCTAAGTGAAAAGATGTGGGGCCAGCCAGGTGAATACAGCTTTCCAACAAGTACTTTATTCATCCACTTCTAACCAAATTGCTGCTATATAAACCCTTTCTTTATAAAAAGTCATCCAGAGCCACCACTGCCTCAGAAGGTTTCAATGAGATAATTAATGTAAGACTTTTAGCACAATGCCTAGCACAGAGTAAATATTCAATGAAATAAAAATTATATACACACATGTAGCCCACTAAATCAAAATGTTATTATAAGTGAGACGACATTTTAAAGATTCTAGGGGTACGTCTGTCAGGCTTTTCTTTCAGTTCATGGGAGAAAATGGTTTAGTGATTAAAAGCCTGGCACACATTTAGTGTTCTTGGGTCTCATTTCCTTTCAATTTTCCTGTCCTTGAGGTTCAATGACTTTTCTTATTCCTTTGTTCATTCAATAATCATTTATGGAGTACCTACTGAGTTCCAGGTTCAATCCTACATGCTGGTAGTACTAAGATGAAGAAAAAAAATAGGGGCTGTATGCACAAGGAGCTCCTGTAGGGTCAGAAGGAGAGAGAAGTTCAAATAATTACAATGTGATGTGATTATGTTAAAATTAAAGGTGTATAAACGATAGTAACGGAGAAAGCAGAAAAGTGTATGGAAATGTATTCCGTAGGAGACTTCATAAAAGAGGAAACACCTGAACTGGAGCTTGAAAGGCAAGCAGGAATCTCCTTGGTAGAAATCCTTGTCAGAGGATGGGTGGAGACACTGCTTGATGTTTGGTGTGAAGTTTTCCACCACTGTTTATAAAACTGAAAAGAAATCAAACTAAGTTTGATTTCTCTTTTCCCAATATTTGGTTGTAATGACAGAAAACCCAGTAAATAATCATTTAAACAGGCTACAGGTGTATCTAATGACACAGGGTTTATTTGTCTTCCTGCTCCACTATCCGTATCAATATGGCTTTCATCCTCAGTGTCAAAAGGGCAACTGTACCTTCCATCAAAGTCTTCTTGTGAGGCTTTGTAATTCTACCAGGAAGGAAAGTCCTTCTCCCGAATCTTCCATTTATACCTCTTAGACAGAAAGGCCACCACCATTAACTGTGGGGAAAGCTGAAAAATTATTCTGGAGGAAAAAGGTAAGGAAAGAGGAAACTGTGGATGGGACTTGCCAATCTACAGTGTCTGCCAGAACAATACAACTTTTAAATTAGTAGTCAGCAATTTGGTCTTATTTTTCTTATAGCTGTTGCTACTTATAATCATTTCCTGGAGCTCTTTTAACAAGTATCACAATCCGAGTTGTTTAAAACAACAGAAATGTATTGCCTCACAGTTCTGGAGGCTAGAAGTCCCAAATCAAGGTGTCAGTAGACACCTAAAACCTATGGAGGAGAGACTTCCCTGGTGGTCCAGTGGCTAAGATTTTGCCTTCCAATGCAGGGGGTGCAGGCTCGGTCCCTGATGGGGAGCTAAGGTCCCACATGCCTCTTGGTAAAAAAAAAAAACCCAAAACTTAAAACAGAATCAGTATTGTAACAAATTCAATAAGGATGTTAAAAATGGTCCATATTAAAAAAAAGAAACCTTTCAGGGAATGCCCTCTTGCCTCTTCCTAGCTCTACTGATTTGCTAGCAGTTTTTGATCTCCTTCGTTCTGCTTAGCTGCATAACTCCAATCTCTGCCTTTGTCCTCACATGATGTTCTCCTTGTGTCTCTGTCTTCACGTGACCAGTCATATTGAATGTGAGATGCACCCTCCCACCCCCCACCTTACTCCAGTATGACTCATATTCAGGTAACTAATTACATCTGGAATGACTCTATTCCCAAATGAGGCAGCATTTCTGAAGTATTGGGAGTTAGGACTTAAACATATTTGTATTTTTTTATTGGCCATAGGGGTTATAAATTAATTCATAACACCATTACTTAGCAGTTGGTATATAAATAAGAAATATTCTATTTCCACATTATGTTTCTATATACCTAGATTTTGTAGTGAAGTGAAAGTCGCTCAATCATGTCCAACTCTTTGTGACCCCATGGACTGTCCATGGAATTGTCTAGGCCAGAATACTGGAGCGGGTAGCCTTTCCCTTCTCTAGGGGATCTTCCCAACCTAAGGATTGAACCCAGGTCTCCCGCATCATAGGCAGGTTCTTTACCAGCTGAGCCACCAGGGAATCCCAAGAATACTGGAGTGGGTAGCCCATCCCTTCTCCAGCAGATCTTCCCGACTCAGGGATCACACCAGGGTCTCCTGATGGGGCTTCCCTGGTAGCTCAACTGGTAAAGAATCCTCCAGCAATGGGGGAGACCTGGCTTCCATCCCTGGGTTGGGAAGATCCCCCAGAGAAGGGAACAGCTACCCACTCCAGTATTCTCGCCTAGACAATTCCATGGACTGTATAGGCCATGGGGTCACAAAGAGTCGGACACAACTGAGCGACTTTCACAGATTTTGTAGAGAACTTTTAAAAGCCCTATTTTTATCCCTAGTTAAATTCCAAGCTTTATTCATTTTAGTTATGTTATTCCTAGTTTATTCAATTTTTGTGGTTAACATAATTCCTACTTTTCCTAAAATAATTTAGAAGATAATTAAGAATAATTTCTAATTATCTAAAAATAATTCCTATTTATTTTAACTCCAAAACTGTAGCAAAATGAAATACTACTTGATAAATAGTATTCAAATAACTGGTTATGAATTTATCAAAAGTAATTTTCAAACCGATACCGAATACAATATGCTAAAAAAATGTAAAAAAATGTACAAATGTCTTAAACAAGTTAAATAGAATGCATAGAACTGCAGAAAGAGAAAGAACCTAACATTTTGAATATTTGTGGTTATAAGAAATAGTGGAAATTATGAAAGATCCATAAGTTATAAGTATATAAAAATGTAAAGCTTTTTGTGCTAGAAAAGCTCTGTGGGGATATAACAGATTGGGAAATGTTATAAAAAATAATTCAGGCAATAAACATAAAGTGTATGTTACATAAAAATTCATATAAAAAAAAAGAAAAAAAAATTCATATAACTAACTATTAAGGCCCCAGCAGATAGCTGGCTAAGGGATGTGACCAGGCAATGTATTAAAACACCATGTTTGTCAAGCAAACATATAGGAAAATGTTTAGTAATCACCAAAAAGTAATTTAAACTGCAGTGTAACCAACAAATTATTACATTGTGATGGTGGTGTAAACTGATACAATCCCTTTGAAAAACATTTGGCAAATACATTCAGAGTTATAAAAATGTTTATACAATTAATATTTCTGAAAACTTAGCCTAAGTAAATAATACTAAAGAAGAAACAAATGTGCTCATAAAGTGACTGATAGACTTTATGCAGCTCTTTATTAACTGCAGAATCATTTGCAATAGTGAACATGTGGGAGCTGTCTAATTTCCTGAGAGTAGATGGAGGGGTGACTGAATTATGATGCATCCTTTTGTTGGAATAAGCAGTCATCGAAAAGTTTAGTAATAACGACCTGTGGCAGCATGGAAGAAGTACTTACGTTTTAAAGTTACATGTTTTTTTTTTAAGTGCCATATATGATTACAATAATGTAAAATTGAGAAGCATGCACAAGGCAAAAAGCAACATGACATAGTAGGATGTGCAGAGGATGTTAGGGAGCATGGAGCCATGATAAGGTAATATGACTATGCATCATTCTTCTATCATTCCCAAACTTTCTTATAATTTAAAAGATTTTTAAACATATTCAGTTTACCATTTGGTTTAAAATTCCCCTGTACTTCTTGCATGTTAATGAAACCATTAGGAGGTAAGGAGAATTTAATGAGCTTTCTGAGAAAAAAATTTTGCTCACAGAAGTATGGTAAATCACACTGGATGTTTTTCTTTCATATATAAGTCTTGTACTAAGTGATAGGATTACTCTGATAGGAAAAAGTGACATTTGAAGAAAGCTTTTTAATGTAGTATATGTGCAGTGCATGGTTAATGGCGATGTTTTTGACTGGTGAAGTAATTATTTTAATCCTGTCTCATCATTCACTTTAGTTTTGATTTTGTGGCTTAGATTTAAAAGCCATAAGTTTCAAAGAAAATAACTTACCTTTAGGGGGGAGAAAAATAGTTTCTACTTTCGCCATGACAAATGATCTCTTCTGACTTTGTAGTTATGACTTAATAGTGTGGATTTAATGCCAAGTGATCAATGCAGTTGACACCATTTTAGCAATCTCTTTGTATTCTCATAAAGAAGAGAAATTGTTCCTCCTTTCTCAGAGACTGAGTTTATAAGAAATGTAAAAACATGATTATTTGTTCAGCTCCTTGTTCCTGGTGAGCTGTATGTACCTAGCCTATCCCCTGACTTGCTGAGCTGCCCGCTGTCCCCGAGGGAACACAGGCAGCCGACTCTCTTTGGGGGGTGTGAGAAATAACCAGGGATGACAACCCCTTTGGGCCGTCTACTGCCCAGGCTTGATTAGATTATGTCTCTATGGTTGACTAGGCTTTGAATTCACTACCTGAAGATTAAAGTCAGTGGTAGTGCATCTCACCACCTCCTAAAATAATACACACACACACTTGCATGCGTGCATACACGTGCACACAGGCTTAGTGCAAAACAACCAACTTATATCCTTTAGGAGAAAAGGCGTCTGGTGGAGTGGGTGTGGGAGTGATGATGGAAAGAAGTTAATCCCTGTCTCTAAAGTAAAGACTAGACAATGGGGATCCATGCAAAGCAGTGCTGGACAATTGACATCTACTGGCTCCCTAGTGAAACACAGCCTGCCCTCAGTTATTCAGGGACTGATCATCCAAAGTGTGGATTATCCAGGCCATATGCTTCTCCTCCTTTGCCATCTGGCTGGTTGCCTGCTTCCCTTCTTATTAACAGAGAACATACTCAAAATACTTCAGTCCATTTCTGCCAAACCATTTCTATTACCTGTACTCAACCCTATTTTTAAGCTTATTCAGTGCACATTTGGGTCCAATCTGGTCACTTGGCATACTATAATTTTTCACAGGACGTATTGGTTAGTCTCTAATGTACAATCTTTGGCTTGGTCCTTGTCTTGTCATAGTCATTTAGTCATCTCTTGGATGTGTTATTTATCACTCCAGTTAGCTAGTGAGCTCCTTTAAATTAAGGAGTATCTCCTCTGCCTTTCACATCCTTTTCAGCTGGCCCAGAGAGCTCCTCTTCACAGGGTGGGTGTGATACAAGTGCTGTTGGCTGACTCAGTACTATTTATTGCCATTTCAGTCAGGTAAGTCATAATAAAGTCACAGCAGTAAGGAGCAGTAAGCAGAACTGCCATTTGCTATAAAAATCAACTGAAAGAGAATATCCAGGCTTTTGGAACTGGAAGGAGCATTAGAGATCATTTTATCTTGTTAACAGGAAACTTTGACTCAGAGGAGTACAGGAACTTGTCTTTGATCACCCAGAATATTTGTAGCAGAGTCTGGATTAGATTCAGCTCTTTAGAGTCTGTTTCTGTTATACTCCAATTTTGAAGTCTTATATAAATGTGGAGTCATGCAGAAGGTATGCAGAAAAGGAGTGGCTTGAATTACAATGCTGAGAGGAAGAGAATGTATTAGTTACAAATTATGAAGATCGAAGAAAATTTTATCCTTTTTTGTATACATTGATCTATTGGGATTATAGCTATTATAGAAAACTAGCAATTATTTGGAGTTGTTTTTATTTGTTTTAAAGACTGGTCTAAAACAAAAATTTAAAAGATCTCATCCAAGTGCCTGGAGGAAACCTGACCCAGTAGGAGTCAATCAAAATTTGTTGAGTGAAAGAAGACAACAACCCATTTTTAAAGGACGATGGGTGCTCTTTGGTTATAGCGTTACCAAACCCATTTATGAAAAATAGTAGAGTCTTTCTTTGAATCAAAAGTTTCTTGGTATTGCCACATATTTTAATTGACTCTGGGCAAACAATTAAGCTACAAATGACAATGAATTTAAGAACCTGTTGTGGGTGTCATAAATTGCCAGAGAAAACTAGTACTGTGTTGCTTATAAATGAAGTGTCTGTTGAACATCCTATGTTCTTAGCCTGAACATCTCAGATATGATTAATGTAAATTTCCAAGGTGAATCTCAAACATCAGATTACATTTCCAATTCCTGTTAGAGGGGAAAAAAACTTTATGCAATTTTAAAGAGTATATAGGTTTCAATTCAGTTCATTCGCTCAGTCATGTCTGATTCTTTGCAACTCCATGAATCGCAGCACGCAGGGCCTCCCTGTCCATCACCAACTCCCAGAGTTTACTCAAACTCATGCCCATCAAGTTGGTGATGCCATCCAGCCATCTCATCCTCTGTCGTCCCCTTCTCCTCCTGCCCCCAATCCCTCCCAGCATCAGGGTCTTTCCCAATGAGTCAACTCTTCACATGAGGTGGCCAAAGTACTGGAGTTTCAGCTTCAGCATCAGTCCTTCCAGTGAACACCCAGGACTGATCTCCTTTAGGATGGACTGCTTGGATCTCCTTGCAGTCCAAGGGACTCTCAAGAGTCTTCTCCAACACCACAGTTCAAAAGCATCAGTTCTTTGGTGCTCAGCTTTCTTCACGGTCCAACTCTCACATCAATACATGACCACTGGAAAAACCATAGCCTTGACTAGATGGACCTTTGTTGGCAAAGTAATGTCTCTGCATTTTAGTATGCTATCTAGGTTGGTCATTAACTTGCTTTCCAAGGAGTAAGCGTCTTTTAGTTTCATGGCTGCAATCACCATCTGCAGTGATTTTGGTGCCCCAAAAAATAAAGTCTGACACTGTTTCCACTGTTTCCCCATCTATTTCCTATGAAGTGATGGGACCAGATACCATGATCATATTTTAGATGTCTGTAATTCATGAACATTTACATGAAGGCAAATTTATTTATCTTGCTTTCTTTAAATTTTTTTACATAACTCAATACATGTTTACTGTAGAAAAATTAGAAAACAGAGGTAATCATAAAGAAGAATAAAACCACTTTTAACCCCAGGAGTCAAAGATTAACTTTTAACTATTAATTGTACATCCTTCTAGACCTTTTTTTTAATGCATGTTCATGGGGTTATATACTACACACTCTTTTAAACTTGACTTTTTTTCCTATCTCCTGACTATTTCTCAATGCCAGTAAATATTTGTAGAAGCCATACTTAAAGGTTGCAGAGTATTCCATTATGTATGAGTACCATAATTTGTATAACTAATCCCTTGGTTTTGGCTATTTAGATTATTTCCCATTTTTCACTATTATAAATGATGCTGTGGTGAACTTCCTTATTTATATATCTTGATTCACACATTCAATGATATTCTTAGAAAACATTTTGAGGGGCACAATTGCTAAATTTAAAATATACTTAGTCGTAAGGGTAGAAAAAAAGAAATTTTACTGTCAAAAAGATTACTTTCATATAAACTTTGAAACTCTCAGAAACTAAAATGTGCTTAGAGATTTTGCACTTAATTTTGGTTCTTCTTAGTAAACACATTTTTATTATACATTAATACAGTTGTATTGGACAAATGATAATCTCCCAAACCCGTAATTTTAGATGGTTTTCAAATAATTTAATGCCTTAAAATGTTGTGCTGTTGATAGTGTTCTCTTAATAATAGTAATATTATTGATCGGTTTCCCCACATTATTTTCAAAAGCTGGATGCTTTGTTTGGCTGGTAGACATGAGGCAGTTTCTTGCTGGAGGCAAAATGTCACTGGACCATGCGCTAATCTTTTCCCCCCTGAGTTTACCCATTTCCAGGCTGATTATATAAACAATAAGGTGTTGTCTTTTTAATTAAGTGAAAGTGACACATTACAGGTGCTTTTCAACAATCTAAACTTATCTGCTAAAGAAGTCTTGCATTATCAATACCCAGATGAGAGTATAATTGTTCAAGCAAGGCCACTCTTGAAGAGTGTTTAAAGCAAAGAGCACAAGAGTCTTCTCCAGTTTTGCATGTGATGGGATATAAGAACAGCGCTAGCCAATTAGGATGAGAGGAGACCCAGGGGAGGCAGGGGAGCGAAGCTTTGCTCACCAGGCTTGTTCAGCTTGATGACATTACAATTTTCATGATAAAGTCTGCAATAACCTTTATCTTTTATATGTAATTTAATGGCCTTGGAATCTGGAGGAGCCAGCCCGCCTCATTTATCATGTAGCAAACATCAGCCTCTTCTGGTACAATTTTGTGTGTGTGCTAACTAAAAGAGACATGAAATTAAAAATAGGTCAGAAGGCTTTCCATTTCAGTTTTGTTGATTTATGTGGGTGAGGGGAGTGAAGCAGGCAAAATATTAGTTTCTTTTAAGTGATATTATGAAGAAAATAATCTGTAACAAGCAAAAGGAGATTAGAGCACTATGAGAACACTGAAGATTATGTTTTATGAAATGAGTTCTTTCTAAAGCATTAGAGAAGTATAATTACAAAAACTATTTCAAGTTGCCTACAAGTGGTTTTTTGCTTGAAGGAAATAAGGGAATGTTGTTTATTTGAAATATTTTGTTTATCTCTTAGTGAGGCTGTGATGGAAGAGGTAATGTGTTTTACTATTCATTAATTTTTCAGATAATTAATTTATGTCCTATGAGAAATTTTTCTCAAAGGGAATTACTGGTTTTCTCTTAAGAAAAAAAAAACTGTGTAATAATAATGGCACTTCTAAACATACATTTGGAAGGCCAGGGCTTAAGAAAGAATAGATGATGAATGTAGATTCTGAGACATACTAATTTGTTTCTTAGAAAAATACTTTTCCAAAAGAAATAGTTCCTTTTCAGGTATCTCTAGAAGGCCTGTGCTTAATAGTAAGAATAGAAAATAAATGTAAATTATGGGGTATTTGTTGCCCTCAAGTTGCATTATTGCAGTGAAACAAATTACAGAAACACAAATAGCTGTTGAAACCTAGATAGGTTCTTCCTCTCTCCTCTACTCCACCATGACAGTCACTCTGAGTTTCAATGAGCTCCCTCTGAAACCCATTCAGTTCAGTTCAGTTCAGTCGCTCAGTCATGTCCGACTCTTTGCGATCCCATGAATCACAGCATGCCAGGCCTCCCTGTCCATCACCAACTCCTAGAGTTTACTCAAACTCATGTCCATCTAGTCAGTGATGCCATCCAGCCATCTCATCCTCTGTCGTCCCCTTCTCCTGCCCCCAATCCCTCCCAGCATCAGGGTTTTTTCCAACGAGTCAACTCTTCGCATGAGGTGGCCATAAGTATTGGAGTTTCAGCTTCAGCATCAGTCCTTCCAATGAACACCCAGGACTGATTTCCTTTAGGATGGACTGGTTGGATCTCCTTGCAGTCCAAGGGACTCTCAAGAGTCTTCTCCAACACCACAGTTCAAAAGCATCAATTTTTCAGTGCTCAGCTTTCCTTATAGTCCAACTCTCACATCCATACATGACCACTGGAAAAACCATAGCCTTGACCAGATGGACCTTTGTTGGCAAAGTAATGTCTGTGCTTTTTAATATGCTATCTAGGTTGGTCATAACTTTCCTTCCAAGGAGTAAGCGTCTTTTAATTTCATGGCTGCAGTCACCATCTGCAGTGATTTTGGAGCCCCCAAAAATAAAGTCTAACACTGTTTCCACTGTTTCCCCATCTATTACCCATGAAGTGATGGGACCAGATGCCATGAAACCCATTTGGCCCTCTAATTTTGACATTAAAGAAGGCCTCCAGAAAAGGCTTTCTGTTGGTTTTTTGTTTTTTGCCAGTAACATTCTTCTCATCCCTTCACCATTACCTTCAATATAAGAAAAAACAAATTACAACAAGAATCAGCATGGGCAGAACTGAACTTCTGACAGAAAAGTTCCTGTTTTAAGTGATATCACGCATACTTATATTCAGACGATTTGATAGCTTTCAAATGCACTGGGTAAATACTTTTCTGTCACAACAAGTGGGAGGGTAAGCATCTTCTTGTATACTAATACCACAAACACTCTCAAGAAGCAACTGAAACCTTTTGGTTAGCTGTTGTCAGAAAGAACCACAAAACTAACATGACTGAGACATTTTTAACAGAGACATCTTGACATCCAGATGAGTAACATTCATGTGTTTTTACAAGTTAACTCTTTCAGATGTCTGAGGATATAGGTAATTTCTAATTTGTTCTAGTGTACTGATGAGGGTGTAGTCCCAGCCAAGATCCAACTTGTGTGAGAGCCATGTGAAGGCCATCCTCTCTCAGAATGGGGTTTTAGAGGAACTTCCAGACACCTTTTACATTTGGAGCCTTCTAGTACATTAAAGAACTGAAGAAATGCAAAAACAGGGTTGCAAAAATTATTGATTTAGTTTGCATGTTTACATGGAACAAATCAGTGATTTAGAATTACATACCCAAAATGTAATGACCACATATCTCACCAAACTCATTTGGAGAGAGCTTTAAATCTTAATATTGAGGCTCCTCAAAAATATCATGAATCTGAAGTCCAGAACAAAATGACCTCCCTTCCCTCCTCAGAAATTTTGTTGCTTGTGCCATTGAGGTATTTCTGGCCACAGTCAGGCCTTCCATGTTTTATATTGCACAAGTTTGGAATTAAACTAAATTTTTAAGCTCATGAATAGATGAACATCTATCTATTCATCAGTGTTTTCTGAATAAATCACGCCTTTGACTTCAGGTTTTCCTGAGGCCACTTCTGAAGAACCACTTCATTAGAACACGAGAGCAAGGCGGTTCTGTTATTCAGAATCTATCTTTGCTGGCTCCATGCTTACTACTTTTTAGATTCTTAGAACAAAAAAAAAATCTTATTTTAGTAACAGAGGATGACTGACATTGGTGCATTCTCAAGCGTTTCTACTCACCAGCTCCTTTAGAGTTGGAGTTCAACACAGCACAGCAAATTCCACACTTCTTTACAATCTTAGAATTTTAGTTTTAAAATTCACATAATGTTACATTCTTCTCTATACTCTATTTTTATATAAGATAATGGCATCTCTTCCCCTAGTCTTTGGTTAAATTTGATTCTTGGGTAGCCTGTTTGATTCTATGGTGCTACATAGCTCTGGCATACCACTGTATACCCCTGATGGAGTGTGTGTACTTGAGTCTGTAAATGCATGCACATAACTGATAGATAATACCTTTTGTTCAGTTTGATTATCCAAGTTTTATCCCTGTGAAGTTGAATTATTATGCACATGGCAATCAAAGGTGTCTCTAGAATTGGTGAGGCTCCCAGAAGAAAGTTATTCATGAAGCAAGTTCCATTCTTCCAAAGTAATCCATTTTTTCATTTTTAAAATTAATCATGTGTTCTCCTTGATCATGTTAGACCGGGGGAGGGTATTTATGATATTGTAATTCATGACCATACCTGTTACACGGTTCTAGGCCAGTGGTTCTTAAAGTCTTGTTGGTTTCAGTCGCTAACCTGTATCCAACTCTTTTGAGACCCCACCGACTGCAACACGCCAGGCTTCTCTGTCTTTCACTGTCTCCTAGAATTTGCTCAAATTCTTGTCCATTGAATTGGTGATGCTATCTAACTATCTCATCCCCTGTCGCCCCTTTCTTCTTTTGCCTTCAATCTTTCCCAGCATTAGGGTCTTTTCCAGTGAGTCAGCTCTTCGCATCAGGTGGCCAAAGTATTGGAGCTTCAGCATCAGTCCTTCCAATGAATCTTCAGGGTTGGTTTCATTTAGGATTGACTGATTTGTTCTTGCAGTCCAAGGGGCTCTCAAGAATTTTCTCCAGCACCACAATTAGAAAGCATCAATTCTGTTTTCTTAATTTTGCAGGTTATTTTTAAACTATCACATTATCAGGAGAAGCTACTGGCTAGGAATGAGGAATCAAAGGATACCAGTCCCTTGTCTCCAATTACCATTAAGATTTCCACTAACGTTTGTGTAGTAAAAAGTCTGAGTTGAGAACTCAGCCCCATTTTACATATAAACACAAATGATTTTTGGTACAGAGTTAATTCCCTGAATTTTGCAGAAATTTGTAGCTACTTATAAATCAAAGGAAGACTACATTTTGTTTCAGAACTTTCCTATCCCAGAAAAATTGGGTGAGTTGCTAGCAAAGGCTACTTGTAACTGAGCCTTAGATACAGAACACCTATATCATTCTGTGCTGATATTGCTATATTCAAGATGATTCTGTACTTAAGAGCAAGCATCTGACTGCTTCTAAATATCTTCTAGTGCTATCCTGCTTGTATATTTACATATTAATATATGCATTGTTTATTATGAATTATTTTTGTCCTGATGTCATGTTTAGGGCATTAAAAATATCTTCATAGGTAGGTAATACTATTTATGAGTTTCGTTTCAGGAGATCAAAGGAAATACAAGATAGTTATTATAAAAAGGGGGCATTGGGTGTGTTAGAGTGGATGACCACTGCCCTAAGTGATGACCTTGTTGACTGTGTATTAGAGCTGCCTCTGCACTGCATGCTGAAAATTTTCTCTTAGAAAAGTGTGATTTAATGTGAAGACATTGATAGATTAGCAAAGTGCTTAAGACACATACTTCCAAGTCAGATAGACTTTAATACACATCTTAGCTTTGAGACTTACATCTGTATGACCTTGGGCAGTCTGTTTACCCTCTTGTCGACTGCATTTCCTCAATAGTAAAATAAGATAACTTGTGAAACTCCTTCGACAAGGTTATTGCTTTCATTCTCCTCATCACTCTTAGTGAAGAGTTTCATGACAGATTACTTTAAATGTCTTCAAAGTTCAGGTCCCTAAGAAAGATTATGCCTTCTATAAAGTGCTAGTCTAACAGTGGGAGCCATTTCATTCATGCCGTTTTATTCTTGACTTTGACTGCTAGTGCACATGGAGCTAAGTACTCAAGCTTAATTACTGTGGCTTTCCTCAAATAGGGCTTCTTAACATAGTTTGCTCCGTTTCATTCCCTCCTCCACCACCCCCTCCCACTAAATTTTGCACTTTCATCTTTTACTGTAAGTTGTAACAAATCCTTTCAAAAGTAGGTGGAAAATAAATAAGAATGAAATAATAAGGCTCCCTTTTCTTTATGGTGTTTATTTCTATAGATGGCAGAGTTCCCCTTTCCCCCTGAATGTATGCTGTTTGTTAATGATAGGGTTCAGTTCAGTTCAGTCACTCAGTCGTGTCCGACTCTTGGCGACCCCATGGACTGCAGCACACCAGGCTTCCCTGTCCACCACCAGCTCCCGGAGCTTGCTCAAACTCATGTCCATCAAGTTGGTGATGCCATCCAACCATCTCATCCTCTGTGGTCCCCTTCTCCTCCTGCCTCCAATCTTTCCCAGCATCAGGTATTTTTCTAATCAGTCAGTTCTTCACATCAGGTGGCCAAAGTAAATCTTTATTGTATCATCTACCTGGAGAAATATGACAATAACTGAGATGCTATTTTACCCCAAATACCCATCCATAGAGTTAGTTCTATATAAATTGTGTAATTCTATTTTCTTAGCAAAAATCGGAAGAATAATATGCATTGCTGCTGTATCTTACCATACCACTGTAGAACAGTGGTTCTCATCATTTCTAATCAGGACCCTTTTGCATTTTAAAAATTATTAAGGACTCAAAGAGCTTTTGTTTATGTGAGTTGAATCTCTCAATATTTATATTAAAATAATGAAATTAAAATTGAGAAATTTAAAAATACTTCTAAATTGTAAAAAAAAAACCTTATTTTATATTAACCTATTATATATTAAATCTTTTCTACATTAGCACAAATATCATATTTTTCTGTAAACTAAGTATGTTTTTCAAAACAACAATAAAACATTTTATTGGGTTGGCCAAAAATTTTGTTTGGGTTTTTCTGAAAGATGTTATGGAAAACCTCAAATGAAGTTTTTGGCCAACCCACTAGAAGAAAAGAACAGAGTTGTGTTTGTGAACCTATTTTGTGTCTGTCTTTGAGGCATAATTGACATTCAACATTATTTTAACTTCAGGTGTACAACATAAAGATCTGATATTTATATATTTTGTGAAAAGATCTCCACATAGTCTAGTTAACATCCTAGCATGTTGTCTTAATAGAAGATAGCTAAATTCTCCCATCTGCTTCTACAATCAGTGTTACAATATTATTCATCATATAGTCTCATTAACAAATGAGAATGAGAAGGACAGATAGCATCATCATTGTTATTATTAAAATAACCTGGACCTTATGAGCCCTCAAAAGGGTCTTGGAATACTTAGAACCCTGGATCACACAACTGCTGCTATAGAATATAGCCAATAAATATGGCAATATAAGAAAAGGAAAAAAATGCCTTGCCCACATTTCAATTTTAAGTCATTTCAGTGAGCTAGAGTTTTTTTAAAATGTGCCTCTTACCCTTCTCTCAAAGTTCATAGAAACATTAAGGTCAATGGCAGCCCACTCCAGTGTTCTTGACTGGAGAATCCCAGGGACGGGGGAGCCTGGTGGGCTGCCATCTATGGGGTCGCACAGAGTCGGACACGACTGAAGCGACTTAGCAGCAGCAGCAGCAGTGATATATGGAATCCATGTTATGCTTTTGGCAGTAGATTTTTTAAAATATATATATATTGAACAGAGATAATTCTTTTAGTTGTGGCATATGGGAAGAGTTAGCTTTTTTACTCTTCTAATCTGTAATAGTAAACTAGTTTTATTAAACCATTATTTTTATTTGTATGTGTTGCTCGTTATATCATCTGTATATCACTCAATAACTAGGTTAGAGAAGATTGAGTTCTCTCATTTCTGCCATGAGGTGGTGCATTATGAAAGTTAGATGACTGGCCTAATTTACAGGGTAGCCATTAGGTTCAAAATACCTTAGTACAGGAGAACAGCACATTTTATTTTATTGTATTCTATTTATTTTTCTTCAGGTAACAATGGTTGCGAACAAGCCTTTAAGCCTTTATATTGCTATAAGGACACTCTAAGGATTCCAGTGTGATGGAATCTCCATTATAGTATGACGGTGCTGTTTCCAGTAGCTAATGGGACTTTCTGTTTCTCTTTATAGGAAAGAATAATCTTAAACTTTCAAGTATTTCAACAGGGGAGATTTGAGGCTGCTAATGTTTAACTTGCCTGATGGTGGCCTTGGAATTAGGTTCCAGATATTTTGAAGTGAAGATAAACAGAGTTTTCTCCTTATGAGGCACATCTGAAATCTCTTTACGTTTCAAAAGGTGGTACGATAAACATGGTCAAAAAGTGTCAACTGATATCTCTAATGACAACAGTATTCCCTGCTGGGCCTAGTAAATCACCTTAAAAATCATATCATTGAAAAAAAAAATCATATCATTGTACTTTTTTTTTTGATTTGGAGTATAGTTGCTTTACAATGTTCTGTTAGTTTCTACTGCACGCAAAGTGAATCAGTTATACATGTACATTTATACGTCATCGTACTTTTCATAGAAGGTCAGACTGTGCCTTTGCCTAAAAAACAGCTTGCCTATCTACCTATCTATCTGATGTGTTCATATTATATGTGTGTGTTTGTGTGTGTGTGTACTTTTTACCTTCTCAAGGACTGTCAATTAAGTAGGTTTGATTAATAGGCTTTCGAGGTTAGAAAGGAATTTTAAAGATCATCTACTTCAACCTTCAAATGCTTGTTGAAGCTATTTAGTGTCTTCAAATGAGTTGTTGTTCCAGCTCTGCTTGATTATTTCCATTTGTAGAAACCTCATGACTCCTGAGGCAAACCCTTGTGATTTTGCGTGTGCGTGCTAAGTTGCTTCAGTCGTGTCCGACTCTTTGCGACCCTGTGGACTGTAGCCCGCCAGGTTCCTCTGTCCATGGGATTCTCTAGGCAAGAATACTGGAGTGGGTTGCCATGCCCTCCTCCAGGGGCTCTTCCCCACCCAGGGATTGAACCCACATCTCTTATGTCTCCTGCATTGGCAGGGGGGTTCTCTTACCGCTAGTGTCACCTGGAAAGCCCCACCTTCACATCCAGTTTCTCAGGAAGTTAGAAATGCAAATTTGATCCTTGAAAAGAGGTTAAAAGATTTATATTTTTAACTTAATTATTAATCTCAATAAGGAAAAACTAAAATGTGAGGAGCAAAATTGTCCAATCTGAATAAGGGTGGTAGGAGATAGTGTTTCTGAGCAGAATTTCAGGCAGTTTCATCAAGTCACTGATTGTCTTAAGAAATAAAGACTGAAATAGTATTGGGCTTTTCATATTCTTTATGCTAAACTTGACTAACTTCTGCCACTTTTTCTTTGACAACATTTTCCCAGTGCACTACCTACTCTCACCTTGATGAGAAGGTCCAGGGCTCCTCCTCCACTGATCCCCAGCATGTGATAAGTAAAATAAGGGGGCGAAAGAGAAACAACCTCCAACTTCTGAGAGGACTGCAAGGAAGCAGGGTCCTTAGGAGAGAGCTAGATGGGAGTACCTTCTGCTAATGATAGAAATGAGTAGGGGAGTGAGTCATTAAGGGACTAGTCAACGGCTTCTTAGAACAGTGACCCTAACCTTTTTGGCACCAGGGACCAGTGTCATGGAAGACAGTTTTTTCACAGATCAAGGGTGTTGGGGGTGGTTTGGGGATGATTCAATGGTATTACATTTATTTTGTACTTTATTTCTAATATAATGCTGCCGCTGATCTGATAGGAAGTACTAACCCTCAGCCCAGAGGTTGGAGACCCCTGTCTCAGGTGCTGTGGTATCAATTCCAACTAGAGTTGGGAGATTTAAGTTAGAAGGGAAGGGCCATTAGGAAATGGTTAGGTCCTGGAGTTCCCAGTGTGGGGTGGGCTGAAGTGGAGGCGCTCTGTCCAAGAACACAAACTGGTGCAAAGTTCTCTAGGGTCTCACCTCTCCCACAGCTAAAATGCCCACTTCAGAACATTTTATGAAATGTCTAGATGAGTGTGGCTTCAGCCTCTGTATATGACTTGTACAAAGATCTAAGGTTTATAAGTGCAGAGGGTTTGTTCCTATAATTATTCCCTCAATACTAAACTTCCCTCACTGCCAATTAGCTCCCATCACCATAAAAGCATATGGCAGTATCATTCATCTTAAGAAAAGCAGAGAAAGATCTCTCTTGACTTTGACACCTCTAGCTATCTTGATCCTCTGCTCCCCTGACAGCAAAATGCCCAGGAGAGTTCTCTGTACTGTTTTACTACTTTACCTCCAGTTGACTCTTATTCTTCTCTACTTTTTGCTGGAAATATGCATATAAGAGAGGATATATAATGTGTATGCTTAGCTTAAAGAGAAATAAAAAGTAATACCAGTGTCTCCACCACCTGAAATAGAAGATCACTAATGTTTTACAACACCTGTGTGTCCTTCTACAAGCACATTCCTCTCCCTCCACTGTCAGAGTAACTATTCTCTTGAAGTTTTGCCATCCTTCTCTTGTTTTTCTCTGTGATTTTACCATTTACATATGGATCCCTAAACAATATATTTTGTTTTGTCTGTTTTGAACTTTATATGGATAAAAACTTATATATTCCTCTGTGACTTGCTTTGTCATTCGTTTATTTTTTTTTGGCTGCACTGCAGGGATTGAACCTGTGTCCCCTGCAGTGGAAGCCCAGAATCCTAACCGCTGAACCACCAGGGAATTCCCTGTCATTCATCTTTAGATTAAAAAATAATCCACACTGGGTATGTTTCATTTTCATTGCAGTGTAGTATTCTACTGTATGATCACATGTGCTCAGTTGTGTCCGACCCTTTGTGACCCCATGGACTGCAGCCCACCAGGCTCCCCTGTCCTTGAAATTTTCCTGGCAATCAGCTTGCCATTTCCTACTCCAGGGGATCTTCCCGACCCAGGGTTCAAACCCGTGTCTCTTGCACCTCCCGCGTTGGTGGGTGTGCGTGCTAAATCACTTCAGTCGCTTCCAGCTCTTTGTGACCGTATGGACTGTAGCCCACCAGGCTGCTCTGTCCATGGGGATTCTCCAGGCAAGGATACTGGAGTGGGTTGCCATGCCCTCCTCCAGGGGATCTTCCCGACCCGGGGATGGAAAGCATGTCTCTTGTGCCTCCTGCACTGGCAGGCAGATTTTTTACCACTGTGCCACCTGGGAAGCCTGTATGATCTGACTGTGTGATCATACCATAATGTATTTTTCTATTTCAACTATTGATAGACTTGGGTCATTTCTAGATTTTATTTATTTATTTATTTTTTTTGCTATCACTGACAATGCTACTATGGAAATTCTTGTATTTGGCTCCTAGTGTGTATGTACAAGAATTTCTGTAGGGCTCTCAGGAGTGGAATTACTGGGTCAATTTTACTGGATATTACCAAAGTATTTTCCTAAGTGCTTTATCAATATATGTTAAAATAAATACTGAATGAAAGCTTTTTATTCCTCCAAATCTTTGCCAAGACTTATACCATCTGACTTATTACTAGTTTTTGCTAGTCTGATGGTTCAGAATGGCATCCAATTATGGTTTTCATCTGTATTTTCCTTTTTTACTAGTCTGCTCCTTCCAGTAATTCTAAGCTTTCATGTTTCTTCTTTCGTCAAATGCCTTTTCATGTTTTCAGCCTATTTCTCTATTGGATTGTCTTACTTACTGGTTTTTAAAGCATTCTTTTTATATATTCTGGATACTAATCCTGGGTCAGTTATGTGTTACAGTGATCCCTCAGTTTTCAGCTTGTCTTTTTACTACTGTCATGGTGACTTAATGAACAGAAGTTCTTAATGTGTTAGGTTGAACTCTAAGAAACTGCTGATACATGATCAGATTTAACCTACATGTACATTCCATCCATGGTTCCAGGAGAGCTCGTTAAAACACAGATTGCTTGGTTCCACTTCCAGAGTCTCTGATTTTGGAAGTCTGGAGTGGAAGGTGAGAATTCGCATTTCGAATAAGTTCCCAGGTGATGCTGCTGATCCAGGAGCCACACTTTGAGAAATTCTGTCTCATCAACATCATCTTCAGCCAATCCTCCCTCCACAGTTTCTTAAGAGATTGCACTCTGGCATAAAACAGAGCCCGCCTCTCCTGCTCACCACAGCATCCTTTGTATCAAGGAAGTTCTTGGCCTACCAATCTTTTCCAGACCCTGCATTGCCTTAGTTGACTCCACCAGGCCTTTGCAGTCCTGGGTGCAGAAAGCTGCCTAGGGAAGGCTAGCCTTGTTAATAGATGGCGCCATTCTGTTCAAAGCCAACAGGTAGCTTTTAAAATGTCCCTGTCGTATTGATTAGCTGACTGTGTAGTCTCCTCTAGGAGGTGCTGTGTGATTTTTGAAACAGTATTAAATCATGAATCAAACTCACTGTCTTGTCATGCTCCAGTACCAACTATCCTTCTCAAAAACCATCCCCCCTTTTCTTCCTTTCAAATTTTCATTTAAAATCACTATCGTTTCCTATCATTGGTTAGTCCCCCTTCTCTCCAGCCCTATTTGTGATGGTCCATGTAATTTTTCTGGGACATGCATAACAATCACAAGCATCTTAATAATAAAGCTTCAAATGGGTATTAGGAATATAGAGTGAAAATCAAATATAAATATTAATACTGAAGTCTTCCTTCTAGTTTATTTAGGGCAAATATTCAGATCAATGGTGCTATTAACTTTGGGGACTGGATAAATCTGCCTTGTGTGGGGTGGTCCTGTGCATTGAGGGTGTTTAGCAGGATCAGTGGCCTCTACTCATCAGCGGCCTTTATTCATGCCAGAAGCATCCCACTACCACCCAGTGTGACGACCAATAATGTCTACAGGCACTGCCAAACGTCCCCTGAGGGTAAAATCTCCCCTGGTTGAGAACCACCAGTGTAGAGACATCTTATGCTTAACTTGAGTTTTCACAGATTTTCTTGTGAAATACTATCAACTAGCTTGGGCCTTTACATTTCACCCCCCAGTCCTTCTTAACCATCTCTAGTACCTTCTTTCATCTCTTTCTCTTCTGACTACAGTGAAAAAAAAAAAAAAGAGGTTATATTTTCACAGTTGTTCTTGACTGACCCTCAGTCTAAGACAAAAGGCAGCTCTCACCAAACACACAGAACAGACCGCAGGACAGACTTCAGATTCTTTTCCCGTCCTTCCTGCAAGTATTAATCTCACCATAGGATGGTGATAGTTACTGTGATTAATATACTTTTAACTGTAATGCGATTATAGGAAATCATGCCAAAATTGCTAGAGCTAAAATTTGACCTGCCCTGACAGGATGATGAAAACTCAATACCATTCTCCCTGACCCTCCCCACCCCCCACACTCCCCCAAAGAGTCTTGCTTCCTAATGAGTAAGAGTAGTTTAAGCTGCAATTATTTCCTCTTACACTGACTGTCCTTTTCACCCTGATTACTCTTTGGATGTATAATGGGGAGATAGCTGCTCGCAAGCGCGCAAGGAGGTCTGGTGAATGGCAGCAGTACACACTTGGGAAGAGTGCATTCCACTCTCAGGACAACCTGCCCAGACTGAATGCAGCTCGCAGGTAGAGTGGGGAGAGCTTTTTACAGTTTTGATTGGAAATGCCACTTTCCTAGTTTCTGGAGCTGAAACAGTAAATAATTTTGGGTAGATTTTTTTTTTTCCTCAAGCTGCTCTTAGTTTGACATTTGCTGACCCCCCCAGCCCCCCGCCCCCTGCCTTGAATTTACGTTTGCAGAACAAGACAGCCATTTGTACCATTAGGCCATTGCTCCTTTTTAGTTGTGTTTAGGGACCTTCTCCAATTCAGTCTCCTTTGACGTGAGCAGAGTGTCTATTCATTCAAGGGGAACACCACGACACAGCTGGAGAATATGGCTTGGGAACACAGAGGGCATTGTGTTCCTGTTTCCCAATTTCAGAAACTCAGAGTTGTTTTATTTGCCGGACTGTCCACCGAACTCTGGGTACCGGACACTTTTGTACATTTATAGTTTTGAGTTGAGATTCTGCAACTCTGAGGCATCATAAGATCTACAAGTACCTTGTTGAGTCCTTTTTTAAAAAGACTAAACATTAACAATGTTTTGTTCAGTTTGAGGCTTACCTGAATTTTATCTATTTGTAACTATTTATTTGAAAAGTAACTGTGTTGTAAATAGATATTTTGTAAGTAATTTAAATCAATACCTCAAGTATCAGTAATTTTTTCTTAAGGCAAACTTAGACACCAGAATAGTGCTGAAACAAAGAATAATAATAATCCTAATTAATTGTGTGTTTCTTGGTAGATGCCAGATTACCTCCATATATATATGATCTTGTTTGTTTTTAAAAGTTAGTGCTATAGACAAAGAAGGGGCTGTGCTAGTGGCTCAGTGGTAAAGACTCTGCCTGCAGTGTAGGAGACTGGAGTTTGATCCCTGGGTTGGGAGGATCCTCTGGAGAAGAAAATGGCAACCCATTCCAGTATGCTTGCCTGAAGGATCCCATGAACAGAGGAGCCTGGTGAGCTACACAGTCCATGGGGTTGCAAGAGTCAGATGCGACTTAGCAACTAAACCACCACCACCACATAGGCAAAGAAAGAAGCCTTGAGACAATGAATGGTTAAAAAAAACAAAACAACCTAAGACCTAAAGGTTACATAAGCCCAGTGTGATTGATTGGTTTGCTAATCAAAAGTGGAAGAAAAAAAAAAAGGGTTCTGACTTGGTGATGGTAGCTTTGCAAACCAAAGCACTTATTGCAAACCCTAGAAACACAGGAGGATGCCAGATAAAGAAACCAGGCAAAATGAGAACAAAGGAAAGGGGGAAGAAAAAAAAAAAAAGTACGGAGGGAGACTGGAGGACAACCAGGAAAAGAGAAGCAACGATTTAAAATACTAACCTAAGAAAATGAGAACAGCAGTGGCAAAGAATGAGAAAGGAGGGGGCAAACAGCCCAGCATAGCTGAGCAACCTTTTAGGACACCCACCCCTCAGGGCACCTGGGTCACAGAGTGGGACAATCCAGAGCTCAGGAGCTCTTTACTGTACTTCCTACTGTCCGGCATAATCATCAATCTTCACCGCCAACCCGCTTCATAAGGAATGAAGAAAAGTTTGAATCACATTTGTTATTTTTTTTTCACCAAAATCTTAAATGTTAACTTAAAAAAAAAAAAAAAAAAAAAAGAACCTAACTGAATTTTCCCCATAAGAGAAGTCTACAGGGAATCACTGTGACCGGATTCACTAAATTTGACATTTCTATCGGATATATCGGGATGCTTCATTTCTCTACTGTGCTATTATATGAGTGGACTAGAATATAGTCAATTCATTATTATATGAGCTACTTAAGATGGAAGAAAAGGTTGATATCCAAGATGGTAACGCAACCTACTATGATTTATTCTTGGTTATTTGCATTTGTATTTTGATATGGTACACTTCCCTTTGTATGATAGGAGTCTGTTTACATTTGTTCTCACCAACAGGCTATCATTGCCTGCAGGGTCCCTAGCATCCAAAACCTAGAGCACAGTCTCTGGCATGTAGCTGGGGTTTAATCAATGTTAGTTGAATAAATGATTGAAGAAATAGATATATCTGATCTGAGAAATCTCTGTGGACAAAGTAATGCCTCCACACAATGAAAACACAGTCGGTAACACCTGGAAAGCTTAACTACTTGTCTCTCAGACTGCTGTGAAGCCCCCAACCTCAACCCAAGTGCCCTACAGTAAATCCTTCCCGAGAACAACGGAAGTGGTTAAGTGTTCAGGTGTCAGAATGCTATCCCGCTGGGCTGCAGGCCGCATACAAAGTTATATTACGTTGAGTTTGAAATGCTAACAAAGCAAGTAATTAAGCTGAGTAAGTGCTAACTTGCTTGAAAGCAAGATTGGAAGCTGATAAACCAAAATGCTGATAATTAAGAGTTGATTATACAGCTTTGTTGTTTCTCTACCCTGCTAATAGCCTCTCATTCTTGGCTTGTAATGATTTCTTCCCCACAAGGGGGGAAAAAAAAAACCCAACCATCAGTCTTGGCCACTTCCTCTCTCCCATCCTGGGTAAGGCACAACTTTGTCCTTGCCCAAACTGAATCCTCCACCTGTGCTCACCATCCTTCCTAGTCTGTCTTGGGCATCTTTGACCTCACCCTCTCCACTAATCTCTTCTGTTTACAAACATGCTTAGGGGTTACCAGCCTTTAAAGAAAAAAGAGAAAAAAGTGAGGCAGCAAATGAGAGTAAGAGTATCCTTTCTTATTCTACAGTCCATTAAATCTCCACCATCTTTCTTCTCTATGTTCCCTAAACTCTTGGAAAAAGAATCCGCATTCCTTGCATCCTCAGCTTAAGTGCTGATTACTTCTTATTCCCTTAAACTCTTCTTCTGGTTTTCAGCACTTCTTTAAGAAGTTATCAGTGTATTTTTAATTGTCAAATTCCAGAATCTTCATTTCCCTTGATCTTCGCGCTTTCACATTGTTGACCTGCCCCTTTTCTGAAATGTATCTTTTTGTGAATTCCATGAAAACCTCTCTGGTTTTCTTCTCACTTCTCTTTATGACTTCTTCTCTCTTTCCCTTTCTTTCTTCTTTCCTCCTTTCTTTTCTTCCTTTTGGTAAGAGAGGATAAGAAAGAAACTAATAGTTATTGACATTGAAAATGAATTATATGCCAGGTGTTTTGCCAAATATTCAAATACTACCTTCTTTTATCTTCACATCAACCTTAGGATATAAACATTATTACCCTCATTTAAAAATCTTATTTATTTACTTATTTATTTATAACTGATAATACATACATAATATAAAATTTCTAATAATCATTTAAGTGTACAATTCAGTGGCATTAAGTACATTCACAATGCTGTGAAGCCATCACCACCACCACCCATCTCCAGAACTCTTTTCATCTTACAAAACTAGAACTCTGTATTCATTAAACAACAGCTCCCATCTCCCCAGCTCCTGGTAACCACACTTCTAATTTCTGTGTCTATCTTTCTGTATCCATTCTAGGTACCTTTTATAAATCAACTCATATAGAATTTGTCTTTTTGTGACTGACATTTTATTTAGCATAATGTCTTCGAGGTTCATTCATTTTGTAGTTTGTCAGAATTTCCTCCCTTTTGGGGGTTGAGTAATACTCCACTGTGCATATATATCACTTATCCATTGATCATCCCCATTTTATAAATGGTGAAACTGTGGCTCAGACAAGTAAAACTGAGTCCACATAGCTTTTCCCTATGGAAGCCTTCTTCTAAATTCTTTGAGTTTTATCTCCCCTCTCTCTCCTCTTTGCTGATGTTATCCTACATCTTAAGTTATAAATCTCCTTACGGTCTCAAATGTATATTCTACACTTAACCTTGATACTAGATCCAGCTCCATATTTCCACTAGATCCCCCAGAATATCCCTCTGATGTCTTTGACTCACTATGCAAAAAACAAACTCATCATCATTTGATCCTCAAAATAGGCTTGCCATTCTGACATCCCTATTGCTGTTAATGATGACAAATTCTCCAATCACCTGGACTTAAACCTCTGAGTCATGCTTGAGCCCCCTTTCCCATCCTTGAATTTTCCAAATTCAGTGTCATAAAGTCCTGTCAGTTGTGCTTCCGTAATCCTATCCTTACCCATTTCAGCCTTGCTGTCCTTGTAGAAGAGGTTCTATAATGAGGTGGATCTAAGAGCTTAGGTTGGGTTCAAACCTCAGTTCATCTACTTCCTGGTTTGAAGAAGAAGGAAGGTGTTGAACTAGTCACCTGATCTCACACAGCCTCAATTTCCTTATCTGTGCAAGAAAGCCCAATGTTCAAGGTATTTTGATTAATAAATGTGATAATATTTATTACTGACCAGCACAGAACCCAGCATTTAGTAGACACTAAATAGTAATTCTTTCTTCTCTTTTTAAATTCTGTCTTCCTACTTCTAGTTCACTAGCCTTCTTCCCTCTTAAGAAATTTTCTTTCAGTATTTAGTTACTTGCAGGAAACAAACCACTTTATTTTAGCATTATCTCTCATTTTACAATGCCTTGATTCTATATACCAGAGAACAGTGATTGTGTTCAGGGTTGACACTTCATATTTGTGTTTGAGACTTGATATGACACTTAGTGAGTGAAAGTCGCTCAGTCGTGTCCAACTGTTTGCAGCCCCATGGACTATACAGTCCGTGGACTTTTCTAAGCCAGGATACTGGAGTGGGTAGCCTTTCCCTTCTCCAGGGGATCTTCCCAACCGAGGGATCAAACCCAGGTCTCCCCATAAAGGTGGATTCTTTACCAGCTGAGTCACAAGGGAAGCCCCACTATTTCACATTTAGAATTCCTAAAAAATCTTGGAAAGAATTTCCATGTACTTCATCAAAACTGTCTTATACAAAACAACTGAAAGCTGCAAAATTTATTGGGCCTAGTCTAATTTTTGAAAAGACTGCTTTGAGGTCAGTAAAGTGAGATTTCCATGATTAAGAGCAGTTGGAGGGATTAATGGAGAAGTGGCGTGAACTTAATGGATAACTTTGAGTGCACCAAGTTTTAACTGGGATAAGTGGAGTGAGGAAATATTCCCCCTGCCCCACCCAAATGCCAAAGTACAATATGGCAAGAAAAAAGGCCAATTTGTGCATATTCAGCAGAAGGGACACCTGGGCAGAATACTGTCTTCAGTTTGTGAAGTAAGGGGATGTAGGCAAATTAAATCCCAATTTCCTCATCAGCAATCTGCCCTCCAGGGAGCTGTCCAGAGTAGCCAGGCCATGTCCAGCTGCACTGAAGATAGAAATTCCATGTACGGATCCTAAACTCTCTTACCTAGATGGGTTACTGGGTCCCACAAAACCCACTAGCAGTAACAACAAAACCTCCAAATAATCTTTACGAGTGGTTTGGAGAAAGGTTTCAGTAACTACTAGGCTTGGAAAAATTAGACTTGTGCTGCAGTACTTCAGATTGATGCTTTCATGTTTTGGCATGGTAAGAAAGGAGGTAGTGAAGATGGGGATGGCATTAGTTCCCCATCTTGTACTAGACATGCTGGCATAGCCATGTATATAATTCTCCAAACTCAACCAAGCATTCCTTGAGGTGGCTGCTCCCTCAGCAATAAAGAGCGTGACTGCCCTTGGTACCCCCACTCCAGTTTCAAGCTAATGGTTTTAGCATGTCTGAGATGGCCGATCTATCCAAACACTTGGGTTGGAGCATTACTTTTGTCTCATTCCTGAAGTATGTAATCAAATTCTAAAGACCAATTGCTTGGGAGTTCTTGTTTTTCTTTTGCTTAGCAAAAGCAGACATTTCTACCGCAAGGGTAATTTAGCAGTTCACTTGCTACTTCCTGATGTTTTGTGTTTTACTTTTCTCTCGTGAGTAAATGTGAATGCTTGTATGCTATGTTCTGAGTTTTCGTTCTGATAGCCTCCCTTCCCATCTCTTCTCAGCCTTTCCCTTC
Organism: Cervus canadensis; assembly: GCF_019320065.1. NCBI lineage: Eukaryota > Metazoa > Chordata > Mammalia > Artiodactyla > Cervidae > Cervus > Cervus canadensis. Next base: position 26,142,921 of record NC_057390.1, read on the forward strand.
ATGAGATCTAAGAATGACATTCTCTAGTATTCTGTGTTCATGTTCTATGAAAATGGCACTCTGCTACTCACTCTTATTTACCCATAACTAATTGTCTTGCCCTCGGTCCTGTTTTTCTCTCATTTTTGCCTGAGAATCCTTGTTTTCCAGTCTCCACAATGAATTTGAAAAGTTATAGGAATCCAGTGGCTGACTTAAATTCCAACTGGGATTTAAGTTGGTTTGGTCCCAGTAGAACCTTAACAGAATTCTCTTTCCATTCCATTATGAATTGGATTCCTCAGACTCTTTTGAATGAATCATTAAGATTGTCTCGAAAGTGATTTATTAGAGTTGAGTCCTGGAGTTCAGAATGAAAGTATAAACTCAAAACTTCAAACTCAAGTGTTTTGGGGGTGAGTGGGTAAATAAATTTCTTTCAGGATATTGTAATCATTTGTTTGGCTATTCTCTTTTTTCCCTCACCTAGCCCCTTAACATAGTAAAATTAAATTTCATAAATGTAGCTCAAGATTTGGCAGTGACTCTATTTTATATTATATTGCTGCCACACTCAACCATCTCTCCCCCTCACTTTTTTTCCACTCCATGTACTTGCCTCAGAGCAGAGGGTTCAAGAATAAATGTGTTACCAAAATGAAGAAAACAAGACTTTGAACTTCAGAGTGAAGGACTGTAAAGTGGCCAACAGTCTGATTACCAGTCAGGCTTCTAGATGGTTTATTAATGAAGCAATGCATTATCCACAAGGGGAAAGAAATGCCATTAGTGTTTTACTCTAGGCACGGAAGTTCCTGTTTAAGGGAAAGTAAATGCATAGCATGCACCCTGTCAGAAAACTAATTTTATTGTTAACAATGAGTTGAGTATTCTTGTAGTGATGAGAAAATATTCCAGCCTTCATTGCCTTCCACAAATACGTTGCTGGAAGTAAACGAGGTGTGCTATTTCAGTACCAGTTTAGCAATACCTCGGCTCTATTATCAGCAACACGCACAGTTGGTTCATGGCGGAAGGCAAGCCACTCTTGTCTGCGAAAAAGCATCAGGCTGACTGTGCAAGATGATAATTGCTCTGCCTTCACTTCCTTTGGCACCTACTGATCTCTGCTAAGTGGTTAGTAAAACATTTTTGTAGGAATGTCAAGCACTTTGAAAAATTTGAAGGATTTCGTTTTTGATTGTTCTTTTTCTTATGTGTAAGTTTGAGGAAAGTTCATGCAAAGCCATTCCGCCACTGCCGTTGCTCCTAGGAAGTGTCTTAAATAGTAGGGTGCCAGGGTGCCTGTGCTTGGCATCTTTTAATCAATTGTGTTTTCTTTTGCGTTATACTGTGAGACGGGTTGGATGTGTTGGGATATCAAGTGACTGACTTCAAATGGATGGCAAATTCACTAAAGTGAAAATGATTGTGATAGTTCCCTCATTTCCCCCTGCAGTGTATGTAAAACTGACTTTTAAAGTGTTTAGTGGATAATGGATCATGTAAGGTCAGTACTAGCCATGGCGGCCACGGCTATTATTTTCTCTTTTCATGGGAGGGTGCTCAGCAAAATGAGATTGTCACACTCTTTTTTTGAGAGGACAGCGACAGACAGTTAAAAGCCTCTTCACGTAAGGATGTTATTTCATAAAGACACCAGCACTGGATTATCCCCTTCACTTTAAACTTCTGCCAGCTTGTACAAAGAGATAAAACAAAATAGCCCCGGTCCCAGGGGTGGGGAAGTGCTGGCCAGCTCAGCCTGGGTCCACAAGCTTTCATTTTGATTAGTCACATGTGAGGAAAATTCACTTAGGCTGAGAGGTAAATTTAATACCAGTTATGCCCATGCTGTTCATATCACAACCATTTTCACATGATGCCACTTAATTCCCTAAGAAGCAGAAAGGTAAATCGGTGGCTGGCCAGCAAAGGTGTCACAATGCATTAAGACCAGGACTCGCTGCAGGGGATAATGGTTCTGATTGCTGTTGACTCATGTCTCCACCAACTGCCTCATGTAAAATAAGTGACATTTAAAAGACATCAAGATGTGAGAAGAGGTAAGGGAGAGAAAAAGAAAGAGAGAGGAGGATAAAAAGTATGCGCTTCTAAACTTGCCACCCGAATGTGCAGTTTCTCTTCCACCCTAAGTGGTAGGAAATGATAACTCGACATGCCATGGGTGACCTGTACTAAGCTTTTAACTTCCTGTCTTGTGTTTTTAGAGAAAAATCTGTAAAATTGCTTCTGGGAACTGCTCCAACATGTTATCATTTATTTCCAATTTAATTTTTTTTTAAGTTTTATTCTTTTGCCCTCACATATCAGTCTATTCATCTCTTTAAAAGCTTGAGGCTGAATCAAGTTAGGCAGTGGTAGACAACAAGAGGCAGTCTACTTTCTGAAGGCCCATTTATGTCTATTTTTATAAAGAGAATCAAATTCCAGTTTACAGTAAGCATATGCTTCAGTTGACATCTGTTTCTAAGACTTGGACGCTTTGTTTGCATAACAGTCACCAATAAATGGCCTTGTTTTAAGTCTGCTCACTGAGTTGTATGTGGGTTGTTCAGCTGGGGATTTTAGTCGCAGCTGATCCCCTACCGCTCATAGCTGATAGGAAGGGGAAAATCCGAGAAGCCCAGTCCTATTTATTAATGCAGATTTTAACATTCTCAATGAACCACTTATCCACTGTGATTCGGCAACCAAATCCTTATTTGCTCAGGGAGGGGAGAGGGTGTTCTTCAAAGTGCTGAATTAAAGCTTACCAGTTTTGTTTTGTTTTTTTTTTTTTCGAGGCAGAGGGGATGGGGAGGAGGGAGAGAAAGCAAGGCCCTTTCTTTAGCCAGTCTCCTATAATTCGAAGTACAATGAGAGTGAATCGTTAAACAGGACATCATAAACCAAGCTTATGGTTCATGAATTTATTGTTAGCTAAGAATATCAAAGATCTAAACGTGGGCCTTTTGTTCAAAGTCTTGATGCTTTTTCAATACCACTTAAATGTCAATTTAGAGTTTGATGGAACTGTGTATCCTTCATCCATCTAATTCTGTTTCATTTTAAGCATATCTGATTCGACATGCATGGGAAAGAGACACAATATTCAAATATTTTAAGATGTCCATGTGACTGTCTTTAGGACCATTAGTGCTAATTAAAGAAGTTGCTACTTGTGTTAAGCTGCTTCAAAAACAAAGCTAATCCACAGTCTCCATAAATCTGCCCTTTCTTGCCCTTCCTCCTGAAAGGCATGCTAGCAGTTAAAATATGAAGTCTTAAGGGTGGCATCTACGTGCCCCAGAAAGTAACCCTGATGCATAGAGTGTTTTACTTGAATTCTCATATTTCTGTAGAGGAAATCTGACTTTTGTGTATTTGAAAATAGAGTATTCACTGACTTTTAAAATACTGAACTTTTTCTCCTGAGTTATTGTATAATATTCAGTAATCATTTATGAAATGTGTGTAACATTTTTCAAGAGGATTTACATATCAACTTTTCCTAGTGGAATCAACAACAGTAGAATGAAATGTATCTACTCCATTTACTCTTACCCAGTGCTCCTACTTTCTTTTTCCCTTTAATTTTTATATATGGTAAAAATTTCATTGAAGAGAGATTTTAGATGACAGGACTGTAATTTTAAACCCAATAGAAGAGGTGTAAGCAATTTGAGCTTAGCTGAAGCATAATCTTAGGTTGTCAAGAAGAAACCCATTCTCCCTATGCTAATCAATCAGTGTATCAACCAACCAATCATCTCTTCAGCTTAGCATATATCCTAAGGTTTGATATATCTATTAACCGCCCATCATGCAGCTGGGCTCTGGATGATGAGATTCCTCCTATCTTGGCATTTGGCGGCCGACGACTGAGCTATCACAGCCTCAGATAAATACCAAAGTGGAGATTTCAATCCTGTCCCTGAGTGTGGAGACAATCCAGAAACGTTGAAAATATTCTTAGAAGAGAATACACAAGAAAATTACATTTCTCAATGCTGCGTTGTGTGTAGAAATTGTATACATTACATGATTTCCCTTCCCTGGACACAACAAAATAAAAGACTCTTTTATTATGATTAGAATGCCGGTAATCAAAAGAATGGTTGGAATCTGCCATAAACAGATTAACTGCAAGACGAATTACATGTAGACATTTGAATAAGTAAGAATAGTGACCAATTAGTTGATAAATTTCGTGAAAACAAATAGAAGCTCAAGTTTATAAAGCAAGGCACATAATTGTTGTAATTCCAGGGAAAGGGGTTACGGGTTTCCAAAGACTGTACATTGCTTCCTGGTCTCAGCTCAGAGGTTCTGATATGAGATGAGCTGCGACAAAATGTGTCTATAGCCTCTTCCACCAATTGTGGTTTGAAGAGTGTGGGTGTTTCCATAAAACTGCTGATTGAGAAAGAGAAACCAGAAGGACTTTTACTGAATATGAAGTGTCTCTGAATATGTAGGAATTGAAATGAGTGGGATTCATTTCTTCAAGCATTGATTTCCACCTGGAAGATGGAAATCTTTTCACAAAATGCAGATTCAAATCATGTCTTTCCTACACGGTTGTTCAAGTCTCTTACTCTGCAAAGAGAAGCACGGGGAGGTGTTAGGAATTGCAGTTCTAACTGAGGCTCAGTCAGTATCTAGCTAAGCAAGCCCCTTAATTCTGTAGGCCTTACTTCATAAATTGAGATTTCACTGAAGCGTCCATGAAAAGTAGTAAGCAACTATTCTCATCGTATTTAAACACTATTTCATCTTCTTCCAAAATATTGTTTTTCATGTCAATTGTGGTATGAATTTTGACTTTTACTATAGTATTTACTTAGCCAAAATCTTTTTAGTGCTACCGGGCAGCATAAACCGATAAAAAAGATAGTCCAGCCTGAATACAGCTCTGTGGGTTTGAAGCCATTTTTTTCAATCATTTGCTGAGGGTAGGACCAACAGAAGCATGATGGGGTTCACGATAACATGAACTCTTTGCTGCTGGAGAGAGAAGGAAATCTCTTTTCCGTCCTGAGAAGTCCAGCATGAGTCCACAGAGACCATGATGACTTCTCCGCTCTCAACAACTTAGCCCGTGCACTTTGATCTCAACTTAAGAACACTCCTGTGTCCTGGTGTGAAAGGGCCTGTAACAAAATAACAGCTCTAGAATTTCTGTATTTTTCTCAACAGAAAGATAACCGTGGTGTCAAGTTCAGAGCAATAGTTCGGTTCAAATAGTATATTTTGAAGGCCCTGCTCACGGAGTTGTGATTCTCAGAGAAAACACTGTACTATATGGGTTAAGGTTATAAATTTTATCATAGCAAAGGGAAGGGCCCCACCCCCCAAAAAAAGGCAACACAGAGAATCATTTTCTGTATCTCAAGTCACTTAAAGGACCCATTCTGGGACTCATTCCAGGCTGCTGTGATTAGAGAGCTGCATGTTTGTAGATAGCCCCAGATAAGCCCCAGATATGAGCACCCATGACACGTGCTCTGCTGAACGAAACGAAAGGATGGATTTAGAGAAAGATGGCCTATTGAATGTGGATTCTTTGTTACTGGCCTGGAAATGTGTAAGCATGCACCTTTCAGGCCCTGGACAGTCTTACTCCCCAGGGCATCTATTCTGTCTTCTGGTGATAATTGTCCTGCCAGCTCTGCAGATTGTGGATATAGATAAGAAAGCCAGCGAGAGTGGATTGAGCACAATTAGAAACTTATCCACACTGGAAATGACCTGTGACTGCATTACCAGGTAGAATCTGGTCCTGAGTAGATACATCATATAAAGCTCAGCACACAGATCTTGTAAAAGAAGAGGTGTTTATTTTTCATTGCTGTGAGTTCCAGGTTTAGAATATTTTGCTACTGTTCTGCGTGAATCCAGCATACCTTCACATAAATCATGTAACCATGCCACAGAGAAGCAGAGAAACAGTGATCAACCTGTCCTCAAGGAGTTCGTGTTCAAAGACAACATAAAGACACAGATCAAAGTATTTTCATGAAAGTTTGAAGGTAGTATCAGCAAAATTTGTTCATCAGAGAAGGATTAATGTTTGCTTTTAAAACTTAAAAGAATTATGAATTTTTTAAATAAATGCATAGTAGATAGAAGTATACTTTATTTTTTAAAAAAATATTTATGTATTTATATGGCTGCACCAGATCTTAGTTTCGGCTTGCTGGATCTTCAATCTTTGTTGAGGCGTGCGAGTTCTTTAATTGCGACATGCAGGATGATTAGCTGTGGCAGGCAATCTCTTAGGTGAGGCATGTGGGATCTAGTTCCCTGACTGAGGCTTGAACCCGGGTCCCCTGAATTGGGAGCCACTGGACCAGCAAAGAAGTCCCTTGAATTCTTTTATATGGAAAAGGGGAGCTAAAACTGCAGAGGAAATGAGATGAGGAGATCAAAGTAAGATGAGATGAGGAATCAAAGAGGAGGAGGTAAGATGAGCTGGCTAAATGGTCACAAAGAGTTGGACACGACAGAGCGACGGAACAACCAAGGGGAAACTGAAGGGAAGGGAGGGGAAACAGTAATGGGCAACGTGAGCTGCTGCACCAGGGCTATGACTGCTGTCTCTGCCCTGTGGGCCCTATCTATAATGCAGGTGGGGAATTCCTTCAGCTCAGAATGTTTTGGGGCTTGAGAGGGAGTATTCATCCCAACATCAGGCACCAAGGGTTGACCACTGTCTTGGTCAGTGTGTGCTGCCCTAACAAAATGCCAAAGACTGGGTGGCTTCTCACAGTTCTATAGGCTAGAAGTCTGAGATCAGAAGGCCAACGTAGTTTCCATTGAGGCTTCTCTTGTGGTGGTCACCATTTTGCCGTATCCTCACAAGACCTCATCATTGTGTGAGCATGGGGCAGGGTTGGGGAGAGCATCCTTTGGAGTCTCTCCTCATAAGGGTGTTAATCTTATCATATCAGGACCCCCACCCTTAGGGCCTTGTAATTACCTCCTTGTGGGCTCTATATATAATCACCTTGGGGGTTAGGGTTTCATCACATGAATTTGGGGTGAATGCAGTTCAGTCTGTGGGAACCACCAATTGTAACAGAAAGAATCTCTCCAAAGGTGTCTTGCCAACATACTGCTGAAGAGACTGCTATTAACCAGTACATGTGTGTGCATGCGCTCAGTCGTGTCTGACTCTGTGCGATCCCATGGATTGTATGTAGCCCACCACGCTCCTCTGTCCATGGGATTTCACAGGCAAGAATACTGAACGGGTTGGCATTTCCTCCTCCAGGGGATCTTCCTGACCCAGGGACTGAACCCGCATCTCTTGCATCACCTGCACTGGCAGGCGGATTCTTTACCACTGCGCCACCTGGAAAGTCCATTAACTAGTACATAACCCATGGTTTTCTGGAAGCATTGTGCCCAGCCATTAGGCAGCGGAGCCGAGAAAGGGAGAAAGCAGGCACAGAGCGGAAAGGGTGCACAGCGAACGCTTTATAAACACTCTGAATGGGTGAAAAAATAATGACCTCTGACTTCTTTATGGTTCTTAACTCACGCTGCCACAGATTGGTTATAAGGTCCATGTCACACTGTGATATGAAAGTATTAATTGAATAGGGGCAATCAGAATTTCTGTGTGAATAATGACCTAGAAAATAATACTCTGCCCATTTAACAATAGAATGGGGAGCCAAGGCTTCACTTGGCAACGGTTCTCTTGATGGGGTCAGATTTTATTTTAAACCCTGAGGTATATACATTTTATGTCCTGTTTTAGCTCTTAAATCTGATGTGAATTTCTTTAGAGTCACTTAAGAGGAAGGAAGAGAATTAAGGGAGGAAAAATAAGTAAGTTGCTAGTATCCTTCTTTTGGTTTCATTTGTGACCTTCTGACAGATAGCTTCATCAATGCTCATCTTGAATAGTAACCATTCCATTAAAAACAAACCAGTAAATTGAGTTAATATTAATGTGCCATTGTCAGTTTCTTGGCTTTGACCAATGTAAGATGTTGACAATGAGAAGAACTGGGTGAAGGGTATCCAGCAACATCCTGTACCGGTCTTTGCAACATTTTACTTTTCTGTAAATCTACAATTATTCCAAAATAAAAAGTTTATTTTTAAAATCCAGGTATGTGTGTTTTACAGGGAGCATGTCTGAATAAGAAAGCCGTTAGCTCTACTTTTATGGGAGCATTTTCTCAGTGTTTCTCCAGATGAGTGCTCATTTAAATTTGATATCCTGAGAAGCTGATGGCTCACCCTGTATTCATGTTGACCATTTAGACAGGTCCCTGGTTGACCATGCTGAGATGCTCTCCTGTCCGATACTGAATCAGAGAATGAGGAGGATTTAGGATTATCTGACTTTGGGGAATGCCACTGAGCAGTAAAATAAAATAAAATAGAATCATTTCTTTGCATTGTTTACAAGCCACAGCATACTATATCACACTGTAAGTTGCTTTCAAGCTTGTGTTTTCTATTAGGCTTGCCATGTGGTGTATCATGTAAAAGTGTCTAATGGTTACTGTGAAATTAGAGGCTGTCCAAACAAAATTTAAAATCCTAAAACTTTCACTCCAAAGTGTGATAATTCTTAGCTATGCTAGTAAACCGTTTGACATGTGTGGAAACATAATTCAATTTTTTTAACATCAGATTGTCTTTTTTTTAAAGGTGTGTCTAACAAAATGTGTGACTATATAATAGAGGAGAGAGTATTTGATTTTTAATTTTTATGTTTAGTTTCCACCATGTTCTAGGTCCATTTGAATGTTTGAAAAATAACAAGGTAGTAGAAAAAATGCTTATGTGAATCCCTGTGCTAACTGCATTGTTTTACTTATATTTTTGTGTTCCATCTTTTCCCCTGAAGAGTGAACTTATTGAGAGTAGGAAATGTGGTCTCAATATCTAGCCCAATATAGTAAATAGTAAGGATTCAGTAAATATTTGTTTGAATGAATAATTGAATGAAATCACATTTAAATGAATTACTTCCACTTTGAAGGGAACCAGATAACTGCCTCTTGGCTTACTCTTGTCACAGCCCTTGTTTTAGGATGGCCTCACAGTTTGGACTAGTTATTGTCACTGCTATCATTCAGCTATATATACTACCATTTCAAATCCGTAAAAGTGTTTAAAAAAAAGAGAAATTGTTCATGTTTCAAGACCTATTAGAATGCATTTTCAAATATGTCAGACACATCTTTGTTAAAATTAAACCAGGGATTGGTTTTGAGCGAATAGCCCTATATCCTTACAGATGCTGTGGATGGATGCATCTAAGCTGCTTATTATATTGATGGGTTTTGCTGCTCTGCAGCAAATGAAAACAGGCAGCTGCTTCCTCCATCAAAGCAAAAAGCAGCCTGAGTTTTTATTAACCGAGTGTTCATTTCTTCTATTGCCAAAATTCTTACACAAAACAAAAGAGCAGTTTTAGCACATTATTGCTTAACTAGACATGAACAACTGACAGCAAGTGATAAGCCTGTCTGCTTTTCACAACTGGTAATCATTTTTGGAATAGATGTTTTAATATAGTTGAATATAAATTTTGTAATTTACATCTACAATGGTACGTAAATTTATAGATCCAGTTTGTTGCAGGAGAATGAAGGCTATAATCACAAAAGACTTTTCCCGGTGTTGTTTAATTTTTAATGACTATTTGAAAACTGGGGAAGGAAAATGAAATAAAATTCATTTCTTAAAAAAAAAAATACAAAAAGGTGTTAAAGACAATCATACAAGTTGGTTGAAGCCATTTGTAGATGGCCCCGACAGAGCAAGACCCCAGTGTTTACAGCCAGGACGTGCTTCGCACTCCATTTCCACATTAGTTGCAGTGAGCTGCCCGAGCTCATGCACCAGCAGAAATTTCTGGAGAGCAGACCATCATGTTTCCTTCATATCAATGAATAATGATGAGCAGGGAGACAGGAAGGACAAGGCCTTGGCCATTTTGCACAGCTGAGATCCCCAGCCAACTCTCATACTATTTCATTGGGTTTTGTTTTTTTCAGGTACCTGAACATTATACATTTACTTGCAGATAGAATAGCAGAGAAGGGTTTATTTAAAGTGAATTTAGGTTGTACCTCAACAACACGTTGCCTTATTTATCAAGTCAGTTTGCTGAACGGTGTGTTAACCTTTTGGAACTTGCTAAAGGCAATTCCTGCTATAAGAAGGGGACATAGTGCTCTTCATTCTCCTTCCTAAGCGGGGGAATTTGGAACAAAAGGCTGTTTTGAAATGCTGGGATGGGTGTCTTCCAAACAACACTGCTAAATAAACAAGTTATGTTGCCTAACTAGCCTAATGCCAGGGCCATTTAATAAATGTACGTTGTGGCTTTGGCATCTGTGGCACGCACCTCCTAAATACCGTTTTCTCTCCAGGGGGCACTTTCATAAATGCAGAGAGCATGCACTCCACACGGAACACAAGGCTTTCAATTTGTTTGGAATTCAGTCACAGTGTTTACCGAGAAGTGAGATAAAGCTGGACCCCAAAAAACAGGAAGCTACTATAGAAATCAGATTCACAGGTAACTCAGGAAGGATCACACCCTCCTTACTCGCCTTTAGAGTGCCACATAACAAGGGTGTGTCTGTGTGGGTGAAGTGGTTAGATACCTAAGATAAGGAACACTAAAAATTATTTCTAATACTTTCCTCTTCGCTTCACTCTATTTGACACCTTATGGCTCTTACATGATGGTCCAAGACACAACATATCCCTATTTTTAAAAGTGTGATTCCACCCTGAGGACCCTGAGCATCTTGGGGAAGGATGTTACTTGGAGTAAAACAGGCGATGAAAGTTTTCCCTCTTTTGTCTTTTTTTGGGGGGGTGCTGCGGGGAGGTCTGTGGGAAGGATGTGCTCTTTCAGGGAGAGCCCAGGCGGGGTTTCCCTGCTGGTAGGAGCTCTCTGGTCTGATTTTCTGGGTCTACCTTTCCAGAAATGACTGTTCTCACTTTCTGACATCCTCTCTGACCAATGGCGATGTAGCATTTACTCACCTAGAGAGCTCCTGCTGGGAGATGTCCTTCTACCTGTGCTTTGAGACTGCAGGAGAATTTTTTCTGCCCAAAAGATAGTTATTCTGAGGGAGAGGAAATATGTTTGAGGGGGAAAACACAGCATATATCTGAGAACAGTGCTCAGTACTGGAAAAGGAAAAGTTGGACTTGAGAAATTTGCCTGGATTAAGTAAATAAAAAGCTATCACAGCTACAATATATAGATGTAGAGTAGTTCTTTTCTGAAGCTGTGAGATTTAATTAACAAAGGCAGTTCTAATTTTGTAAAAGTGGATGTGTGATGAAGACTTGATCTCTAAGGTGATTTTGAATGCTTTCTAAAATCCTTTGAATCCTTTCTTGGATTATAGTACAAATAAAACATTTTAACCAACCCAACTTCAACCTAAAATGTTGTAAAGTAAAGCTCACTGATGATTTTATAGCTTTCGTTTGGAAATGCACAAATGCCATCATCTATAGCTATTAAAGATGGAAGAGTCCTCAAAGTCAATTTGACCCTTCCAATTTATTCTTTTTTTTAAAAAAGTTATTTTATTTCTTGGCCGCACTGGTCTCCATTGCAGCGCACAGGCTTCTTGAGCTGCAGCACATGTGCTTTCTAGTCATGATGTGTGGGTTTAGTTGCTCCACAGCATGTGAGATCTTAGTTCCCCGACCGGGGATCTAACCTGTGTCCCTTGCATTGGAAGGTGGACTCTTAACTGGACCACTAAGAAAGTCCCAGACCCATCCAGTTCATTCTTGAAACTAGATCGCTGAATATTCATTAGAAGGACTGATCTGAAGCGCCAATACTTTGGCCACCTGATGAGAAGAGCTGACTCATTAGAAAAGACCCTCATGCTGGGAAAGATTGAAGGCAGGAGGAGAAGGGGACGACAGAGCATGAGATGGTTGGATGGCTAAATGGACATGAGTTTGAGCAAGCTCCAGGAGATGGTGAAGGAAAGGGAAGCCTGGCATGCTACAGTCCATGGGGGTCTCAAAGAGCCAGACACCACTAAGCGTCTAAACAACAAAGAGCCCAAATATGATTTGTCCAAAGTCCCAAAATTAGTTGTTAACTGAGCTCTGAGAACTGGAAACGGGTTCTTTTGATTGCTGAGCCAGTCACCAGGGTTGAGGCAGTTAGTGTAGTGATTAAAAGACTGGACTGTAGAAACTGAGTAGGTGGGCTCAGATCCTGACGCCGTTTAAACCTTCTGTGCTTTGGTGTACCTCGCTGTGCCCCTTAGCTGGCCGTAACAATGGTACATATCTTATAGGGTTGTTTTAAGGATTAAATGAGATAATACATATAAAGTACACAGCTCAGTGTTTGCCCGGTAGTAAGTGTTCAAAAAGTAATCCTAACAACAACAGCAACAAACACTAATTGCATTTGCTTGGTACTCTTATAGCTCATTCAATCTTCATGTTACCAGAATCCAAGCGTCTACTGCTGGTCGCACAACAGGGCGATAAATCAATAGACAAGTTGTTGGGGCAAGGAATTGAAACTTTATTTAGAAAGCTAAAAAGCAGCTGGAGAAGATGGTGAACTAGTATCCCAAAGAACCATCTTACTTGAGTTAGAACTCAGTCTTCCTTTATACTAAAAGGGGAGGAGGTGTGGTTGGTTGTTGCAAGCTTCTTGGTCTCTAAATCCTTTGTTCTTGTAGCTGTCCAGGTAGGTTAGGTCATCATGTTCCTATAAACCTCCAACAGGACAAATGTTTTTCTCTGCAATTTTTTATTTCTATATGAATGGGAAAGAGTTATACTTTTAAAAATCAGAGCCTTGAAGATAGGTTATACTGTATATATCAGGCAGTTGCCTATACATTATAGACAACATTTTTAACTTGTAGCAAAAGCAATAAAATACAAAGATTAAAGTAAAAGAAACAGATCCAATTTGGAGGCAGATTTGTTCTTCCCTATTACACTCTCATCTCTACTTACAGTGTAGACAGTATTATTACTACCAGATAAGGAGGTGATGCAAGAAGAGCTTAAGTGACTTGCTAAGGTCACAAAGCTAATAAGCCTCAGAGCTGTCTTCCCAGTCCTTTGCTGTCTGCACCAGTGGAACCGTGGCCGTGGCTGCGGCGGCAGCGTATTCCTTTTTCTCAGCGGTGCTGCAGCGTCTTCCTGGTCCTGTCTCCACTTCTCGTTCGTCACTTAGTTGATTTTGCAGCATCTGCTCTAAAACTGACCATCAGACTGAAGGCTGAGGTCTGGGGAATGAGCGCCAAAGACTCTTTTCCTCTCCCTGCTTCAGGTTTATGCTGGAGCTGGGGCTCCTTTCAGCTTTCCCTTATTTCATAATCATCAAATTAATAGGTATCTGAATTAAAATTTAAGTTTTAAAATTTAATGCATGGCTCATAAAATCACACCTATAAACCAACCCAGTGTGTAGTTCTAGAAGAATATATTGTTGAAATACCTGGGCAATTTTTTGTGTCCCTTCACTTCCACATGCTCATTATCTGTATCAGTTGGCTTCCCCGGAACAGAAGAAAACTGCAAAACAATTCATTTGGCCCTTGATTTTGCAATCTAGTGGAAGGCAGTATAGCACAGAGGTTAAGAATAATGGCTTTAGAACAGATTACCTGGATTCAAATTCCAACTCAATGGCAAAATATCTGCCTAATTTGGGGGAAGATGTCTCAACCTCTCAGTGCCTCCATTTTCTCATCTACCTTGTGCCTGGCCAGCAGTCAGCATTCAACAAACATTAGAACATCACAGAGCAAGCTTCCACCCACTCACGGTACAGGGCTGCACTGGACATCACGTTTCACCCAGATGTACCTGTGTTCTCCGTGATCTGACTCCACACCCAGAGGCAGGCTTGTGCTGCATAATTACTGTTCAGAGCAAGTCTGTTAATGGGCCAGAGCAGACAGGACAAGCATTGTCTCTCTCTCTCTATATATATACACACACACACATATATATGGTATTATATATATAGTATTCTTACTTATGATTGATTTTCAAAGTTTCCTTAGCTGGGACAAATTTTTCCAGAGTTCAGTTTTGGTTTGATTTTATGGGTTGTCCATTAGCAATAATAATCTCCCTGAAAGTATCATAAACATAAAATCAAGATTGATAAAATTGCCTGAATAGACAAATGTCAAAATAATAAAGGCAAGAGCAGCAACAAAAATAGCTAACACTATTTTAAAAATTATTATCTCCCAGGCACTGCTCTAAGTGCCTTACAGGCATTATCTCATTTATTCCTCACAACAACGGTATGAAGAGGTACTGTTTTTGCTTGTACTTCACAAATGAGAATACTGAGGCATTACCCAACAATGCTGTCTAAAGTGGCAACCCCCCTACCCCTATAGTTGTTTTCTATTTCATTAATGTTTTTTTTTTCCACAACATTTATCACCATCTAGAACTACTTTGTTTATTGCCTCTATTAAAGCTATTTGGTCACAGACTTTGTTTTAATCACTGCTGTATCTTCACCTCCTAGAATTGGCCTTGCTTAGTAGCTCAGTCGTGTCTGACTCTTTGAAACACTTTAGACTGTAACCCTCCAGGCTCCTCTGTCCATGGAATTTTTCAGGCAAGAATGCTGGAGCAGGTTGCCATTTCCTCCTCCAGCGGATCTTCCTGACCCAGGAATCGAACCCATGTCTCCTGTATCGCTGGTGGATTCTTTACCTGCTGAGACACGGGGGAAGCCTGACAGTGAATGAGAGTTAAAAAGTTTAGGTACTTGCCCAAGGTCACACAGCCAGTAAGAGCCAGTATTCAAGCTGAACTCTGTTTAACTCCAGAGCATGAGATAAGGTTCTTTATTGTAGCTTTTTATAGCTTGAATCCCCATCCCTCGCAATCTTACCCAAGCCTAGTATTTTATGAATGAGCATGCTAATGCTCAGAAATGCTACATAACTTCCCAGTAGCACATAGATTGCTAGTGGTAGACCCAGGATCAGACCCCAGACCCCCAGCTGTGTTTTTGTACCATGAATGCAGCCTGAGGAGGAGCTCATATAAAGCTGAAGGAAAATCCTATACGTATCTGGTATACATTGTCAGCCCAAGTCTTCATGCCATAAACTTAAGTCACACTTGACACTTCCCTCTCTCTTACCACCCCCTTCATCTAATTAACTAATAATTAGTTTGTCAGTATACCTTCTAAATATAGCTCAAATCTTTCCACTTTTCTTCATCTCCACTAACTATCACCCAAGCCACCATCAGCACTGACCTAGGTAACTGTAGTAGCCTCCTCCCAGTTTCCCTCACCTCCTCTTGCCCTGTTTCAGCCTATTTTCTTCAGAGCAGTCAGAATGATCTAAAATGTGAATCTGACTATACCACTTTGCCACTTAAAATGTATCATTTACTTTAAGGTGCAATTTTAAATTCTTTTTTAAAGGAGTTTTTAAACAGATTTATTTATTTATTCACTCTCTTGACTGTGCTGGATCTTTGTTGCTACACAGACTTTTCTCTAGTTACGGCAAGCGGGGGCTACTCTCTAGTTGTGATACACAGGTTTCTCATTGCAGCAGCTTCTCTTATTGTGGGCTCTAGGGCTCGTAGGCTTCAGTAGTTGCAACTCCCAGACTCTAGAGCACAGGCTCAGTAGTTGTGGCACACAGGCTCAGCTGTTCCATGACATGTGGCATCTTCCTGGACCAGGGATCGAACCCATGTCTCCTGCACTGGCAGGCAGATTTCCCACCACTGAGCCAGCCACCAGGGAAGCCCACAGTTAAAATTCTTAACATGGCCTTTGAGCCTATAAAATCTGGCCCCTGAGCACCCCCTTCAGTCTCATCTTGTCCTGCCTCTTCTTTTCTCACTTATCCTCTAGCTTCCTGGACCCTGTTTCCATTCCTGGAGCATCAAAGTCTTCTCTTCAAAGCTTTATTTCATGGTGCTCCCCTTCTGTGGACCATTCCCTCCAGCTCTGGGCCCCTCTTCCTCCTTTTCTTGCCTGTTCATCCTCTGGGTCTCAGCCTGTCTACTATTTCTACAAAGAAGTGTCCCCTGATGTACTCCTCCCAGCCTCTCCTCCAACCAGCTTAAGTCCCCTATGATTGGTTCTCAGAAGCACTCTCTATTTTTCCTACACAGTATTTATTACATTTATAATTAGGCACATTACTTGTGTTATTGTTTGTCTAATAGTTTTCTTCCCTAACCAAACCAAATCTCCAGTGACCTGGCTATATGACTCCCTGCTGATCCACAGGGCCTGATATATAGTAGATGCCCAATAAATATTTATAGAGCATTCTGTATCTTCTTACAGATTTCCACTCTGAGTTCAAGACAAAGCAGAAATGCTTAAGTAAAAGGAGACAGAGCATAAACACTGAAAACAGTGCAAGAGGTTTACCTACCCATTCCAGCATGAGCAGCTTTTCATTTTAGTAATATCCACTGGTGGGTTTCTTCTTCCAGAAAAGTCAGTGGTCTAGCTAAGGATGTGCCGGCCTCTCTATTTGAGTCTCAGGTTTGAGAGAGGCCTTGCTTCTGACTTGTGCATGACAGACATGATCACTTAGTTGGGGGAAGGTAAAGAGAGCTGCTGCTTACTTTCCAGACATCAGCAGATCACAGAAAAGCCATGTCTCTGCTCCAAGAGCTAGGTCTATTGTCATCATGGGGCAAGTAGAGGCTGTCAGAGTCAAAAGAGGAGTCAGCAGTGTTGCCCATTGGCTACTATGTGTCAGAGTCCCAGGACTTGTTTCTAACACAAACTATGGGAAATCAAAAAGCTCTAGAATGGAAGTGATGTAGAGAGACCCATGTTTGGCTAAAGGCTCATGTCTCTTAATATCTACAGACAGTTAATTTTAGAATTTGTTCAGGCTTTGGGTTAATAACAGATGTGTTTTTTTCTAAATTAACCACAAAACTTGACATTTAAATTAATTCTAGGGCTTCCCTGGTGGTCCACTGGTTAAGAATCTGCCTCCCAATGCAGGGGACATGGTTACGATCCCTGCTCTGGGAAGACCCCACATGCCACAGAGCAACTAAGCCCTTGTGCCACAACTACTGAGCCCGCAGTCTAGAGCCTACGAGTCACAACCGCTGAGCCCAAGTGCTGCAACTGCTGAAGCCCTCACTTGCCTGGAGTGTGGGCTCCACAACAAGAGACGTCGTCACAGTGAGAAGCCCACACACTGCAACGAAGAGTAGCCCCTGCTCACTGCAACCGGGGAAAACCCATGTGTAGCACCGAAGACCCACACTAGCCCAAAATTAAAATAAAAAAAATAAATCTTTAAAAATTAATAAAATAATTCTAAACTAGCTACTTCACAGATGACAAAAAGCTGGTTACATACCTCAAATGGATCACATCACCAACCTTCCCCTTCATCACATGTAAAAGAAATCTCGTACTCATTAGCAATCACCCCTCATTTATTCTGGACATTTAACATAAATGGAAAAATAAAATATGTAGTCCTTTGTGTCTGGCTTCTTCCTCTTAGCATAATAATGTTCATGTTCTATCCATGTTGTAACATGAATCAACACTTTATTTCCTTATATTGCCAAATAATTGTCTATTACATGGATATACCACATTTTATTTAGCCATTCAGTAGTTGATAGACATTTAGGTCGTGTCCACTTTTTAGCTGTTATGAATAATGCTGCTGTGAACTTTTGTGTACAAGTTCTTGTGTGGACATTTTTTTCTTTTCTCTTGGATACATACCTAGGAGTGGAATTGCTCGGTTATATAGTAACTCTACATTTAACTTTTTGATAAGCTGCTAGACTGTTTTCCAGAGAAGGAAATGGCAACCCACTCCAGTGTTCTTGCCTGGAGAATCCCAGGGACAGGGGAGCCTGGTGGGCTGCCGTCTATGGGGTCGCACAGAGTCGGACACGACTGAAGCGACTTAGCAGCAGCAGCAGCAGCAGACTGTTTTCCAAAACGGCTGAACCATTTTACATAATTTCCCCACAACCTCACCAACATTTGTTATTGTCTGACTTTTTCAATATAGCCATCCTAGAACAGGGTGAAGTGCTATTTCATTGTGGTTTTGATCTGTACGGAGATGACCTAAAAGTTTAACAAATAAGCAAAGATTAAAATCCCTCTCCGGTCAAGGTTTTGAGGAAATAAACACTCTTATTAGCGTTGTAGCTTGGTACAGTTTTTGGAGGGGCAGTTTGATATATCAGAATGTGAGATGTACTTGACTTTTCAACATCTGTTCCATTTCTGGGTATTTGACCTAAGAAGAAAAAAATTATATGTTGGGGAAAAAATGTGTCTTTATTGTACCACTGTTTATAATATCATAATATCAAAAACTTAGAAATTAACTGAAATGTCTATCAAAAGGAAACTGGTTAAATAAACTATGATGCAAACATGAAATATTTAGGCAGTCATTAAAAATGATGGAGGTATAGTATATTTTTATAATCATGGCAATCTATCCATCACATACTTAATGGGGCAAAATGAGATTATTGAATACCTCCCAGAGAAGATCCCACCCGTGTAAAATGTCTTAATGCCTAGAGAGATTTTTTTGGAATGATGTTCAAAATGTTAACAGTGATTATATACTAGTGGTGGAATTTTAGGTGATTTTTAAACTTTATTCTTTGAACTTCTCATATCTAATTTAGTTAAAAATCAACCTCTATAATTTTTAAGAGAAAATTATAAAACTGTTTTAAAAGACTATGCATTTTAGAAATCACATTTTTGTTCTTAATCAAGGCTTGAATTTTAGTTAAATATTCTTCCCCATCATTATTTTTTAAATCCTCAAAACCACCTACTAAAGGCATAAAGAAACTCATCATTGTGGTGATTATATTCACTTGATGTGGGAAACTGTCTTGGGCTCTTCCTTCAGAGAATTTTATTATGTGTTTTAATCTTTATAGAGTTCTTTTTGTGTGGAGGTATGCCAGATATTAGGGCTTTGGGGTAGTGCCAAAGCTAATGATTAGGATCAGATCAAAAAAGTTCTTCATGTGTTCTGATTATTAGGATAGTTGTTTGAGGTTCACACTCTCTTCCACTCTTTTATCCCTCTTTGCAGGAGAATAACATTAACAACAATTTTCTTTTTCTTTGAGCTTGTTATGAGTTAGAAATTGTTTTAAATACATTTCATATACTTTACTCGTTTAATCCTCACAGCAATCCTGTGAGGTTGATATTACAATAATATTATTTTACAGATAAAGAAACTGAGGAACAGAGAGGTTAAGTAACCTATCTAAGGTCACTCAACTAGGAAAGGCAATGCTGGGTCTGGAGCCCAACTGAGTTTGGTTCCTAAGTACCTGTAATTGTAACTGCTACACTCTGCCTCTCTGACTTCTACTAAATATAACTCCAGACACTTCATGCTGGTTTATTTTGTTTCTCCCCCAAATTGTCATTTCTACCAGAAACGCCAGGGAGACTGAGCTAGTAAGAACAGGTGACGGGACTTTTCTGCAACAAATGTTCTACAGAGTTGTTTCTTTGCTGTTTATTAATATATGTATACCCATTGATTCTCTCAGCATTTTACTTACCATTTCTTTGACATCATCTCTGAAATACCAAAAGTATAAAGAAAAAAATTAAGAGCACACCCATCTTCTCTTTAAGCAATTCATATTCATCTGTGAAAAACTATTGTTTTCTAAATAAATGATTTACAGATGATGATTTTAGGAAATGCTCTTCCACAGAATTTAATGGGTAGTATTATTGTTAAATTGAAAGATGTACAAAGTTGGTGAAACTTACATTTTTCAATTTTATACTCCAGTTGGATTTTAGTTGAAGAAAGGAAATAATTAGGTATATGAAAAATGTTAGTATGGAGTCAGACAAGAAAGGTATAATAACCTCAGTGGTTTTATTTGCTCCTGGAAATGATTTTTGCTGAGTATGAGCTACAAATACAGTAGGTCTTCATGATCCTAAAGACTTGGTCAAAATTAAGATTCATTTGTATAAGAGTAAGATCTACCTGAAATACCATTCAAAAGTTAACTTTGGATGTTTATAATTTTGGCTGTTATTGTTTTTGCTGTTTTGTTGTGATTGAAATCTAGTAAAAATTATTTAGGATATTTTCCTGGGGGAAAAGTTATAATCCAGAACAAAAGAAATGCATGTGATATGACGTTACTAGTAATAATTACGGTAAGTTTGATTCAAGTTGAAATCGCTTATACTGAACATTATTTTTTAAAAGGCATATCTTAAGAGCATGACTACAGAGAGTGTTTACAGAAGAAACTTCTGTGACCAAAAAGTCTATATCCGCTTGTGTTTTTTAGGCATCTGGCCGGCTGAAGAGGTTTTGGCTTACTACTGCCTCAAGCACAGTAGTATATTCAGGTACAAAGCTGCACTTAAAAATTTGTTTAGCCCACTATAGGTACTGTATCTACTTGTTAACGATCACCATGATTACATTCTTCAAATTAACCTGTTAAATGTATATATAATAAAGGAAGAAAGAAATGAAGGAAGGAAAGGAGGGGGAAGGTCATGGTGAAAACATGTTGCTTCTGAAAAAGAAATCTGAATTGCCTTTGGGTACTAATATTGCACAGCAAGCTTTTTGCCATGTGTCAAAGGCTTTTGATTTCCACTCAAGGCATTTTATTTCACTTTGATTTTGGGGAAACGAAAGTGAAGCTCCAATCAATCCTTACTGATTGTAAAGGTCAAAAAAAAAAAAAGACATTCTTTAAAGTTCTGCTAGGAAAGTCACTATGGAATATTTGATAAATAAATACCCCACAGCTATTATTTAAAGATGCCATCCCATCCCTTATTTTAAAGTAACAATATGTACTTGTAAAATATAAATTACCATTACAGATTCATGCAATGGAAAAGAATGTTTTCAACTGTGAATGTGCATTATAGATTAAACCGTGGATGGGATTACAAAAAAAGAAAAAACTCCTTTTAAAAAAAATGCTGAAGATGTTTGGTAGACTCAGAAAATATGGGTTTTTTCATTTCCATTCTCATTTTATAAAAGTCATCCAATATATGCTTCCTTAATAGTCCATTATGATTCCAGACAAGCCATTAGTGATCATTTTAACAATATATACTTACAAGATCAGGTGTGTGTTGTAACAATATGTATTTACAAGCCTGGGTCAATAATATGTAGTTTTTGAAGCTCTGTGGGTCCATATTTACCGACCAGTTTCTAATTGCTTTGAATAACTAAATACTCATTATGTGTATTTCAGAATACGAGTGTCCTGGCTTGGCTTCTTCTTCTTTTCCCTCTCTTCTCACCTCTCCCTCCCTTGATTCTTTCTGTCCTTTTTTTTCCCTCTTGCTGAGGAAATAAACTTCCCAAATTGGGGAGAAGAGACAATCTCTTAAGAGTATAAGCATATAAAGTAAGAACAGGGCACTATTGAACTGAGCCTCAGAGCTGCCCTAGAAGTCTGGCATTTGCTCATCTCACTGCGCTTAAGCTTGCCTGGAGCTCCAATCAGCAAGCAGTGGGCCAGAGCAGGAATGTCACACGTTGAGGGCTGATATTTAGGCACAAAGAGGAAGGTAAGTGCAGAGTGCCACCCCAGACTGTCAGCTTTAACTCTGAGCCGCTTTACTTTGGAGCGGTCAAGTCGGAGCCCAATCATTCCTTGAGCCTGGGTTTGCTGGCTTAACCATATTATGTCCCCACATTGTTTATTCACTGTGTTGTGTTGGGGTCTATTGTTATTTAAGTGTTAATTGCTAAATGTTCCTTGTGTAATTGTTCTTTATGGGGGCTGTTCAGCTTTCCAAAATACTGCTGTTTGTTTTAGATTTTTTTTTTAATTCAAGATTGCATGTATTTGTGTGTGTGTGTGTTGTGTGTCTTTCACTATAATATACGTATATACACATTCACATATATTCTTCATTTACTTGTCTAACTGTTTTTGAAGGAATGAATGTGGATTAACAGTGTTATCCTTTCCTAACAATTATCTTTCGCTACTCTAGCTAGTTTAGTTCTAAAAGACAGCGCCATTGACAGGGGAAAAAAAGGGAACCTTCTCAGATTTTTCAGCTCAGCGGTGGTAATGTTGCAGTGAACACTAATGAGGGAACCCCCACTGGTTTGCCTGCTTTGTGACTTTTCTATTTCATAATTATTTTTAAAACGCAGAACGACATGAGGTAGCCTCGTCATGTCTCTACAACTTCCTGGTAGCGCCGTTCTTACTGCAGATGGCAATTTGTTCTTGTAACATATATATCTCTCTGCCCATTTTCATCTCATTTGTATGGGTTCTACCATTTCTTTTCTCTCTTTCAGGGACCTTGCTGTGTGTGAGCTAGGGGGTGGCATGACATGCTTGGCTGGGCTCATGGTAGGTCTTTTCTCAATTCCAATCCCATTCAGAGAGAGGAACAAAAGGAAAAATGTTCCAGGGCCTCCAACTGCTGGGTCAGAGAACCGTCAACAGCATCAGCTGCGGTCAAGCTGCCGGGTCTTGAGAGACCTTCTAGATTGACTTACTTTCGGATCATATTGATTTTATGGTTGCCTCGATGAGCAGAAACATTTTACCTCAGTGTAGTCAATATTGCTTGTTGTGACATTCCAGGCCTCGCACAGTCTTTCTTCGCCATAGCAAAAGCATTTTTTTTTTTTTTTTCAGATTATAGTCCCATTTGCTAAGATACAGGAATAGCCCGGCAAATCACAGTTGGAGCACCATGATATAGCTGCTAATGTTTTGCCTGCATTATTACACCAACAAACATGATCCAGAGCGCTCAGTAATTAGATTCTTTTGAATTAGATTGGCCATTCAGGAACGTCGTTCCCCATTCTCTGGGTTCTGAGTCATGTATTCAGGAGATATTATGTAGCAGCACAGTGCATTAGACAAGTTTTTATGTTTCTACAAATAAAAGCATATTGTTACACTGATTGGCATTTGACAAACCTGTCGCTCTTACACAATGTGTCAGGGTTACAGCCCAATGTGCGAGCATGTCAAAGCTCACAAAAAAATTACCCTCACAAAGCCATCTGCCTGCAATGCAAAGTTATATGAAGGGCATCAGGCAGTCAGACAGAAGCAAGCTGAAAGGCAGAGTGACAGCCTTGTATGATGGCTCTACTAGATAAACAGAAGCCCACAAATGAAAGCCTCTCAGAATACCATCATCCGCTGTCACAATGCAATTACCGAACAGAATGATAGCAAGATAGAGGCTCCCGCAAATGGAATGATAAAAGTATTGACTGATTTGATTGAATGATTAAAATAATGCAGACATAAAATGAAAAAAGATTGAAGATTGTTACAGAGAAATAGGTGAGGAAGCATGATACTGAAGGCTTGTCACTCCTGTCTTCACTTCCACACAGACAAGCATATTTGCTCATTGTTTGCTGTGCCCCCCCCCTTTTTTTTTTCAGGTTGCTATTTCTGCAGATGTCAAAGAAGTTCTGTTAACTGATGGGAATGAAAAGGCCATCAGAAGTATCCTTATTCAGATAGAAAACGGGCTTGTTGTGCTCATTCCTTTTCCTCGGCTGAGTAACAATTGATATAAAGAAAGACAGCATGGGGTATTAAAAGAGAGTTCCCCCCAATACAAATGATAAGTAATTAAGAAAAAGTAGAAATATATGACATTCATTGCATATGACTATGTTTTGTTTTGCTTTTTTGATTTCGGTGGGTTTTTATACTTACTAAAGGAGCTTATGATTTGTGGACCACTCAAAGCAATAAGAACATTTGTTTCATAATAATTTTCAAGCATTCTTGTCCTTTTATTTTATTGAAATTTGCCAGGATAAAATAAATGACTTAACATTTATTATATAGGCTGTTGCTTACAAAAATTAACTTCCAGCTTCATGTTCCATTATTACCTTTCTTCCGTGTGGACCATGGAATTGTGTACCTACTCTAATTCCTGTGGAGTCCCCTGTATCTCCCCACTGGAAACAGCTATCAGTTTTTCATTATTTCCTTTTATTTAGGATCATAAAAGCTATCTCTCTTTTTTTTTTTTCTGCTATGCTATTACAATTCAAACCCCATTATATTAGATTATGCTTTACTAATATGTACACAGAGTTCATGAAAATTGAACTGTACTTTAACTAAAAAGGCAAGCATAATTTGTGGCTCCTTTAGCAATCGAGCTGATTTGTTCAGGGGCAGTTAACAGCCTTTAGAAACTGAGAGGAAAGGTGGAGGATATATTTGCTCTGGATTTTTTGGTGTGCTTTCTCTTTACATTACGAAAGCGGCAATCTACTTATTTGAATTTTAGGCCCCTAAAATGCCAAAGCAGTGTTGGTTTTTGTAAGAGGGAAGCATCTTACCTAGATCCTATTTTTGAATTTTCTTTTTCTACCTCTGCTATATGATTTTTTGAAAATAAAATTTGCAGCCGCTCTATCAGCCTCCTCACACAGGAGGAAGGAAGTACCAGAAGCACAGAAGCTAATATTGTTCAGCGGCACTTGTGTGCTCTACAGAGCCCCACCCAGCTAATTGCCTGGCAGACTTAAAAAAAAAAAAAAAAACAGGAAGGAAAAACAGCCAATCACAATCTTGGCCTTTCACACAAGGGAAAGAGATCACAAAAGGTGCTTCCTTTTTTAAAATGCAGGATTTTAATCATGATCTTCAGACTGTCGCAAGTTTCCCAAAATATTCCTGAAGATGAGCGATGTTGCTTCATTCACTCTGCTTTATTCTGAGTTCTTCCCTGCACTGTATCATTTCACTCTGCTCCTCCTCCACAAGTCAGGGAACACAGAAAGCAACAGGAAGTCAGGTATGCTGGCTCAGCCCCAGTGGATGTTTTTTGGAGGGAGAAAAAGCAGGATTATTGGGGAAGAAGAGGTCATTTTAACCACAGAAACTTCCAGATTGGGCCCAGCAACCTGAGGTTTTTCTCAAGTCAGCAGGTGTCTTATTCAATAGCATTAGAAACCGATTAGAACTTTTATCAAACTATGGGAAGCATCTGTGGTCAGTATGTAAATTTAATTGTACTAAAATTACTGTTGAGCTAAACTACAGAGCTTCCAAAGAAGGGAAGCCATGCTTTTGTCATTAATTAATGCACCTTTGCTTTAAACAGCAAAGATGCCATGCCAGCTCTTGAAATCAGAGAGGAAATCTCAATTCTGTATTCACTCTGCCGGCCTTTCAAAGAAATGATTGGTACAGCCCCCTCCCAAGAAAATGGATTTTTAACATTTGGTCCTCTGAAGCTTGGCCCTGAGAGTGCTTTATTGTGCTGCGTTTTACAATGGGTTTAATATAGCAGGGTGCCAAGGGGCAGGAGGGGAAGAACTTTACAACGTAGATAAAGTGGGTCCTTTCAGGATGCAGACCAAAACTGGTAGCCTGTTTTATTTCATCTCTTAGGACTTTCCTGGCAGAGTTCAGTTTTTATCATGTTCCTCTATGTTTGCATGCCTTTTTCTGTTGTAACTAGATCTAATTTTTTTTTTTTTAATTAAGAGAAAAAAGCATGCCTAAAGCCTTAAAATTTGGCAACATGTTTTTCCTACTTTTAATACTAATGTTATTCTTGATTTACTAACAGAGCTTACAACTGGCGTTCATGTTTTACTGAGTGAAGTTAATATGAATGAAGTTTTTTTTTTTTTCTATTTATGTGCCCACTTTCTATGAGAAAAACAAATTCACTGAATCACATACTGTTGATGCATATAGATTGAAACAAACTCATTTAAAAATTACTGTTTACATCTTTCCTTTAAAATTTTAGGAAGCCTAAATTATATAGCAGTTGTAGGATATTATCCAAAAATTACTTTCTAAAAAGTAAAAGTGGATGTCAACAAAAAAAGAGAGGGAGAAACATTGCCAGAAGCCAGAAAATCTCTAAGCAAAGCTGCTAATTATTCTTAATGGGCAAGATGAGCACATTAAGAAACAAATGAATACATCAGTGAAATGTAATTGAAAATCGACCTGCAATTGCACATCACATCTGAGTATTGGCCTGTATATTATTCTCATTATTTAAAAAATTATTTTTGTTTTTCTTGGATCTGAATTGAATGAATCCAACTGAGCCTTACTTCCTAGTCTCCTAAGCTTCTAAAATTCTGATTTTTAACCTTAAAAAATAGCATTTTCTGATATTTCCTATTTATCATCTATTATTTCTATTTTTTTAATACTTGAGGCAATGAATGGAGACATTCTGAATCTTTATATCACAGAAGCATATCAACCAGTTGTAAGCTTATTTACTGTCTCCCTAAAACATATCAAATGGATTTGGCTATGTCTTCTAGAGCTCTCTACCTTGAACCTGGAAAGCTAGATGTGGATTTGAAATTTATAAGCAGAGATATCTGAAAAGAGATTAAGACTTGAGGGATAAGGGAATGTCATAAGTCCTAAATATTTTCTCAGACTCATCGTTAGATGTCCCAAAGGTTCTCCTTGATCCTTAAACTGCATTACTGGGTCTAACCCATAGCCTCCCTAACTGAGAGCTGCCTCTCCCTTCAGATGTCATCTTATCTGTACCCAAAGGGGAAAACAAAGGCTAAATTGGAAATAAGAGCATTTGGTTCATCCAGTTTTCAAATTTATCCTGAAATCATATGAACTGTGTTCTCTTTCCTTGGGCACAGCCCTTTTAGTGTAATAAAGAAACCTCCAAGTGCCCCAAGATAATTACTCAATAAAGTCTGTAGTTGGTTTGACAATGACACAAGAATAGGGGAGAGAAGTGGTATACTGAGTTATTATTGATGCTAAGACCTTTCCGAATTATAATGAACAAAAGTACAACACCTCAGATGAGCGACCCTCTCTGGAACACTCACTAATTTGCCCAACAAAAGGACCCTGCCTTGACACATCCTTAGTGAACATCAAGCAGGTTATCTGCAAACTATGGCAATGCTTGATAATTCTGCCTCATGCTCCTAACCCAAGCATCTTATCCCCACAGTATGCACAGTCTAGATCATGATCTTGAGCTTCAATTCTCCAAAAATGAATAAATCCCCTGTGCATTTTAAAGGAGATACCCCTGGCTTA
Source organism: Cervus canadensis (assembly GCF_019320065.1). NCBI lineage: Eukaryota > Metazoa > Chordata > Mammalia > Artiodactyla > Cervidae > Cervus > Cervus canadensis. The sequence continues at coordinate 26,170,017 of NC_057390.1, forward strand.
CAATATTATTTTATTTAACAGACTCCCTGACTTAAATAATTAATAAATTAAGTTTCATGTGGACTGTGTAGCCTGTGGATGGTTGAGGAGTCATCCAGCCTATCATCCTGCGTCCAGGCCACTTCCTCCAACATCAGGGTCAGCTCTTCTTCTATATACTAGATAGTCCAAAGTGCACTCTGTGTGCCTCACATTGGGTAGGATCTCAACAAATAGCTTTGAAAATTAAATTGAAAGTAACTAACAACTGAAGCTAAGTAATTAATTAAATGAATTAAGCTACTATTAACTGCATGACATTTCAAGTGCTAAAGATACAGCCGTGAACAAACAGACCAAGTTCTGTTCTTGGGGGACACAGAGTATACTTCGGCTAGAGAACGTTTATACACGTGAAAGACACTGAAAATCTACAGGGCAGAAGTTCTTTGATTCCTTCCAGTTACTTAAATCCTACAATTAAAATGTTCATATAATTAGTTTTGAGCAACAGAGAAAGAAAATAAAGCTTACCTGCCAAGCCTCACTCTAGTTACCCTCCTCAGCCTCTCATCCCTCCAGAGCTTTTGCCTGAATTATCGAAAAAGATAATGAATTGACATGATTTAGGCACCTGCTATATGTTAGGCACCTACTATGTGGTACTCCAGTGAGCCTATAAAATAGGTACATTATTCCTATTCCTGAGATGGAGCTCAGAGAAGTTATTTTACCCAAATTCACATAGTTACTAAGTGTCAGAATGAGCACTGGAAGTCAGGATCATTTGACTTCATAGCTTCCCCGTTCATTAAACTGTTCTGTTTCACCGAAAACTAGAAAGATTTTATATCATCTTGCACTGGAAGAGAAGACTTCTCATCTATAAACGTAACAGTTGACATTGCTAACAGAGTTCAAAGCACCTCTAGATGGTACTCTCAATTCATGAGTAATAAGCACCTTCAAGAATATTTCACAGCCTTTAAATTAGCAAATATTGCCACATCAAGCATTTTTAAAATCCTCCAGAGATCAAAATGAACAGGAATTATCTTATAATTTCATAGCTTCCTACCCCTCATCTTTGACATGCAATGAAACTAAAGGTAGCAGAAACCAAGAAAATAATGCTTTGTGAAGCACAGTGTTATTATTATAAAAATACTTATACAATGCCAATTCTCAAAATGTGTATCAGCTACTGATAAACATAATAATCACTAATTGTAGGAGGAGGCTAATATTTTAAACAAGATTTATATATAATTAGCTTAACTAATTAGTATATAGCATATAATTTGTTCAAATAAATATTATTATACATATATATATATACACACATTTAAGGATAAAAATAAAATAAAGGAAGATTAAGATGGAGCCCCACTCTTGAACTATGCTTTGTTTGAAGAGAAAATTTAGTTCTAGAATCTGGTTTGTTTTAGCCACAAGTGTATATCCTGTATCTCGAGAAGTCCACTTGCCCAGATGAGGAGACTGAAGCCGATTGCTCTATATCTATTTAATCAGAAATCACATTAAGACTTTTTTTGCACCCAGCACCTCCCACTGAAGTCTTCCAGAAGGTAGGTGCATTCAGAGAATAGGATTTGGTCCATGCTGTTGAACACTGTCCTGGACAGATTGACTCAATTTGATTGAATTTCCTTTATTACCCTGAAATGACACAGAAGAATGATAAAATCTATGATTGGACACAGCGCCAACCAGAGGAACCACCTGAAAACCTGACCTAAACTAAAAGGTGGGGTGCAGAATATCAGGATATATCTCTTAAAGCAATATTTTAGTACATGATTGCCATTTTTTTTCCTCTTGGTACTTGTTTTAATATAAAAAACACCTCCTAACCCACAAAATGTATTTCCCTCTCAGTTCTAAAAATAAAGCAGCCTAAATACTGCTGTGAATTTTTTCATTAAAAATTGCTTCTAGAATATAAATACATGTGCTTGCTTCAGCCTGACCACCTGGAATCACAGGCTTATAAATTGTATAAAAGTATATAGTGTTAAGATGTTTACTAAAAATTATTAATAGGTTTTCCAAGTTATATAATTTAACTTCCCTGTGACTATTTCATAAAAAAGTATACCTCCACTAACAAAATAATATGTTTTGCTTGATAGATTGGTCATGTACTCATACGACGCTACAGGTGTGCGGGCACATTACAGCGTGTGGTTTGGATGTCATGGAAACGCCAAGAAGGGTGTGGCCATCATGTGGGGGAGCTTAATCAAAGCCAGTTGTCAGTAGGCTCTTGACTAATTTAGCTCTCAGAATGAAGATGTCAGCTGTCCTTTTCTACAAGACATTTCATTTAGAAGACTTTCCTGAAATACTTTCTTCCCAAAATAGACAAAACCGTAGGCCGATGTATCATTTTAGTTAATCAAAACAAGTAGGCAAATTAGTCTCTTTTATTTTTTTAATGAATGTAATTTAATGGTATTTAATTTGCATACAGGAAAGTTCACCCAGGGGAAAAAAAAAAGTCTGCTTTATAGCACTTTTGTAAACCTCAACAAAGCCCTTCATTAGGAGACCTAATTGATTTTTCCTACCCACTCCCGCTATCACAGTACCTGCTTATTCACTCAGAGAAGAAATGGGTGTGCCTGGTGTTTCAAGCAGAGATTTAGGTTAAAATGTCCCATGGCTCTGTTCTTGCAGGGAGATCTTGGCCAGTGCTTGCTTCCAGCGTTGAGGAAATCTGTTTTTCTGAGCGACAGGGGAACGTCGCTTGTCTGCTCGGTGCTCTCCCCATGAGCCCAGTTCAGTTCAGCTTGCAGCCTTCACTGGAATTATTTTATTTCTTGTTTATTTAAACCTCGCCTTATTCCGAAATAGGGATTTTGAGGCTTCTTACAGGGGCATCACAGACTCAATGGACATGAATTTGAGCAAACTCCAGGAGACAGTGGAAGACAGAGGAGCCTGGCGTGCTACAGTCCATGGGGTCACAGAGAGTCAGAAATGACTTAGGGACTGAAAAACAATGCAGGAACACATAGACTATACCGTATAAAATAAGCGAGAAAGCAAGGGCAGCTGGCCAGTAGAAGCCAAGCAAACATCATGAAGGCAGGAGGAGGACCAGTACAGAAAAGCCATGGGAGGAGCACTGTGGTTGTTCAGCTTAGATCATCCATTTGGCTCTGAGGTGCACAGGGACCAGAGCCAAAAGAGAAAGAGGAACAGTTATAAGATTTTTAGTGTCCAGAAGTTGAAGCAAAACTGGTTGATCTGAGGGCCAATTTTTCCCAGTGTTGAAACCTGACATGACTTCTCCTATGGGCTCTCATGAAGATGGCACTGTGTGATGTAATGGGCCAGCTCCTCAAAACATGGCTTCAATAAATATGGCTCTTTTTGCACAAGTTCTTACATGCCAGCAGATGGCCAATGGCCAAACTGTAAGTCTGTAAAGATAATTCTTCAAAGGGCCTTTCACTGAATTGTCTTTCTTCTTCAGTAATTATATTTTAAAAAAAATTTTTATGTGGACCATTTTTAGTCTTTATTGAGTTTGTTACAATATTGCTTCTGTTTTATGTTTTTGGGTTGTTTTGGCCACAAGGGATGTAGTATCTTAGCTTTCCAACCAGGGATTGAACCCACACCCCCTGCACTGGAAGGTAAAGTCTTAACCACTGGACTTCAAGAGAAGTCCTGGTAATGAGTTTTCTCTCAAAGATTCTCCATCTTTCTCATTTCACTTTCCCCCTCCCAAGTCTTTCACTACTGGCATTTCTTTAAGAGATTGGGAATACTTCAACTCGGAGAGTCTGAGAAAACTGCCATTGCTGTTCTCACTGACCGAAAGGCTTCCCATGGGGCTTCTAGCTCTTTAAAGCAATCGGGGCCTGGCCCCTGTGGGACAGTCATCTCCCTTGGCCAGTACCTATCACGCTGGGCCTTGTCAAAGTGCTCCCTGAATGTCTATCTCATGGGTGATAAAGCTACAGTCCAGGGAATTAAAAGAGCTTGCCTGTGGCAGGAAAGTCAGCATTGGCTTGCAGAGTCAGTGCTAGACCTGTCTCCCCTTGCCTCACGCACTACAAAGCTGTTTTCACCCAGCTGATCCCATGTATGACTGGGGGGAGTTGGTTGACAGTCACTGCAGAAGCTTTCTTAACTGTGTCCTGTAGATGTGAGAGACATCATCGCAAGGAATCAGAAGGCTGGTGTGTTTAAGACTGGGAACCTATCAAGCTGGTAAGACACCTTTTTGCCTTGAAACACTCTCGTTAAAACTGCTTTTCTCGGTACTGTGGGTGATTATTAAAACTAATAATAACATTTATTAAGCACTTGCTGTGGGTCAGGCGCTGTCTTAAGCACTTTAAAAGTATCTTATTTAATGCTCACAATCTGTAATGAAGCAGGCAGGCATTTTCATTATCTACAAATAATAGATGAGAAAAGTGAAAGATAGCTATGTTAAACACTGGGTTGGGAATGATTTAAGGATTGAGAGAGTACACTGTGAGGTTGGGAGAAGCCCAGCCTGGGACCTCCTTGTGAATGGGTCTGTTTCACTGATGCTCAACCTGGGGGGTGGCGGGGCAGAGGGAGGCAGTTTTCTCCCGGGGACTTTTTCACTGCTATAACTGGGATAAGATAGTTGCTACTAGAATCTAGTGGAAGGAGGCCAGAGATGCTGCTAAGCATCCTACAGTGCTCAAGACATCCCACCACCACCCGCAACAAAGAAATCTCTGGCTCAAAATGTCAATAGTACCAAGACTGAGAAACCCTGTTCTATTTTATGGTTTCAAACTGGTCTAGGTATTCATTCCCTAAACAGAAGTTTTTCCCTCTTATCGAAACTAGGAGAAATGCTTACCCTCAACCAAAGCAACACCACTACATTTTAATTTTGCCCTCAAGTAATGAATATCCATTTAGTAGTTTTCACAAGAAATATCTGTATCTGTGCATTTTTCTTTTATGTGTTTAACCACAGACATTATTGGGAGAACAGTCTAAGTTTGAAGTAATTCTTTAATTACTGTTAATTCATCATTCTTTGACATTTTGAGTTTTCTCTGTCTGCGGATGCTTTCCCACCCCCCACTCTGCTCAGCTTGGGGAAAAAAGAAAAGGTGGGTGAACAGCTGCTGCTGCTATTTAATTGCTAAGTTGTGTCTGACTCGTTTGCAATCCCGTGGACTGGAGCCCACCAGACTCCTCTCTCCGTGGGATTTCTCAGGCAATACTAGAGTGCTAATACTAGGGTTGCCATTTCCTCCTCCGGGGGAATCTTCCCAACCCAAGGATTGAACTCATGTCTCCTGTCTGGCAGGTAGATTCTTTACCACTGAGCCATTAGGAAGCCCGGGTAAACAGCAACAATGCTTAAAAACTAAAGTGTAAAACATATGGGATGAGGATATGGAGTAGCAATAACTTTTTTTTTTCTCTTCTGTTAGCTGGTGAGTGTAATGTGTCTGCATTTATTTTTTTAAATGTGGTATTAGAATGTTCACAGGAGGCTGATGGCATGGGGGCACTATGCTCTGTGTTTCTCAAATAAATGAACAGCCAGTTCTGTTTCCAGTAGGTTCAGAAAAACAGCGCTCTATTACTTGGGTGCTCTTCGTTCTTAGGACAGATTTTATTTCTCAGTGCAGACTGCCATACCCTTCAGTGGAAGACTTCATTTTTGGACGTGATTTTCAACCTGGTCTTTTAGTTATCAATCAAAAGCACATTTTCTGTGTTGTCCTCATTTACATTTATTTAATGCTTAAGGTCATTTGTGACCATTTGAGTGTATTTCAGCATATGGAATCAGGGAATAATAGATTTCAGCATCATGCTGTGAAGAGAGATTGTGTTTTTACAAGACATAATGTTGTTTACTGGGTGTTAATAATCACTAATTAATAAACATATCTAGAATTCAAAAATGTTGCATTTTGGTGGAATAAAAATGTCAAGTGTTTAACTTATGGAGTGCAGTGGGATTTTCTATATCCCTTCATAAAATAATGAAGTTACATAAAGAAGCAAAATGTTATTGTTCAACACAGGTTATATGCAAAATGCCTTTGTTTCTATTTGGTGTTCTCAAAAATACTATTTCTAATATATCATTCTGAGATGTACCTGGACGTATAGTCTATACGTCAGTAGTCATACAGGGACATCCAAGACGAGGAGATTTTTTTTCTGTCTTTATTTCATATTCATTGTGGTCAGTTTCTTCTCTTTTAACCACTGTAAGCATTTTGTCCAAAGTCTACGAAAGCACTTTGCCAGAAAGCAAGTGAATGAGTCAGTCTTTGAAATGCCTTGATCTTGTATTAAGGAGCTACTTGACCACTTAACCTTCAAGAAGCTAAGAGGAAACTGCCAACCAATGATGCAATAATCAGCATCCCTGTGTATCTACTGCTTTCCCACCCATAACCAGTACAATATGATGAAAGCATTAGCTCCATGCGAGACGAAATAAAAGGAAATCATTCACAAAAGAGCTAAGATATAGTTCAATATTCTTTTTTAGTGCCTCAATGCATATGCAGAATTTCTTCTCCAAATTGGAGGTGTTGAATAACAGTAGCGACAGATAGCTAAGAGGTATTTACCATAGCTATAAAGCCCACACGTGAGCCAAATATTTCTGCTATTAAAAAGCACTTCAAAGCTTGACATGAAGTTTGTAACAGCTGAATGTCTCCTGTGACTTCATTTGCAAGGAAGATGTAAAAGCAGAAAGGAAAATCGTGATATGAGAACCGTGAACCTAGGAACTGGTGTTTTAAAAAAAGAACGATAAAGCGACCCAGAAATTTGACAGGCATCCCAAGCTCCTGTTCCCCCTGCCCTGCCAATTGTCTCAGGAACCAGCATTCCTCCTGTGTGACCAGCCTCTTCCTACAGGGCAGACCAAGGTGGGGTGGGGCCCGAAACTTACATTGAGGGTCCTCTTTGGGAGGATGAATTCTATTAAACCTGATTTTGGCAAATTGTATAGAAGCCACGACCATGTGAACCCATCACTAGGGCTCCTTGTGGGCCTGGGAGGGGCCTGTGTGAGGGAGGGGGTTCTCAATGTTTAGGCATCATTAGCTTGACAGTAAATCTACTCCGGCTCTCATAACCACCAGCAGCCTTGCCTAGAAAAATGCTCTTGCCTTCCAAACTCTTACTCCCTCTGTTCCACTTTAACCTGAGTGTGACTGTTGCTCACAAGGATGATAACTCAGTTGGAAAGATGTGTTTGCAAAAGCTTGGAAGCTTAGGTCTGGCTAGAAGGTCTAGGATGCACATTTGTGAAGGATGTAGCCATTGCCTCTCAAAAATCTGAATATAGTCATTTGATGGTTCATTCACTGGTCCATCCATGTAGCCACCTATCAATTTAACTAATATGCCCAAAGTATTCTGCCTGTGAGAACATGAATACAAAGTTATAGCGAACAACTCTTGAGCAAAGAAAGTCATGCCACTAAATATAGCTCGAGTTTGGTGAAAGAGCAAGGATATTTACAGCTTCTCAATTGTTAGGTTTATCTGAAGCTGTCTTTAAAACTGTGACTGTCTAATAAAGAACCATTCAGAACTTCTGATGTCTGCATATTTCTAGGTGTTCCAGAATTAGTGAATGGCGTCATTCCCCAGTTAATAATAAACAGTTACAATATTTTAAAAAATTGATTAAATATACCCTGCTGTGATATTAAAAGTAATTTTCTACTTAAGAAGAGAGTTTATCTTTGTGTGAAAATTGCTAGTGAATTTAGACCTGTGACTTTTTCATTATTCTTTGATAAACCATTAATTTTAGTAAACTGTGGCATAATAACGTTTAAGACTTTTATAACTCAAATTTTACCTTTATGTGGGCCCCCAGGATTGGCCATGGGCTCAGTTGCCCTGCTACTTTTTAAGATCTTTGTCTTCTTGAGGTTCATTTTGCTTTAGAGATTAAATTGGGGATATGAAAAATGGTTTAAGAATATAAATTCCAACCAAGTGCGATGAAACTGCTGCCTTTCCCAGGCCTTCTGCAGTCTTCTGTCACTTTCCTCACTCTCTTCATTCAGTGTAGCTTTCACTGTTCCCCAACATACATCCTCTCCTCGGGTCACCCAAGCCTCCTCACTCTCCTCTAGCATATTTGGTTTTCCCCATTGCTAGTCTTTGCCAGTCTTGTTCCCCTTTTCCTTATCCATCTAAATCCTTTCTTCTGGGCTTCCCTGGCGGCTCAGTTGGTAAAGAATCCGCCTGCAGTGCAGGAGACCCGAGTTCTATCCCTGGGTTGGGAAGATCCCCTGGAGAAGGGAATGGCTGGCTATCCACTCCAGTATTCTTGCCTGGAGAATTCCATGGGCAGAGGAGCCTGGTGGGCTACAGTTCATGGGGTTGCAATTTAATTACCATTTCCCCCTGCTTTCTCAGACTAACTGCATCAGCTTGCCCTAACCTTTGCCATCTTTTAACTTCTATTGGCCTTAGAATCATCCCCCAGAAAACACGGCATCAGTTCAGTTCAGATCAGTCACTCAGTTGTGTCCAACTCTTTGTGACCCCATGGACTGCAGCATGCCAGGCCTCCCTGTCCATCACCCACTCCCGGAGTTTACTCAAACTCATGTCCATTGAGTCAGTGATGCCATCCAACCATCTCATCCTCTGTCGTCCCCTTCTCCTCCTGCCTTCAATCTTTCCCAGCATGAGGGTCTTTTCAAATGAGTCAGCTCTTCGCATCAGGTGGCCAAACGTGGCATATTCTCTCATTATTCATGTACATTGGTTCATTCATTTTTTGGGTAATTATTTTGATCATCTTCTCTCTGTCAACTACTGTTTTCAGTCGCTAGAGGTGTAGTGATGAATGAAACTGAGAAAGTCCATGCCTTCTTGGAGTTCACATTCTGGGAAGAACTTAAAGGCAAGGACTCTGCTTAATATGTTTTTATACTCCCTGAAGCAATTAGTACACTTTATCCCTATTACATGAAAGGTTTTAAAGTTTGTATTTGGAGCACACTTTTGAAAGATAAAATAAATGACATGATAAATGAAAAACAGGGTAAGACATGAATCTGTAAAGATTATGGAACCAAGCAATTTTTAGTAGAAGAAAGTCAAGCTCTAGAGATTGAGACATCGTTTATATATCAGATAGCTGACTTTCATTTCAGGATAGGCTTCTTCTCAGGCATGCACATGCAGCATCTGTAGACAAACTGACATTGTGAGTAGGTGTTTATCTGTCCTTTGTCAGGCTGAAGAGGACGGTTAGAAGAAGGTAACTGAGATAAGGAAGCTGAAGGCACTCTTCAAGAAATTTTCTGATAAAACATACCTGTTAGTGAGTTTTGCTAGAATTACGGCAACAGAATCACAAGAACTGCTGAGAATTATAGACGTGGCACAGTCCTGTTTCCATCTGTTGCTATCTTGGATGTGGGAAAATGAAAATACTAAGTGTACTTTCTATTACTAACACATTTTATTTGCTTAACACATTATATAAGGGTTCATATCCCTTTTGTACTGAACAAATAAGCTCCCACAGAGTGAATGTTACCTAGTTTTGATATTTTGGTAGAGTTCTCCTTTTTGTGGGACTTTTGTGTGTGTGTATGTGAGATTTTTGTGGGCTTCCCCAGTAGCACAGTTGGTAAAGAATCTGCCTGCAATGCAGGAGACCCTGGTTTGATTCCTGGGTTGGGAAGATCCCCTGGAGAAGGGAAAGGCTGCCCACTTCAGGATTCTTGGGGTTCTCTTGTGGCTCAGCTGGTAAAGAATCCACCTGCAAATGCAGGAGACCTGGGTTCAATCCCTGGGTTGGGAAGATCCTCTGGAGAAGGGAAAAGCTACCCACTCCAGAATTCTGGCCTGGAGAATTCCATGAACTGTATAATCCATGGGGTCACAAAGAATCAGACACAACTCAGTGACTTTCACTTTTTCTCCTTTTTGTATTTAAATGAACCAGATTTTAAATTTGAGGGGCATGGTATTTTTAGGAATCTTCTTGAACTGCAGCAAATTAAAAATTAAAGCCTTTTCTTCTAGAACAACTTGTGTTCACTGTTTAGACATGCCAATCCCAACTTTTTACCAAGGTCAAAATCTCACTTCCAAAAATCTGCCAAGTTCTGTATTGATAGCCAGATGTGCTGTAAGACTGCTACATCTTCTGAGAAAATGTCTTCCAGTTTTAAGAGAAAAATCACTCCTTCATAGAAATTTATTTTATAGAACTTACATATCAAATTAAAATGTCTTAGTGTTCAAAGGAGTTCCTCACTGTAAAATGGACAAGGGGGAAATCTTTAAAATTTTTTTGAGAATGGTTAGATCAGAATCCATTTCTAAAAAATAATTTATTTTTGCTTTAATAATAGATATGATTTATTTTCTGTATTTTGCTGTTATAAACAATGTTGCAGTGAAATGTATCTGTATATAAGCTACATTTGCAAATAAGTATATATTTACATTTCATGCAAATATGGGCACGATAAAGGACAGAGATGGTATGGTTCTAACAGAAGCAGAAGATATTAAGAAGAAGTGGCAAGAATACACAAAAGAACTGTAGAAAAAGATCTTAATGACCCAGGTAATCATGATGGTGTGATCACTCACCTAGAGCCATGCATCCTTGAATGCTAAGTCAAGTGGGCCTTACGAAGCATTGCTACAAACAAAGCTAGTGGAGGTGATGGAATTCCAGTTGAGTTATTTCAAATCCTAAAAGATAATGTGAAAGTGCTGCACTCAATATGCCAGCAAATTTGGAAAACTCAGCAGTGGCCACAGGACTGGAAAAGGTCAGTTTTCATTTCAATCCCAGAGAAAGGCAATGTCAAAGAATGCTCAAACTACCACACAACTGCACTCATCACACGACACTAGCAAAGTAATGCTCAAAATTCTCCAAGCCAGGCTTCAACAGTACATGAACTGTGAACTTCCAGATGTTCAAGCTGGATTTAGAAAAGGCAGAGGAACCAGATATCAAATTGCCAACATCTGTTGGATCATTGAAAAAGCAAGGAAGTTCCAGAAAAACATCTACTTCTATTTTATTGACTATGCCAAATCCTTTGACTATGTAGATCACAACAAACTGTGGAAAATTCTTCAAGAGATGGGAATATGAGACCACCTTACCTGCCTCTTGAGAAACCTGTATCCAGGTCAAGAAACAACACTTAGAACCAGACATGGAACAATAGACTGGTTCCAAATTGGGAAGGGAGTATGTGAAGACTGTATATTGTCACCCTGCTCATTTAACTTCTATGCAGAGCACATCATGCGAAATGCTGGGCTGGATGACACACAAGCTGGAATCAAGATTGCTGGGAGAAATATCAATAACTTCAGATATGCAGATGATATGTGGGTCAGGGTCACAAATCTCAGACTTGTTGACTTGTTCTTGGCAAAGCAGGAAAAGGCTGTGTGTGTGTGTGCGTGCAGCAGTGTCACACGCCACAGCTTCAGGAAGCTCTCTTTTCATGTCTCTGCTATTAAGGCAAAGCTCCCAGAACCCCACTTTTCTGTGTGCTCAATTGGGTTAAAATGAGGCAATCAGTATTAGGATATTTTGCTCCATCATGGTTCTTTTTTTTTTTTTAGTTACTCATGAAATGAAAATGGAACACTCTCAAATGAAACACCCTAATGGCAGAAAGAGAAGGGGAACTGAAGAGCCTCTTGATGAAATTGAAAGAGAAGAGTGAAAAAGCTGGCTTAAAACTCAATATTCAGAAAACTAAGATCATGGCATCGGTCCCATCACTTCATAGCAAATAAATGGGGAAACAGTGGAAACAGTGACAGACTTTTATTTCCTTGGGTTCCAAAATTACTGTGGACGGTGACTGCAGCTTCAAAGTTAAAAGATGCTTGCTCCTTGGAAGAAAAGTTATGACAAACCTAGATGGCATATTAAAAAGCAGATACATTACTTTGCTGACAAAGATCCATATAGTTAAAGCTATAGTTTTTCCAGTCGTCATGTATGGATGTGAAAGTTGGACTATAAACAAGGCTGAGCACCAAAGATTGATGTTTTTGAACTGTGGTGTTGGAGAAGACTCTTGAGAGTCCTTTGGAATACAAGGACAGTTAATCCTAAAGGAAATCAACCCCGAATATTCATTGGAAGGACTGATGCTGAAGCTGACACTCCAGTAATTTGGCCACCTGATGCAAAGAGCCAACTCATTAGAAAAGACCCTGATGCTGGGAAAGATTGAAGGTGGGAGGAGAAGGGGACGGTGGAGGATGAGATGGTTAAATGGCATCACTGACTCAATGGACATGAGTTTGAGCAAGCTCCAGGAGATGGTGAAGGACAGGGAGGCCTGACGTGCTGCAGTCCATGGGGTTGCAAAGAGTTGGACACGACTGAGTGGCTGAGCAACAACAAATATCTACAGAGCAAATTTTCAGAAGTGGACTTTGTCTATTCATACAGCCGTATCAAACTGTGTAAATTACTAAAGTTTGTAATATATTTTCATATCTATAAAAACTAGTCTCTTGCCATTATTCCTTCTTCCTAGAATATTCTAAAATCATGTTGCTATTTGTATTATGGTGGTATTTTCATTTTGCCTGAAAATATATATAGAAATTAATTTACTAAGATGCTGTCTTATGACTCTGAATCTTCTATTTAAGAGCAAGTAGTTTTCTTTTTAAGCTTTTTTAGGTGTTTCACTAGCATTTAAAATGTTTCATTTCTAAGTTTATTTTTAGAAACTACCTTTTTCTGTTTCTTTTATAAATGAGGTCTTTTCTTTCATTATATTTTCTAACTATTATCTTATTTGTATGTGTGTATATAAAGAAAGCTATAGGGTTTTGTCTAGCAAATGTTTAGTCAGTTCAATGAGTTATTACTTCTAATACCTTGTCAACCTAGTCTCTTGAATTTTCCAAATAAACAATCACATCATTTGCAAATGATGAGACTTGTTCCTTCTTTCTGATTCTTGTATCTTTTTTCCTTCTCTTGTATACTTTTATTGGATTAAAAAATATCCCAGAATGATATTAAATAATATGTTTGAGTCTAACTTTGTTGGGAAACAAACACTTTGTTGATAAAGTGTTTCGCCATTAAATGTGCATTAGCCTATGAGTTGAAAAAGAAATGATATTTTTATCTTCGTAAGGAATTTTCTCTTCCTGTTTTTAAAAGATTTTTTCATAAGTCCATCTGGAGCTTTAGCTGATGCCTTTTCAGCATGTATAGAGATAATCAGATTGTTTTTCTTAAATCACTGTAAGCTCTACAGATGATTCTGATACTAAAGTTTGAGACCTGCTGCTCCAGGTTATCACTCCTATGTTTCCTGACTGACTTTAAAGCTGATCCCATCCTCTTGTTCTGTGTTTCTGTTTGCAATTAAATGGACAAAAAACTTACTTCAGAGTCCAGAAGATTTGCCTAACGTTTGAACCCCCTATTGGGCTTCCCAGGTGGCGCTAGTGTTAAAGAACTTGCCTGCCAATGCAGGAGATGCCAAAGAGTAGGGTCCCATCCCTGGGTCAGAAAGATCCCCTGAAAGAGGAAATGGCAACCTCCTCCAGTATTCTTGCCTGGGAAATCCCATGGACAGAGGAGCCTGGTGGGCCACACACAGTCCCTAGGGTCGCAAAGACTGAAGCAGCTGAGCACGCAGTCAGGAACCCCCTATGTTGGTGAGCAGTGTGTTCTACACTGGTTAAGGAGGTCTGGTAAACTGTTTTGAGATTTCAGAATGAAAGACACATTGATAGTTTTACTAATTATGTTTTCCATTTCAAATGTCTCTGATTCTATGATTATGACTAGTACAACTTGTGTTATTAATTTCAATGGAATCAAATGTAATTTAGCATCTGCTACACATAAGGCACTGTGATGGGCTCATCAGGGGTTACAAAGATGAGTAAAGTGAGGTTTCTGCCTTAGGAAGCTCAAGATATGCAGATGAGAGGCAAACACTTTCCAGTCATCAAGATATAAGCCAACGCCTGCTCTCTCGTTGGGTCAGTCACTCTGTTTAAGTATTAAGACACAAGCTGCCAACTCAAGCTGAAGGCATCTGAGAAAGCTTTTTATAAAGGAGGTGGTGGTTGGGCTTTGGTTTAGCAAATGAAATGCAAGTGAAGAAAAACAGCTGAAGAGGGCATTCTAGGTATGAAAAGCAGGGAGGACACAGTCAAAGGCATAGAAGTAGGAAAGATATGTCCAGGCAAAGGTAGTTACCTGCTGTGATGAATGGGAAGAGCCAACAGAACATTTCAGAAGTCATTGCATTGGGGCAGAGGGGGAGGTGAATGGGACATAGCCTCTAAATGGACTTGTGAGGTGTGGGGCAAGGTTCTATTTGTTGATTTGACTGGTGGTTACAGGGGTACTTGCCACATAATAATTAGTTAAGGCATGTATTTATTTCATGGGTTTCTCTCTCAGTGTTTTATTTTACAATAAGAAGAGTTTTCTGTTTGTTTGTTTCTCTTTCAAAGGCTTCTTGGTGATTCCAGAGAAAGGGAAAGAGGTAGTCCAGGCCTGAATGAGAATGGAAAATGGTGAACAAATAGGGAGCCCATTCTAGAGAAGCTGCTGGGAGTGGGAAATAAACTGGAAGAGTAGTCATAGACAGCAGTCTGGAACATGCTACATTGGAGGTGGCTGTAGAACATAAATATGTATTTGCTTTGTAACTGTAAGTAGGACATGGTGAAGAATAAAGGTTCAAATCTCAGGAAAATGTGCTAGAAGATTTGGAGATCAAAATCAAGAGATAAGAGCAGAACTATGGAAGCTGGAGAATCAGAAGAGAAGATGGCCAAGGACACAACCTTGGGAAATGACTATGTTTCAGGAGTGGAGAAACGGGGGGCCTGAAAGGGATACTGAGAAAGGACTGGAGACAGGAAGGCTGGTTCAGGCTGGGACCATGCAAGGTGGGAAGCAAGTCCAGGAAAGAATTTCAAGGAGAGGGTGATCAGCAGTGTCAGCTGCTGAAGATTGCTGGAGGGCAAGCAAATTGCAGAGCAGTTCCAGTGACTGTTGTGAGAAAAGTCCTACTGCCAGGGCAGGTGAAGTAATGAGAATAGGCTGTTCCTGCAAAATGTTGATGGCAAAGGGAGAGAGAAATAGGATGGGGACTAGAGGGAAGCAGAGTTGCTGGGAGAGCTGGGCATGTTGGCAGGCACGCCACAACAGCTGAGGAAGAAGAAATGAGTGTGATGGGGCCCGGCGTTGGATGGAACAAGGACCTAAAGTAGTACTTCTCAAAATAAAGCCCCCAGACCAGCAGCCTCAGCATCACTTGGAAATTTGTTTGAAATGCAGATTCTCAAGCATCTCAGTTTGTTTCACCCCAGACATACTGAATCAGAAACTCTGGGATTGAAACCCAGCAGTCTGTATTTTAACAGACTTTCTGAGGATTCTGATATACACCCAAGTTTGCAAATCTCTGCACTTAGAGGAACGAGGAAGGAGTGATTTTATCCTGCACACAGGTTGGGAGTGGATTCTCTTTCAAAGGATGAGTGACCCTGCTTCCTTTGTGACAAGAGAGAGAAAAGGTAAAGAGGGAAAAGATGGGATCAGCTAATCTCAGGCTCTCAGCAAGGTCATCTACTGAGAAATTTTTTTCAGTGTGAATTTTAGATCACAGGGTGAGAGTCCTGTTAGAAATTGACTTGGCTCTGCATTTCAGGTTGAAACTCCAGCCTCAAAGCCAGAATGAAAAGACATAAGTTAGTGCAAGAGTAAGGGAAGGGAAACTAATATTTATTGAGCACCCATAATACACTTGTATTACTCTATCTCATTCAATTCATTATCATCATGGAATGCCACTATTACTGTCTCTTTTTTTATATTTGAGGGCAGTGATATTCCAATCATCTCTTAGCTTGTGAAGGAGCTAGTATTTGAACTCAGAGCTTCTGAGCTATGAAGCCCAGTATTCTTTCTACTGTACTATACCATTAAACTCAACAGGTTTGACATGCTTATAAATATTAAGGTTGTTCAAGCATGTGTCCTGTAATGATTATTGATTTTCTGTTTCTATCTATAAAATGATACTTTGCTTTGTAATCCATTTCAAACGAAATTTTGATATTATGATGAAATAAAATGGAGATACATACGTTTTACTTTAGTGTCAATTACAAGTAACACATTGACATGATTTGGGTGTTTGATAAAACCATTTTTACATGTCTTTACCTATGATTGTTATACCTTAGATTGTAAGCTCATATAGGCAAGGGACCTAGTTATATGTATGTGTATATATCCTGCTGTCTTTCAGAAAGCATATCTTTTTAAATTTTTAACTGTTTCATTGTGGTAAAATTGAAATCCAATAAACTGTATGTATAATTTTATAAGTTTTGAAATTTGTATACACCCGTGAAACCATCACCATAATTGAAATACTGATCATGTCTTATCACCCCCTCCTTTCTGACCCTTGAAGTTCCCTCCCTCTCCAGGAAACCACTGATTTGCTTTCTTTTATTATATATTAGTTTATGTTTTCTAAAGTTTTAAATAAATGAAATCATTCAGTATGTGCTTTTCCCCTCAGTGTCCTTTCAGTCAGCAAAATTATTTTGAGATCACCTGTGTTGTTGCAGATATCAATAGATAGTCCTTTCCACTTTATTTCTGAGCAGTCTCCCACTGTATGGCTGTACCTCAATTTTTTTTACCCTTTCACCCACTAATGAACTTTGAGTTGTTGCCAGTCTGGGGCTGTTACAAGTAAACCTGTTATGAACACTTGTGTACACATATGGTTAGATGGATATGTGTTTTATATGGGTATATCCTTTCACTTCTCTAGGATAAATACCTAGAACTGGAACAGCTAGATCTTAGATAGGCATAGATTTAACTTTTAAAGGAAGCTGCCAAACTGTTTTCCAAAGTGGTTGTATTTTATATTCCCCTCAGTGGTGTCAGAGAATTCCATTTTTTCACATTGTCATCACCTCTCAGTGTAGTCAATCTTTTAAATTATAGCCCTTCTAATATGTATATAGTGATAATCTCAATAGGGTTTTAATTTGAATTTCCCTAATGACTAATGATGTTGGGTACCTTTTCATGTGCTTATTTGCCACTTACATATCTTATTTGGTGAAGTATCTGTTCAAATGCCTTACACATTTTTTTAAAAAATTGGGTTGCTTGTTTTCTTATTGTTAACACACCCAGAGTTCTTTATATGTTCTGGATATAAACTCTTTATCAAATACATGATTTGCAAAAATATATGCTATTTTCTCCCAGCCTGTAGTTTGTCTTTCCATTCTCCTCCTGGCATCTTTCAAAGTGCAGAAATTTTTAATTTTGATAAAGTCTGATTTACCAATGTCTTCTTTTATGGATCATGCATCTTGTATCATATCTAAGAAATCTTTTCTTAAGGTAAGGTTACAAAGATTTTCTCTGGTATTTTCATCTACAAGGTTTATAATTTTAGGTTTACCATTTAGGCTTCTGATCTATTTTAAGTTGACCCATTTCACATCCATATGATGTGAGATATGGATTTAAGGTTTTTAAATATGGATATCTAATTATTAAGGCACTCTTTGTTGAAAATACCCACTTTGTCCACTGAAATACTATTTCATATTTTATGCTATTATAAATGGTATGTTTTTTAAAATATTATTGTAAATGATATGGAATTAGAAATTCAAATTTCCAATTATCTGTTGTTTGTATAAATACAATTAAATTTTGTATATTAATCTTGTATCCCATAATTGTGTTAAACTCACTTATTAGTTATACTTACTTTTAAGTCTATCTCATTAGATAGTCTACATAGACGATTATATTGCCCACTAATAAAGACTATTTTACTTCTTCCTTTCCACTCTTGATGTCTTTTTTGCCTTTCCTTATTGCACTGGCTAGAATCTCTAGTGCAATATTGAATAGTAAGAGAAAACATCATTTTCATGTTGCTGATGTTAGGTAGAAAGCATCTGGTCTTTCACCATTAAGTATGATGTTGGTTGATTGGTGGCTTAGTCATGGATGACTCTTTTGTGGTCCCACAGACTGTAGCCCACCAGGCTCCTCTGTCCGTGGGATTTCCAAGGCAAGGATACTGGAGTGGGTTGCCATTTTTTTCTCCAGGGAATCTTTCCAAGCCAGGGACTGAATCTGCATCTCTGACATTGTAGGCAGAGTTTTTAGTGCTGACCCCCTGGGGAAGCTCAAATGTGATACGATGCTAGCTACAGATTTCTCATGGATAATCTTCTTCAGGTTAAGAAACTTCCCTTCTTTTCTTTGGTTTCTGAGAATTTTCATCAGAAATAGATATTCAACTTTGTCAGTGGATTTTCTGCAATTATTGAAATTATCACATTTTTCTAGTTCCTATATATGATGAATTATATTGATTAATTTTAAAATATGAAACCAAATTTCTTTCATTCCCTCACTTGATCAGCCTGACTTGATCATGATGTATATATGATATAGATACTTTGGTGGTTGCTTTAGGTTTTATAATATATACCTTTACCTTACCACAATCTATCCTTAAATGATATACCACTTCATTTATCCTATAAAAACTTTATAAAAGTATACTTTTATTACTCCCTTCCCAGTCTTAGGCTATTATTATTCTCTATTTTATTTATTCATATGTTATAAACCCCACAATACTTATTTGTTTAACCAGTCAACTGTATTTTTAAGATGGTTAAATAATAAGAAAAGAATCTTATATATTTACTCACATAGTTATAATTTATAGTTCTCATCCTTCCTTTCTGTAGATCCATATTTTCATCTGGTATTGATTTTTCTTCTACCTAAAAGACTTTCTTTACACTTTTTGTAGTACACATCTGCTGGTGATTAATTCTTGCAGCTTTTGTATGTCTGAAAACATCTGTTTCACCTTAAAAAAAAAAATATTGTAATTGTCCATGCAATAGGTTGGCCATACACAAGGTTGGCATCCTTTTTCCCTTTTAGTACTCTAAAGATGTCACTCCACTGGCTCCTGATCTGCATATTCCTCAAAAGAAATATACTATCATCCATATCTTTCTTTGAATAATGTGTCTTTTCCTCTGGGTGCTTTTCAGATTTTCTGTTTATCACTGTTTTCAGACAATTTGATTGAATTTACTATCTGCCTTGTAGTTTTATGTTTCTTGTGCTTGGAGTTTGTTGAAATTTCTTGATCTGTGGGTTAATAGTTTTTATTAAATTTGAAAATATTTTAGCCATTGTTTCTTCAAATATTTTTTTCTGTCTCCCCCTCTTTTGTCCTTTGGGGACTCCAATAACACATATATTAGGACACAAATTTGCTTCACAGCTCACTTGCTGATATTCTTTTGTTTTAGTTCTATTTTTTTTCTCTTTATATTTCCATTTTGGATAGTATCCATTGCTTTGTCTTCAAGTTCACTAATTTTTTTCTCCTGCAATGTGTAATTCTCTTTGAATTCCATCTAACGTATTTTCTTCTCAGACATTGTAGTCTTCCTCAGAAGTACTTTCAAAGTATCCTTTGTGTCTCTACTTACCTTTTTTTTTACCTTTTTAATACAGTAAATATTGTGATACCTAGTTTAATACCTTTGTGAATTCTGACACCTGTGTCAAGTTTAATTACTCAGTTTTCCTCCTCATTATGGGCTTTATTATTTGACTTTTTTGCATGTCTGGTAATCTTCGATTGTATACCAAGTATTTTGAATTTTACTTTACTAGTATCTGAATGTTTTTATATTTCTATAAAGGATTCTGTTTGGTTCTGGGACACAGTTACATTATTTTGAAATAATTTGATCCTTTTGAGTATCACTTTTAAGATTTATTCGGCAGAACCAAAGCAGCGTTTAGTCTAGAGCTAGTTATTCTCCACTGCTGAGACAAGGTCCGCCTGAGAACACTACTCAGTGCCCTGTGGATTGTGAGGCTCTGTAGTCTGGCTGGTGAGAACAGCTGCACGTCCTGGCCCTGTGTGAGCAATGGCCAGTCCCCTCCAATCTGCTCAGGTGGTTCTTTTCCAACCTCAAGGAGCTTCCTCACACACATGCTCCAATCAGTACCCTGCAGAATACTTCTCAGCAGGACTGTCCATAGACTGTCTCTGTGCAGCACTCTCCTGTCTGGTCCTCGACACTGGAAACGATAACTGTCTCGGTTTCCTCAGATTCTTAGCACCATCTCCTTGGCTCAGAGAGTCCACCTAGTTCCGGCTCAGTTTACCCTCCTCGTACTGTGGCCTGGAAACTCTCTCAAGGCAGTAGAATGGGGCAATGGTAGGGCTCATTTTATTTTTACCCCTCGCTCAAGGATGACCATCATTTGTTGCTGACTCTTAGTGTCTTGGAAACTATTATTTATATATTTTAAATAAATAAAACTGTTACTTTATATATTATAAAATACAAAACTATTATTTTATAGCTTTTAGTTGTTTGGGGCAGTAGGGTAAACAAGGTGCTTGTTAACTCCATCGTTACCTAAAGTAGAAATCCTGAGAAAGCATTTTAAGTGGGCTCCATGTCTACCTAATCTACACATTCTATTCAAAGAACAACTTAATGTAGGAACCTCTGTTTCTTGAGTGCCTTCTATGTGCCAGACACTCTGCTGGGTACATTCATACACAGTTCATTCAAATGGCGTGTTTACTGAGCAGATGTTATGTGTCACGGACTGTTCTAAGCAGTGAAAAATACATCATAGTACAGAACAGATTTTAGAAATCTCTTTCCCTAGGATGCTTATCTTCTACTGGAGAAAAAGAATTTTAAAAATTAATGATTTAGTTATATAGCATATTAAAGGTAATAATTGCTATTAAAAAAATGAAGAGCAAGTTAAGGGGGTCCAGGAATGCTGCAGTAGAAATGAATGATTACAGCTTTAAGTCGGATGATCAGCATAAGCCACTCTGAGAACATAAGACGTTCAAGCAAAGACTGGAAGGAGATAAGGGAACAAGCCCTAGGGCTGTCTAGAGGAAAGGCATCGTACTGAGGAGGCAGCCAACTTAAAGGCCTTAAGGGAGAAATATATCCCTAGTGTATTCAAGAAATCATAAAGAGATTGGTGTTGCTAGAGCAAAGGGGATAAGGGGGAGAGTAATGGGAGCTGAGATCAGAATGGTACCTAGATTGCACAGAGTCTTATAGTTCAATGTAAAGACTGTGGCTTTTACTCTGTGTGAAGAGAGGAGCCATTATAAGGTAGTAAACAGAGAAGGCTCCTGATTTCATATGCATTTTAAAAAGATCTGCCTGGCTGCTCCCTTGAGCAGGAAATGTAGGATTATAGCAGGAAAACCAATTAGGAGACTATACAGTAATTCAGATTAGAGAAGCTGGTAGTTTAGACCAGGATGGGAGCAGTGGAAATAGAGAAAACTTGGATTTTGACATATTTCAAAAGTGGAACTAACTGCATTTCCTGGCATAGTCAACATGGGGTGTAAGAAAAGTAAAAGTCAAGGATACAGTCAAGGTTTTTGGCCTGAGAATTAACAAGATGAGAAAGGCAGTGAATGCTATGAATTTGGGGAAAGATGACGAGGAATTCTCTATTGGAGATACTGAGTTTGAGATGTCTATTAGACACCCAAGTGGCAATATTAAAATAGGAAGTTGGATATATGAGTCTGGAGCTAATGGGAATGGTACAGACTGGTAGGTTAAATAAGATGAAGAGTAAAAACTGAGCTGAATTTAACAATGTGGAGATCTTTAGTGACTTTTACAAGAGCATTTTTGGTGAAACAGTGGGGACAAAAGCCTGACTGGGAGGAGAGAAATTGAAAATAGAGTTTAAACAACTTTTTCATGCAGTTTTGCTACAGAGATGTAAGAGGGAATTGGAGCAATAACCAGAAGGGAGGGTGGAGTGAAGAGAGGATATTTTAAGATAGGGGAAATAGCTGCTTGAATGTTTGAATACTGATGGAAGTAATCCAGTAGAGAGGAGAGAACTCTGATAATATAGGAGACAGAAGGAAGAATTTTTAGAACTATGCTGTAGAATCGGAGAAGGCAATGGCACCCCACTCCAGTACTCTTGCCTGGAAAACCCCATGGATGGAGGAACCTGGTAGGCTGCAGTCCATGGGGTCGCCAAGAGTCGGACATGAATGAGCAACTTCACTTTCACGCATTGGAGAAGGAAATGGCAACCCACTCCACTGTTCTTGCCTGGAGAATCCCAGGGACAGGGGAGCCTGGTGGGCTGCCGTCTATGGGGTCACACAGAGTCGGACATGACTGAAGCAACTTAGCAGCAGCATGCTGTAGAATAAATGAAAGGGGAATGGCCCTCGTCTTTAAGAGGAAGTACTGGCTTTAGATAAGAGTATGGCTAATTCATTCATGATAATAGATAGGAAACAGAGTACGCAGGTGCAGATGCTGCTAGGAATGTAGGTGTGATGGTGGGAGTTTGTGGAAGTTCTCATCTGATTGCTGCAATTTTGACAGTAAAGTAGGAAGCAAGGGCATGAGCTGAAAGTAAGGATAAAGAAGGAAGTGTTAGAATTTTGAAAAGAGTGAAGTTGGTACAAAATAATGAGGTAGGAGACTGGGAGAGTAAATGGAGAAGGAAAATGAAAAAACAACTGCCAAACATAAGGAATCTGCTTGTGGTTCGTGGTCACAATTTTTTTTTTTTTGATGTTTATCTTTTATGTTTTTTGGCTTTTTGGCCACAAGGCATGTGGGACCTTAGCTTCCCAACCAGGGATTGAACCTGTACAACCTGCATTGGAAGGCAGAGTCTTAACTACTGGACCACCAGGGAAGTCACCATGGTCATGAATTTAAAGCAAAGCCAGTCAGGATGCTTGTGTGTTTCTCCAACCACATTTAGCTGCACAGATGCCGTCTTGGAGCAGGCGGAGAGCTGGATTTAACAAATATGAGAATGCAAGAAAGGGATGAGATAGCAAAGGGTGTGCACCAGGGAGTAGTTAAGACGGTTAGCTGTAGGGCCTGGCTGGGTAAGTAGGGAAGATAAACATGAAGGAAAGGACCAGTGACAGTGTAAGAAGGTCAGCAGATTGTAGACCAGTAAGATTGAAGACTGTGTGGATCACAATAAACTGTGGAAAATTCTGAAGGAGATGGGAATACCAGGCCACCTGACCTGCCTCTTGAGAAATCTGTATGCAGGTCAGGAAGCAACAGTTAGAACTGGACATGGAACAACACACTGGCTCCAAATAGGAAAAGGAGTACGTCAAGGCTGTATATTGTCACCCTGCTTATTTAACTTATATGCAGAGTACATCATGAGAAATGCTGGGCTGGATGAAGCACAAGCTGGAATCAAGATTGCTGGGAGAAATATCAATAACCTCAGATATGCAGATGACACCACCCTTATGGCAGATAGTGAAGAAGAACTAAAGAGCCTCTTGATGAAAGTGAAAGAGGAGAGTGAAAAAGTTGGCTTTTTCAACATTCAGAAAACGAAGATCATGGCATCCGGTCCCATCACTTCATGGCAAATAGATGGCAAAACAGTGGAAATGTGGCTGACTATTTTGGGGGGCTCCAAAATCATTGTGGATGGTGATTGCAGTCATGAAATTAAAAGACGCTTACTCCTTGGAAGGAAAGTTATGACCAAACTAGATAGCATATTAAAAAGCAGAGACATTACTTTGTCAACAAAGGTCTGTCTAGTCAAGACTATGGTTTTTCCAGTAGTCATATATGGATGTGCTGAGAGTTGGACTATAAAGAAAGCTGAGCACCAAAGAGTTGGTGCTTTTGAACTGTGGTGTTGGAGAAGACTCTGGAGAGTCCCTTGGACTGCAAGGAGATCCAACCAGTCCATCCTAAAGGAGATCAGTCCTGGGTGTTCATTGGAGGGACTGATGTTGAAGCTGAAACTCCAATACTTTGGCCACCTGATGCGGAGAGCTGACTCATTTGAAAAGACCCTGATGTTGGGAAAGATTGAGGGCAGGAGGAGAAGGGGACGACAGAGGATAAGATGGTTGGATGGCATCACTGACTCAATGGACATGAGTTTGGGTGGACTCCGGGAGCTGGTGATGGAGATGGAGGCCTGGTGTGTCATGGGGTTGCAAAGAGTCAGACATGACTGAGAAACTGAACTGAACAGAAGATTGAAGAATAGTTTGAATCAGAGTCCTTACTAGAAGAGGTGAACTGTGAGAAGTGGGGCTGTTGGAGAGTAGTTCAGTGTTACAGTTATCGGTAAAGACCAGGACTGAGAGCCGGGCTACTTAATGAGGAGGCCAAAGACTGGTATCAGTTTGCAAACTATACATTACTGAGCTGCAAGGAGGTAAGTTCAGAAATGGAAGGAAATGTTTAGAAACACTACTGTGCCATCTAAGCCTATGATCAGTGGACTTGTATTTAGAATGTCTTTGCTTTTTTAAAATCTCATTTGTCTATTCATCTGTTACTGTATTTTACAAAAGTAATGGACTGCAATAGATTAGCTATAAACAATAACAAAAAATCTGGTCCTCCCTCACAGCTAAAGTACTGCTCTAGTGTACATGACTGGAGAAGGAAATGGCACCCCACTCCAGTATTCTTGCCTGGAATATCCCATGGATGGAGGAGCCTGGTGGGCTGCAGTCCATGGGGTCGCTAAGAGTCAGACACAACTGAGTGACTTCACTTTCACTTTTCACTTTCATGCATTGGAGAAGGAAATGGCAACCCACTCCAGTGTTCTTACCTGGAGAATGCCAGGGACGGGGGAGCCTGGTAGACTGCCGTCTATGGTGTCGCACAGAGTCGGACACGACTGAAGCGACTTAGCAGCAGCAGCAGCAGTGTACATGACTGTCACCTGAGTGTCAGAGGAGAGGGAGGGCAAGACCCTCAGAAGAGAGGAGTTGGAAGGACCAGCTCCTTGAATATTGAAGTCGATCATCTCTAGCCTTCCCGGATAGAAGCCACTTGAGTCCGCCACTCCTGGAGGCACCAGTTTCTTGTATGCTGTGTGACCAGTAGAACTCAGAATACAGTGTGAATGGTGCCCTTACATTGGTCAAGAAGGTGGCCATTGTTATCTCCATTTTACAGATAAGACAACAAACTCAGGGAAGTGAAATAATTGCCCAAGTCACACAGCTGGTAAAGGAAGGAACCAGTGTTTAAACTTAGGTATGTCTGTCATGGGCTTCCCTGGTGGCTCAGTTGGTAAAGAATCCACCTGCAATGCAGGGGGCATGGGTTCGATCCCTGGGTCAGGAAGATCCCTGGAAAAGGAAATGGCAGTCCACTCCAGTATTCTTACCTGTGAAATCCCATGGACAGAGGAGCCTGGAAGGCTACAGTCCATGGGGTTGTAAGAGTTGGACACAACTTAGCGACTAAACCGGCACCAACCACTACCACCACCACCACGTCTGTCATGCCAAAACTGGACTCTGTCCATCCTCCTGTCCCTCTCTGTTCCTTGTTTGCAGTTATGGGAACAGCATAGCCACACACTTCATGAAAAGTGGGGGAAAATGCCTTTAGGGAATGTGTTCTGGTCCACGTGGCCAAGCTGAGCATTCCCGTTTCTTTTAGAATCACGGCTCGTTACCTCTGCTGTACCAACCCACAACCCACTGCTGTTTACATCCCCGTCTGTCTGGTTGGTCTTTATCAAACTGAGGGTCTAAAGCCCTCAGAAATCCAATATCCAATCTCACCACAGCATTTCCTGCAGTTTCTGTTCTGGTGCGTTAGTCATTACACATATATTAGAAGGATCTTCTAAATGATGGTTTATGAATGGTAAGATGATAAGTACTTTTAATACTTTTCTTTTTTTCCCCAAAATTTATGTAATGGAGATGTTACTTTTATATTTTAAATTGTCTTGTTCATGTGGAAACTCTCAGAGACGCTCAGGTTTCTGATGAGGGCTCACTCTCCCACTGAGCCTGAGTCCCGGCTGCACTTGGAAGCCTCAGCGTTTCTAGAAAAGGTGGTGTTGGTTGTTTCCCATCCTCCCCAAGTGTGTGATTGAGGAATCAATCTAGCAATGAAACAGCATTAATATCTTAAGGGTTTCCTGGTCTCCTCCATTTCTCAGCTCTCCAACAGGCCTGGGCGAGTACAACACCACAGTGAATTTATAAAGCTCGTCCCTGTGTCACAGGACCTGTGAACAAAGAGGTTATCTGCTTCTGGAAAACCCTCCGTGGAGCTCTGAGTCTGCATGCTTCCATAACTCACAGGGCCCAACATCTGACATACAGGTTTATGTAGCCAAGGCTGCCTCTGTGAAGCATGGCTTGTGGCCCATAGCAGGGCCTGCCACATAGTAGGTACCCACTAAGGACGAGCCAAATGAGTGAATGACTAACTGATGTTCAGTCTGTACAGGTATTTTCATGGTGATGTGGCTAATCTTTCTACCTTAAAAAAGTTACCAGCATAGATGTATATTAATGTATTAATATTTGAAAAGAACTTTAGGACTTACTAAAATAAGACTTATTTCTATATCCAAACAAGAGAAGATCTAGCAGAAATAAAGAACCCACCAAGATAAGCAAATATAACTAGACAGAGTAGGCTGTGCTCACTCAGTTTAGTTTTAAATGATAATCAAAATAGATAATAGGAGCAGAATTTCACTTTGGAAAGTAATACTGCAAATCACAGTTGATGAGGTGGGAAGAGGAGTCATTAAATACTTTAATATGATAAAATGCTAATCATCACAGTTATTAATTGAGAGTAACAGCATCTCTGGTTGGCATCATAAGAATAACTAGAATTTTCAAATACATCTTATTAATTATTGTTATTACATGAGGTTTAAAACCTCTTCTTCTTGTAGAGACTAAAAGTCAGGAAAGGTGAATTTTAAAATATGCCTGAAAACTGAGAACTCCCAAAGGAAAGTTGGTATTCTTTTCTTCCATCTTGCCAAAGTAGTAATCAATAAGAAATGCAGCTGATATGCCAAGCACTAAGTGTCACATCATTTATCTTATATTTTATATTTACTTACTTATTTTGGCTATGCTGGGTCTTCATCTTTGTGTGGGCTTTCTCTAGTTGCAGCAAGTAGGGCTACCTTAGTTGCCATTCACAGGCTTCTCATTTCAGTGGCTTCTCCTGATATAAACCACAGGCTCTAGGCTCGTGAGCTTCAGTAGCTGTGGTGCAAGGGCTTAGTTGCCCCATAGCTTGTGGGATCTTCCCGGACCAGGGATCGAATCTATGTCCTCTGCCTAGCAAGGAAGATTTTTAACCATGTAAATCATTTACTTTGTATAAGTTTGTATTCCAGTAGATGGGGAGGACTTTGCTTTCATTATGTACTTTCTTTGATGTTAAGAGTCTGGACTCATTCTAATGATGCTGGTCAAGATAAGATATTTTTCCCTAGTATGTCTACACAAGCCTATAAAAACTAGCAAAAACCTAACTATTGTATTTGAATGGAGAATTCTTCCTCTCCTAGATTTGAAGACTAAATAAAATATGGAACAGACAGTTACATCCCTAGTTTTTTTTTTCTTATTATTATGCCTTTTGAAATAATTTGTATATACCTTTTAAATAATTTCAAGTGCCACAAAAATAATGTTAATAGCTCAAAATCAAAAGTTTAAAAAAAAAAACCCTAAGTATAATTTTTAAAATCTTTTTCTTCTCAAGCGTTTTACGATGGGATAATGAGACAGATGTCTCTCAACTGGAAGGACATTTTGACATTGTTATGTGTGCTGACTGGTAAGTACATAAAAATCATAAAACTCCTGTTAGAAAAAAAAATAGCTTTGCTGGAGTAATTGGGCTGTGCTGCTCTGCTGATGGTGAAGCAGAGTCAACAAATGAGGCACAAAGCCGCCTTAACCTCCGCAAATTAATATTCATCTCCATGTGACAGTTACGAGGTAGTCTTCTATCACACAGTAACTTCTACCACATTATTTCCCAAAGATTGATTTTGAGAAGCATTTCCATTTTCTGGAATTGCCTCTGTTTCATGCTTGACGTATCAGTAAATGGACGACTTAGGCAAATTGCAAATAATTATGGCTCGGGGAGGAATAGTCTGGAGAAAAAGGAGTTTATCAACACAAACAGCTCAATTAGCTTACTTCTTAGGAGAGATCTGACTATTGATATAAGGGAATATATAGATGTATGTGTGTGTGCACACATATACACTCCAGCATATAAACATATCTGTGGAATATCTTTAGGGAAATAGCTTTTCTTGAAATGTATATTTGCTATCTAGTATTTCCAATGTCTTCAATTATGATATTTAATTATACTTAAAACAAGAATTATAAAATTCCATTTTATTGTTATGCAAATAATAATAGTAAAATCTCTGTTAGATGCTTGCCTTTTAAAAATAATTTACATTAGATATTTTGTCTTCCCTTTTAGCCCAATCTACTTATTGTTAATGAAAGTCTCATCCCTACGTTACAGGATAAATATGTATCAAACCTTAATAATGATTTCAACTAATCTTATGTATTTTCTTCATGTGTTGAATAATTATTTCAGCATATGAGAAACGTGACAA
This sequence comes from Cervus canadensis, assembly GCF_019320065.1. Lineage (NCBI taxonomy): Eukaryota > Metazoa > Chordata > Mammalia > Artiodactyla > Cervidae > Cervus > Cervus canadensis. Next base: position 26,198,584 of record NC_057390.1, read on the forward strand.
TTCACAATTTTTCCTGTTAAGAGTAAGATCTTATTTGTAGTTTTCTAATGACTCAATGGACATGAGTTTGAGTAAACTCCGGGAGTTGGTGATGGACAGGGAGGCCTGGTGTGCTGCGATTCATGGGGTCGCAAAGAGTCGGATACGACTGAGCGACTGAACTGAACTGAACTGAATGATTTTTAAAATGACACTATGAATTTGAAAACACAAGTTCTGATTCTAAAGGTGTTCTCTTCTATTGATAAACCTAAACACAAGATCCATAACCTAGAGAAGATTTTCCTTATGTGAGAGTTGAATGAATGGAATGTAATCTCCAGGAAGTCTTTATTTAAAATTATTAATATTTAATAAGATTTTTAGTGGGTAAACTTTCTGCCTAAGTCCCTGAAATTAGATTTATTTTCTGTTTTCTCCAGAAAAACACTTCTCAGTGAAAATTAAATATTTTCTTCCATTTTTAGTTGAGTTTTTCATGGCCATTTTAGTCTCTCTGCACCCAATTTCAGAAAGCCTTTTTCCAGAAAAAGGGAGAACCAGATTTCTGACTAATCATTGATATTGTGTCTCAATATTACAGCCCTCATCTAATCAAAAATAAGGAGCTAAAACCTCACCATATGATTTGAGCAAGTAATTTAGTAAATGCCTTTCCTCACCAAATATGAGAAAGGATCCTCCAGGTTTCATTGCACAGATGAAGATAATGCTGGCAGGATTAGATCAGATTAAGTATGAAAGTCAGATCAGAGAGCAGCGGAGAGAGGGAAGGAGGGCAGGATCTTCTTGGAGATTTAGACGAGGGTCGCCCACTGATGGGCCCTGATTATATGGGGAAAGTCAGGTCTGGCCAAGAGATTTCAAGTTAAATGTGTCCTTTGCACAAACATCAAAACAGCCTGGCTTTGTCATACCTTGTGTTATGACACTCACACCATGTCATCCTATTTGTACCAGAGAGACAAGCAGAGGAAGTAAGATTCAAGCTCTTTTCTGATTAATGTTCTCAGGTTAAAAATAGCCACACAACATGTTTGAAAAATAGTCCTTTTTCCCCTAGCCAACAACAGGATCCTGTACAACCAACATACATAATGCATATTCAGTTAAGGCTTTCATTCCAAATACATTATATCATAATATGATGTAATACGTACATACATATACATACCATATACATATATGCACAGCTAGTAACTATTGAGAATTTATGTATTCAGATGAACCAAATACACCAAGTTTCCTTTTATAAATGGTTTTTTTCTATGCATGAATTGTTTTTTTTTCCCTCCTGGTGCTGTCAGTGCTGGAATGTCAGGCGGTTTATAATTTCCCATTTGTAAATGTGAAACATTAAGCTGCTCTCACTGTGATGCTGATATTATTTCCAAAAGGAATGCTTTGGAAGTGGTCTGTCTTCATACTCACAGAGATGGGTACGCCGTTTAGAAACTTAAAAAGTACAGTGATGTTCATAATGTACATGTTGTGCCTATAGCAAGGAAGCCCAGGACTCCAGGAGTTCTTTATGTCTTGTAGGGTTGATGTTTCTCTGTCAGAGTTATTACACAGATGCTGCTTCTAGGGACAGTCAGGCAGGCAGACCAGGCTGCTTTTTTTTTCCGAAGAATGTCACAGGAGGAAAAGAAAGCTCTCTTTAGTCACTACCTCTAAGATGAAACCTGAAATAGTCGGTGCCAGAAATAGGTGCCACACATAAATAGATGACGTTAAGTCTCACACCATCCTCGAGTCATTGTCAGTCAAAGAGATCTGGATTAGGCCACAGGAATATGAAGCAAGAGTTGGAGTTCAAATATTAGGTACATGGATTAAATTCTTACTGAAGCATTTCCAGCAAGGGTGGCATTGTCTGATTCCCTGAATAGCTAACCAGTGGTACCGCTTGATCCCATTTACATGAAAACAAGCTCTATTCACAAACCTATTCCAAACCCACATTGTGGTTCAAGTAAAATGCACATGATTACGAGCGGTGATATGTTTATGTTCTTAAATCATTCATATATTCATATATTTACATTCAAACATTCATAAACCTGTAGGCAATGGGGGGAATAACTTATTTCCCAGAAGAGACAGTCTCTTAGTTCACATCTAAATTTAGTAGCTCAACTAGATTATAAAATAAAGAGGCAACTGAAAGCTAGTCATTATTTCACCATTCAGCATTTTTGACAATGAAATATAGTTTCATGGTTCAACAGTTCCTAAGTAACTTGTAAAATGTCAACTTTGAAATAAACAGAAAGAAAAAAAATCAAGGTAACAGTCATACCTGCAAAAGGATGCTGTTGACAAACATCAAAATATTAGAATATTTAACCGCAGGTGTAGGAAAAAAAGAAAAACCCTCCTATTAAGTTCCTTGGTTGACTTGTTTAATGTTGAATTTCATATGAGTTCCTTTCTGCTGGAATGCAGTCCACCCCTGTCCTTGCTGAGTTTAGAATAGTGAGTGATTGTTAATTTTAAACCTGCCTTTCCAGACTTCTGTTCAATCACAATGATCTGAGAGTCTGGTAGCAAGATGTTTTTTTTATCCAATGAACAATTTCATTCAGTGTTTGATGGCTTTCCAGTTTATTGTAGCTCTGCAAAAATAAAAATGACTCTGTAAATTTGAAGGAAAAAAAAAAGAGTCCATACATGTGGATTCTCTAAAGGCTTGCAGAGCAAGTCTAAAATGCCACCCTCAACTGGACGCACAGAGCTCCGTCTGAAGGATGGTGAACCACATCTGCCTGCCTGCAGCCTGACACTTTGGGAAGAAATGTGGGAAGGTTCATCACCTCATTTGCTCTCCCAGCATTTTCACACCAGCTGTATACAGTGGATTGTTTCTATGTTCTATCCTTTTTACTTTAAATGATGACAAGTTTGGGTTTTGTGAAGAAAAATTGTTTTTCTCAAAATAGGCTCTAGGATTTCTTTGTTTTCTTCCAGATGCTCTGATCATAGATAGTTCTAAATCACAACTCATAGACCTTTCCACCTGAAAAGATCTTTAGCCCTCTCACCTCACACCTGAGGAAACTCAGTCCTGGAGAAGATGGACAGATTGTCAGAGATCTGGCACCTAAGGGGTAGCGCCACACGAAATTAGAATATGGCTGCCCCAGCGTCAGTCGCTAAAGACTGAGAGAGGCTATTCGGTCTGCTGAAAGTTAAATCTGAAACAGTGAATTGGAGCACATTTCACCTTGGAAATTACACAGAGGTCTTCTTCTCTGAGAATGCTGACAGATATGTCTCCTTGTTCTCTGTACTAATTAATTTCCCTCTGCCAGGAGATGAAGATGCTCTGTGCTCTGCAGAAAACCCTGACTGATTCTAAGGGAGGCAATGAAAATGGCCTGGCACCTTCCCTTTGTTGTATAATCTATGATTCAGATCAATGGGACAAAGCAAGCGTTGATTCCACAAGTGAATTATAGAGAGGGGTGTGTGTGTGTGTGTGTGTGTTTAATGGCCAAACTAGACTGATTGTCAATGTATTTTGATCAGTAACTGAAGGGAGAGTTAAAATGGTATCTCCATCCCAATCACTGACCCACTCAACCTTTTTTTAATAGATCCACTTAAGCTACTGCTGTTCTCTGAGCCCATTAGGACTTATTTAAGGGGTGAATTTTCAGGAGATTATATATCACTCCCACTAAAGCACATTGAAATTGCTCATAGGATGTATCCTACAAAGCGTTATAAATTCTGCACCAGAGCTAACTAGAAAAGTGAGCTTGCTTGGAATAAAGACCTATTAGAGAACTATAAGAATTACTTTTGGGAAATTTGACTTGGAGTGATGGAGTAGACAGAATTAGCTTTCAAATAACTGTGTTTTGAATGTGTGCTGTGTGTTAAGCTGCATTTTCTAGTGAGCTGTGATGTTAATATCTTTTTCACCATTGCCAATAGTAAATAGAAGTAGTATTTTATAAGGCTATTTTTTTTTTATTGAAGTATAGTTAATTTACAATGTTTTCTTAGTTTCAAGTATACAGCAAAGTGATTCAGATATCTGGCAGGCTGCAGTCCATAGGGTCGCACAGAGTCTTAACATGACTGAAGCAACTAAGCAGCATGTGTGTGTGTATATATATACATTCTTTTTTCAGATTCTTTTCCATTATAGTTTATTATAGCCTTCTCTGGTGACTAAGATGGTAAAGAATCTGCCTGCAATGGAGGAGACCCGGGTTCAATCCCTGGGTCAGGAAGATCCCCTGGAGAAGGGAATGGCTACCCACTCCAGTACTCCTGCCTGGAGAATTCTATGGACAGAGGAGCCTGGTAGGCTGTCTCCATGGGGGTCACAAAGAGTCAGACACTACTGAGCAGCTAACACTTCCTCTTTCATAGGTTATTACAAGATAGTATAATTTCCTGTGCTACACATTAAGTCCTTGTTGTTCACCTACTTTATATATAGTAATATGTATATGTTAATCCCAAACTCCTAATTTATCTTCCATTCCCTGTATAAGGTTATGTTTTAAGCTCAGCTTTTAAGTTGTTAATTATTTGTCTCTAACAGTCTTACCATCTTAGGATGCACAGGTATAAACTGGGAATGGTCTTTTGCTTCGTGCTATGTATCCCAACTAGCCAGGCCTCCTGTGGACTCAGGTAACTGATAGAGGTATTTAAATAGAATGCTTAATTATTAACATTTAAGGTAGTATTGTTGTTGCTTCCCTGGGCTCAGTGGTAAGAATATACCTGCCAAGCAGGAGACACGGGTTCAATCCCTGGGTCAGGAAAATCCCCTAGAGAAGGAAATGGCAACCCACTCTAGTATTCTCGCCTAGGAAATCTCATGGACAGAGGAGCCTGGTGGGCTACAGTCCATGGGGTTGCAAAGAGTCGGACACAGCTTAGTGACTAAACAACAACAACAGCAAGATAGTATTACCACACTAAAGAATAAGGTATAAAGGCCTGAAGAGAAAATTCCAAAACACTTAAATACAATTTGATTCCGTTCTTACTGACCCTTACTTGTTATTAACCACTAATTAATATGACTAAAAGACAAACTTCTGTAGCATTCAAATTAGACACATTTTGTGCTCTAAGATTTAAATGCATAGTTTTCTGGAACAGTAAGAAATTTTCCCATATAATAATCAGGCTATCCTGATTGATACATGGGTTTCCCTTCTAGAGATGATTTCTAGTTCACCGTAAGAGGATTCTTTTTCCATTGCTCAAAGCAGCATTTTATAAAAGAAAGTGAAAGTGAAGTTGCTCAGTCAGGTCCCACTCTTTGCGACCCTGTGGACTGTAGCCTACCAGGCTTCTCCATCCATCGGATTTTCCAGGCAAGAATACTGGAGTGGATTGCCATTTCCTTCTCCAGGGGATCTTCCCAACCCAGGGATTGAACCCAGGTCTCCTGCATTGCAGACAGATGCTTTACCCTCTGAGCCACTTAGAACTGACTTTTATAGAAGAAACTCCCACTAAGCATGTCATGGTGAAGCCCAAGTTCTGTCTTCTTGGAAATATCTCATCAGCCACTCTCCCCACTCATCGTAAGTGAGAGAATTAGGAAAGAACCTGGTCTGGTGAAACATCCTGCCTAAATGCTGATTCCTCTGTAGCATGACCAGTGAAGGAGTATGTACAAACAGTTTTAGGGGCATTAAAACTCACCCTACGTAAGCCCCTCCATTTCAAAGACTGTGTTGATCTGCTAGTAAAGTGAATAGTGAAAGTGATAGTCGCTCAGTCATGTCTGACTCTTTGCAACCCCATGGACTGTAGCCTGCCAGGCTCCTCTGTCCATGGAATTCTCCAGGCAAGGATACTGGAGTGGCTTGCCATTCCCTTCTCCAGGGGATTTTCCCAAACCAGGGATTGAACCCAGGTCTCCCGCATTGCAGGCGGATTCTATACTGTCTGAGCCACCAGGGAAACCCAAAACATGAAGATGGAGGTACTGGGGATTGAACCCAGGATCTCATGCATGCTAAGCCTGTACTCTACCACTGAGCCATACCCCCAGGCCTGCCAGTAAGTAACTATTCACTGAGCACCTTCTCTGTGTGTAAGCTGGGCCAGAGCTAGTGATACAGAAATGCATACAGACTGGAAGCTCCTTGAGGATGGGAGTTTTGTCTTATTCACAGCTTATCTCCATGGCCTGAAGCAGCTCCTAGTATATAGCAGGTTATCAACAAATATTGAATCCAGAGTTGCTATGGTCTTTGGGACGCTTTGCCTAACCTTGGTCTTTGTTTATTCCTAAGTCACTGGTTGGAACTAACCTTTAGGGACTGTTGCTGTTGTTAGTTACTAAAAACCATCACTACCTGAGGTCTTTTCTGTGGTCAGTGTGTAATAGGGCCAGTGGTTTGATTTTGAAGGATGGCCTCACAGCACCTCCGGTGGGCAGAGGACCCATGTTTGCAGAGACAAGTGTTGGGAGAACTTCATCTCCACCAAACAGCAGCTTAGAAACTGCCCATTGCACACTAGCACATGGTCCAGTCATGTGTGAATTTTGGCCCATTACATGTTGATGACTTGGCTTTGATTGGAAACCCTGACCACAGTATCTTTTTTATTATTAGTATTCTAGTGAGATACTTGAATGGAAGGAAATAATTTCTGTCTTTTAGTGTTGAGTAAACATATGTAATTAGCCTTGATCTCCATTAGTATCATTAGACTTGAAAACCCAGTTTAATCTGGATTCTGCTCTCTTCTCAATGTCAGCCTGTTTCTGGACCAGTACAGAGCCAGCCTTGTTGATGCAATAAAGAGATTACTCCAGCCCAGGGTAAGTATGTTTCTATTTTCTCCTGAACACTGGCTTCAGAATAATTAGTCTGTGCACAAAGATGGAAAGAGTAATGGAATGGCAGGATTAATGTCATGTAATACTTTAATACTTATTATGTCCAACTTCAATTGAGTCTTCTGATCTATCAGATTCTTTCCTAATCATAACTAGGGAACTTCTTACCCTTGGCCTTCTGATAAGCAACACAGTGGGTAGTAAAATAAATGAAACTGCTTCAAAGATAGTGTGAGATTATTTTTATCAAAGAATTTCTTGAGTCTTTTCTTTTGATAACAATATCTTCATATTAAAGTAGAAGTATGATATTGAAAGTTTTCTGTTGACTTCTGTCATTTTAAATTCCTTCAATGGTAACCTTTGTCATTGGGTATTTATTTATTGCAAAAGAATATTTTTTTCTTTTTATTTCTGTTTCTATTAAAGAAAGGGACTTCAGATGAATCTATCTATTAAAAGTTCTTTGCTTTAAAAGGAAACCATTATTTACATATTATAAACATTAGGTCACAATGAAGCCAAGCATGGCATAAAATATTGTGCACATTTTTACATTTATATATCCATTTATGCCTGTGAGTAAATTACAGAGTTTGTATCCACTCTTATTTTGCTGGGCTGTTATACTAAGCTAGGAGGTCCTGCAGCCTAAACGGAGAGTTAATATACATCTATTTAAAGAAAGAAAACAAGTTTAAAGCTCATACATTAAAAAAAAAATCTTATAACTATGTAAGACTCTTGCTGTGCCATAGGAATTTAGAATAGGTTAACAGTGTTAATGTAGCCTAAGACAGAAACTCAACATTTATCTGAGAAAGGACTATAGTGTGTGTGTGTGTGTGTGTGTGTGTAAAGTATTTTCTAAAGTTTTGTCTTTTCTTTTAAAAAAGAAGGTTTGCTTTAGTCTTCTGACCTCAGTGAGACTTATCGGCTAATACCTTTCAATCTTTCTGTTACATCTTTTCTACATTGAAGATTCCCAGAGCAATTTGATAATCATCCTTTGCCTTACACTGTGCTTTTTATTTTGTTATCTCTATATAGCTCAGAAACTTTAACTAGGCCTCTCAGAGGAGTAACCACAGCTTTGTAAGTGGTAATCAATTAAATTAAATTGGCTTCTCAATTCCCCCTGTGAGGTGGGGAGCAGCTCTAGAGGCAAAGAAGGGGAACGCTCCAAGCCGTTGATGACAGCTGTCGTGGTTGAGTGAGCAGCCCAAGTTGAGGGCCAAGAAGGAATTGGGGGCCTCTTCATCTTCCCATTAGCCTTGGGTGATTCTCATGAGCATTTGCAAGATCAGGATTTTCAGAAAGGACACCGAGATTCTTGGATATAAGGCTTCTGGGAACATCTGTCATGCAGAACCACAATGCTTTCAAAGACTCCTGGATCTCACAGTGCACAAACAGTACTTCACTCATCACCAACACCCCCTTCAGAGCCTATTTGTGACAAATACTCCATTTTGCTGGTTGCAAATAGGAAAAGGAGTATGTCAAGGCTGTATATTGTCACCCTGCTTATTTAACTTCTATGTAGAGTACATCATAAGAAATGCTGGGCTGGATGAAGCACAAGCTGAAATCAAGATTGCCAGGAGAAATATCAATAACCTCGGATATGCAGATGACACCACCCTTATGGCAGATAGTGAAGAAGAACTAAAGAGCCTCTTGATGAAACTGAAAGAGGAGAGTGAAGAAGTTGGCTTAAAGTTCAACATTCAGAAAACTAAGATCATGGCATCCAGTCCCATCACTTCATGGCAAATAGATGGCGAAACAGTGGAAACAGTGGCTGATTTTGTTTTTTGGGGCTCCAAAATCACTGCAGATGGTGATTGCAGCCATGAAATTAAAAGACGCTTACTCCTTGGAAGGAAAGTTATGACCAACCTAGACAGCATATTAAAAAACAGACATTACTTTGCCAACAAAGGTCCCTCTAGTCAAGGCTGTGGTTTTTCCAGTAATCATGTATGGATGTGAGAGTTGGTCTATAAAGAAAGCTGAGCGCCAAAGAATTGATGCTTTTGAACTGTGGTGTTGAAGAAGACTCTTGAGAGTCCCTTGGACTTCAAGGAGATCCAGCTAGTCCATTCTAAAGGAGATCAGTCCTGGGTGTTCATTGGAGGGACTGATGTTGAAGCAGAAACTCCAATATTTTGGCCACCTGATGTGAAGAGATGACTCATTTGAAAAGATCTTGATGTTGGGAAAGATGAAGGCAGGAGGAGAAGGGAATGACAGAGGATGAGATGGTTAGATGCCATCACCGACTCAATGGACATGAGTTTGGGTGGACTCCGGGAGTTGGTGATGGACAGGAAGGCCTGGTGTGCTGCGGTTCATGGGGTTGCAAAGAGTCGGACACGACTGAGCGACTGAACTGAACTGACCTCCAATTTGTAGCAGATTTGCCTGGTTTACATAGAAAGTGAAAGTGAAGTAGCTCAGTCGTGTCCAATTCTTTGCAACTCCATGGACTGTAGCCTACCAGGCTCCTCCATCCATGGCAGACGCTTTCCCGTCTGAGCCACCAGGGAAGCTCTGCAGAAGAAGGAATTACATAGTTTACATTGGATTCATAGGTTTACATAGGATCTATGATCTATTGTAAATCATTCACATGATTTTCTATTGTAAATCATTCACATGATTTACAATAGAAAACTGCCCAAGCTATGAATAGACCTAAATGGAGATTGAACTGGAACGTCTAGTAGCTCTCCTATACCCTCTATTAAACTCTGAATGATGCTCCTCCTTGTCTGAAGTATGGCTCCACGCAGCAGCCTCCTCAGAGGACAGACAGCAGCACTCCTACTGAAGCGGATGCTCACCCTTAACTGAGAGGATAAGACCCAGCCCTAGAGTGGATGGTGCTTACTTATGCTCTGCGTAGAGCTGGGGAAGCCAAATCAAAGGGGCCTGCATCATGGGCTTCCCTGGTGGCTGGCTCAGTGGTAAAGAATCCGCTTGCCAGTGCAGGAGACATGGGTTTGATCCCTGGCCCATGAAGATCCTACGGGCCGCAGAGAAACTAAGTCCACGTGCCACAACTATTGAGCCTGTGCTCTGGAGCCTGGGAGCTGCAGGTACTGAAGCCTGGGCACTCTAGAACCCATGCTCTGCAACAGGAGAAGCCACCACAATGAGAAGCCAGTGCATTGCAGCTGGGGCGTAGCCCCCGCTCCCTGCAACTAGAGAAAAGCCCACATAGCAACAAAGACCCAGCACAGCCCAAAAAATAAATAAACAAACAAATAAACATCTAACTTAATTAAAAAACAACAACAACAACAACAAAGGGGCCCACATCAAAATGCAGCATAAGAAATGAGAGGAGGGGCGCTCACTTAGGCCCCTCCTATCCTGCAGCACTGCTTGGACTGACAAGTATTCCAGCCTAAGAGGTCAGGAGTCCACCATGAGGGGGGAAATCCCAGTCATGGATGGAACATGGATATACTGAAGTTCCCACCCAGGAATCTCACTCCACTGAGAGGTTTGGGGCAGCAGGGCCTTTGCACTCCTGGGGACCCTACCCAGATGAACCCAGGAAGAGCCACAAGGACGCAGCAGGGAACCACAACAGCTCTGTTTCCTGTGCCAGGGGGCTGGAAGGGTTCCCAGAACATGGGGGCACCTGGAGAAAAACTGCTCTTCTCCTTGCCTCTCAGGGCTGCCGTCCTACTTCCAAAGGACTTCCCCCGCCCCTCACAGTGTGTGTGTCATGGGCATCACAGTCCAAGACCAAGATAACATTAAAGGCTTTATCCCATGACAATTAGAGCTGCTTTTAATGGTTTCTTGAGCCCAGTCCACTCCTCCATGGTTTTGTGGCCCAGAGGCTGAAGGTAATGTAAGAGGCCCACAGAGAAACAAATTGGGCAGCTGCATTGGTGGGTCCTGAGCTCTGAGTAATTCAAGGGCTCAATAGACTCAGTGGAGATGAAACAAGTCCTCGGGGTGCTCAGCCAAAGCTGCACTTTGGCCAAACACTTTGAATTCATAGGTGGGCCCCAGTTTCCGAGGGTAAACTATCAGTAGATAGACCCAGAAATGTCTGTGTACAAAACCCAAGTTGTTCTTACTATTGAGCCACTTACTAGATTCATCTCTCAGAGCCTCAGTTTCTCATCTGTAAAATGAGGAGGAAACAAGTCAATGCACTGGAAGCTTTAGCACATAACTGACTCTGAATGAATATGTGTTCAGTCTTGTTGCCTTGAAGAACTAGAGGGACTTTCCAGCCATGATGGGTATAGAATACACAAGGCTGTTTTCAAAAACTGTCCTCAGATAAATGCTTGGCAGGAGGGGAAATTTTTATTTTCTTGAACTTGGACTTGGATGATGTCTACACATAACTAGGCCTGCTTCATCTCCCTGCACCCATGTCCTACTTGCCTATTGCAGGCTCTGCAGAAGGTCCGGAGGATTGTCTACCTGGATGAAGATGACACTTTTTACTACAGGCGCCCCCATCAAGTGAGGGGAGAGAAATACCTACTAGATGGCCAGGATGAAATCATTGCAACATGGAGATTCAAGTGTCAACCTGTGTGTAGAAATGGATTCTGCCATTATTGGGGAGTGTGATTCCTTGAGTTCTAGCTAAGGAAAATCTGCTGTCTGGAGTCAGAGGATCCAGAAGCAAAGAAAGTAGGTGGAAGGGAGGAGTTTCCCTGATTTTCAGTTTTTATAATAGGGGTCATAAATGTGGGGGTACAGGCCCCCAGAGAGAACTTAGCCACCAGAGTGGGTTCCTGGCTTGACCCAGGAGCAATGTCAAATCACAGAGCTAAGCCTGGATCCTTGGGCAGACAGGCACCTATGCCTGGAAAGTCATTACAGGAAGCCCCAAATGTCAGCAAGAAATGATCATTGCTTACTCCAGGTGGAAACTTTCCTCTGCTTACTGGTTGAGAGAAGCTGTAAAAACATCTAACCCCTGCCAGAGTGCTACAGGGACTCTCTAGCAGACTTAAAAGATGACAAGAAAAAATTTTAAAAAGAAATTACAGTGTTAGACAATCAGTTGTGTCTGATTCTTTGCAACCCCATGGACTCCTCTGTCCGTGGAATTCTCCAGGCAAGAATACTGGAGTGACTTGCCATTCCCTTCTCCAGGGGATCTTCTCAACCCAGGGATCAAACCCAGGTCTCCTACATTATAGGTGGATTCTTTAGTGTCTCAGCCACCAGGGAATCAGCAAATGTTACTCATTCCAAGAAGCAACAGGTATCTTTCCTCCCCCACCTCTTTCCCTCTGGTGAGAGGCTTCTTGTTGCTGATGAGTCATAGCTGAGCCCCTATTATGTGTTCCTTCAAGACCATCAGCCGTGTCTGATACCATAGGACCCAGATGTAATTTAAGATACAGCCACAGCAGCCTACAAGTTGAACTTTGGTCCAGAAATGACAACCAACGAGTGACACCTACTGATATTCCTGTGAAATGGCTTTGAGGGCAGGGAGGGAAGCCAAGCCAGTTGGACAGTGTGAATTTACTCAGGACCATGAGGAGATGGATGGGGATGCAGTATGGCCAGATCTCCAGCTTATCACCACTGCTCACCATTGTCAAGAATTCAAAAATATGCTCTGGAACTCAATTAACCTTCTTTAGACGCTGGCCCTAAGTAACTGCCAAATTCCTGGAGTCCTGACTACACGTAAGCTGTGCTATAGAAGTAAATCATGGACTCTCATTTTAGAAAAGCAGTTTCTTTCTTTCTTTTTTTTTGACTGCCCTGGGTCTTAGTTACGGCATATGGGATCTTTTAGCTGGGGCACACAGGATCTAGTTCCCTGACCAGGGACTGAACCTGGGCCCTCTACATTGGGAGCGCAGAGCCTTAACCACTGGACCACCAGGGAAGTCCTAAGCAGTTTCTTTTTACTGACATATTTTACCATCTTTTTTTTTTTTTAAATCTAGCATCTCTGCAACCATCTCTATAAACCTCTGTTTTTGCTTATCTTGGGGAAATGTCTCATGAGTATGAGTTCAGTGGCATGAACTGAGATGGTGCTATAAGAGCCTTTGGTTCCTGTCTGTTTGCTGGGTCAGAGGCCCAACAAAGCTTCCCCTGTCTTTGATGAGAAGCTGTGTTCGGCCAAACCTGGCTCTTCCAGGTGTAGGAGCAAAGAATCCCCAGATGATTTTTAAGACCCTGAGTTCAGGGGCCTATCCCTTAGAAGTTCTTTTCGGAAGTCCACCCAGGTGTTTATCCAGCATGTCCAGTGCTGAGTCTTTGCCCCTGAGGAATTTAGAATGTGGTCATGGAGACCTCACACACATAGCTGGAACTACAGTGGACAGTGCAAAATGGCTTATAACAGCCCAGCACTCAATCATATAGAGCCTTGTGCTGTTTTTGTTTGTTGTGTGAATCTTTCTAATTAACACTTTCCATAGAACGTGAGATCCTTAAAGGACTGAACTCTGTCTGAGTCAACAAACATTTGTTGAGCAACTGCTCTCTGCCTAGCACTGTGCTGGACTGTGGGGTATGAATGAAAATAACCAGCACTATAAAGAATCTCACTGTATAGCAGGGAAGATTAATGCACAACTCCTAGGAATTACAATTCAAGAGTTTAGGTACTGGAATTCAGCACAAAGAATAATTGCCTGAGGAAGAGTTCCCTAGAGGCACGAATATTGACTTCGGTTGACTAGTAAGAAGGCCATTCTGAGCCTCAGTAGAAGGGGACTAGAAAGTAGCATCCCTGGTGGAAAGAACAGAGCTCACAGGTAGAGAATATGAAAGAGCATGTTGAGTTTGCAGGAGTTTGCTCTGGTTGGAGTTTAGGAGTGTCTGTTATACTGGGGGAGGGGCGGGAGATGAGTTAGTTTGGGTACCACTTTCAGAAAGGCTGAGAACGTGATGTTGGAGAGACTAGACTTTATGGGTAATAGCCATCAAAAGCTTTTGAGCAGTGATATAGTCGGATGTGGGTCCAAGAAAGATCACTCTGGCCAACATAAAAGCTGGTTTCGGAATAAGAACTTGAAAGCAGCAAGGCTCTTCATGGGTCCACCGTAAACCAACTTCTACCTAAAACTGTACAGTTAGGAGCCAGTGAAGACCTAAAGATGGAGAAGAGGGAACTGGATTGGGTGTTCACTGAGAGGTTCATTCAGCAAACATTTCTGGAGTGCTCCTTGGGGATAAAATAAGATACAATGGTTTTAAAAGGCAACGTCATGATTTCCTGACTTCCAGTTTCATTTTGAAGGTGAAGGGTATGGAAGTATTTGGTACTTAATAGGTACTCAGCTGTGTGTGTGAGAGAGAGAGAAAGAAAGAGAGAGATGGATGAATAGTGCCCTGGGAAGGGTAGAGGTTTAGGCCAACCTCTATTGAATTCCATTTTAGACAGAATGGGTTAAAGATACTTTCAGAACATCCCCATGGAGGGTTCTAGTAGGCACCTGAAAATCCAGGTATGTGAACTGGACAATGGTGAATGCTGCAGTTATGTACTTGGGAGTTTTTAATGCGTAAGTGATAGTTGACGTTGTGGACTTCAGTACAATTGCCTGGAACTGTATAAAACATAAAGAAAAAGTAGACGGAGTCCTGGGGACTACTGACAATGAAAGGGCGGGTGATAAAAAGAAGCCAGGATCGGGGACTAACTGACCGAGAGAAATGTAGGGGAGGAAGCAGGCAAAGGCAGCATCTCAGAAACCAGATAAAGACATGGTTAGAAAATAAACATAAGCTTACACATGTAATCGATATTTAATAGTTGATCACATGGAAATGGAAAAGCATAGCCTATTCCTTGTAAAATAAGTCTGAAGAAGACTTATGTTTTCCAGAAGTGCACATCCTTTAATCTATGAGTATAGATTAGTCTAGCAGAATAACAACAACTGAGCTTACAGTGTAAACAATATCGTTGTTTTGTGGAACTCCTCTCAAGGGATAAATGAATTCTCTCAAATTTCTGTTCATCACTCTAAATTTTACATTCAATTGAGTGTTCAATCAGAGTTTAAAATGATTCTGTGACTGTGAATGCTTAGAAAGATGTGCTTTGGTAAATTGAAAATAATTTTTCTAAAGTAATGGGCTAATTTGAAATCTATGTTCTTTTTCTTGGTTTGACTTTTGGAGCCTAAATTGTGAGGCATATTCCACTGACTATAACAAAGTATCCTTCTCCACTGGGGATATGGTGGGGTGTGGGCTTCTAAAAACCATTCATTATTGGGGAGAGGCTGGCACTCAGTATGGCAAACAGTGGATGCTTATTGAATGAATGGATGATGTCCTATTGTCCCTCCTAAATATTAATCCACATCTCAAAGGTGTCTGCATTCAACGAAATGAAAAAGAAAACATTTTGAAACTCATAACTGAGTAATTAGAGATTAAAACTACTGCTTGCTCTTTCTCTTTCTTGTGGGGACTGTATTGTGCACAGAAAGCTGCCCTCTGAAATCCCATTAGAGCCGCTGACTCTGTAAAAGCTTCTTGGAGAAAATCTTTTATAAATAATAAGCGTTAGAATGTGGCCTTCGAATTCCCAGAGACTTGTATTTTTCAGATTATTCAACGTCTGGATTTAGTTTATTCTTTCAACAAATATTGATCGTCTTTTCTATGCTAGGCACTAAGAAAATATAGTGAATAAAACTAGAAGATCCCATTTTCCTGGAGTATACATTCTAGCCAGAGGAGAAAGGCAATAACAAATAAGGATGTGATGTGTGTCAGT
Source organism: Cervus canadensis (assembly GCF_019320065.1). NCBI lineage: Eukaryota > Metazoa > Chordata > Mammalia > Artiodactyla > Cervidae > Cervus > Cervus canadensis. The sequence continues at coordinate 26,214,162 of NC_057390.1, forward strand.
GGTGATGAGGGCTAAGGATACAGCTAGAGCAGCGAGAGGGGGTGGGGAGGGGTGGGGAGGGTGGCTGTTTTAGGTGCAGTGGGTATGGAAGGACAGGTAGACTGAGACACAAGCTCAGGTGCAGTCCCCTTACAGCTCACCCCAACCAGCAGAGGGCTGGGGTGAGGGCAGAGGTGTGTTTTGTGAATGCAAACATCAACCAACCACAACCCCTTAGTGCTTAAACATTATGATATATAATTTAGATAACAGCTGTCAAAAATCAACTCTTTGATTATAATGGTAAGACAGTTTTTGCAGGTGACTTTAAAATAAAACCACTTCCATTATTCAAAAATCCAGAATGACAGTCAGCTCTTAGAGAGGACTAAAATGACCTACTAGTGCTCCTCCTTTTTTTTTTTTTCATGGAGACTTTTGCTCCCCTGCTGAGACCATGTATTATATCTAGTTTCACATCAAAATGAATTTTTGCTGCTAAGTTTGAAAACCGCCTGAAAATAGCAATTAATACTGGAAAAGCTGACAGAACCTTAAGTGTAGTGGCATGATTGGTGCTGCTATAATTATGTGCCTGAGTGTATACATGTCTATGTAAACACAGTATGAAAACACACTTGATGTCCAGGACAGTGGATCAGTGCATTTTCTTGCAGCTAAATGAGGGGCAGAGAGAAGGAGAGGAAGTTGGTAGAATCTTTATAGCACCATCAGGCGGTGTAGATGCTCCTAGTCTTTCTTACACCTATATAAACTTGTTTCTGAAATTATTTTCACACTCATTGCCTCATTTGATCCTCACATTTTGGCTGGGGGTGTGGGGAGGCAAGGGAGGTTTTATTCTTCCCATTTAATGGATGAGAAAACTCAGTGAGTCAGCTAGGATAACTTGAGTTCCTTATCTGAAAAATGAGGAGACTGGACTCATGTCATCTCCAAGGCGTCTCCTAGGTTCAACAGTTCTGTGACTTTTTTCCCTGATTTTCCTGAGGTGACACCACTGTCTAATGGTAGAGATCCCCTTTTAAGTCCAAACCCCTTTCTGCCACACATTTCCTCCTTATAGTCTTCAAACCCTTTACAGCATGTTTAATCATCCGTAAAATGTAATGTCTCCTGTACAAGGTTGTTGAGAAAATTGTTGAGGGGATTAAAGGGAAGGCTTGTGAAGCACCTAGCAAAGTGGTCGCTTGTTTTGTTATTGCCATCACTATGACTGATAAGAAGGGAGTGTTGTATAATGGGAAGAGCACTGGCATTGGGAGTCAGGTCAGTTTCTAGTCACTTACTGTTGTGTCGTCTTGGACAAGGAGCTAACCTTTCTGAACATCCGATAGAGGGCTGAAAATTCCTATCTTGATGGGTCATTTGAAGACCAGAGGAGAGGATGTACATAGAGCACCAGTCCCCGTGTCTGCCATGTCCCTGATGCTCAGTAGACAGTTGGCAGGCATGAATGATAACCAACTTTCAAAAGAAACTGGGATATATTTTCATAATTCTCTCAAAACCTGAAGTGGTATTTCATAGAGGTAACGTATATTAACAGAAGCATACAGCCATCTTTCAAACAAATAAAAGGAAAAAGAAGATTCTGAAGTTTAGTCATTCTGTGCACATCTCAAAGGGAGAAGAAAAATTCACGTGCGGCCAGTAGTTAGCAAATGTTCATTGTGGAGTTTCAGGTCAGAGGGTCTTCTGAAAACTGGTATATATTTTGATCAAGTCTTCCCACACTCCCCACTACAACAAGCAGACGGGGTTGTGCAGTTTACTTAGAAAAGCTTGCTTGCCCTCATTGTACCACTTTCTTTGAAAAGGAACCACTTGAATAACTGTGAGGAACTGCTTTGCCATAATGATGACCCTTATGAGGGATCGAGTAGAGTTGGAAATCAAGAGCCTATAGTTCTGTCTCTGGCAGTATGGTCACGGAAAAGGCTGGTGGCAGAACTGAAATGGATTGTGGTTACTCATCTCTGTGGAGGATTTCTCGGTACTGAATTTCCAGGGCACAATAAACTAACATTTACAGGCATCTGTGGCCACATGCTCTGGAGCTGTGCTGCGGATGTGTTGGCAGCTGCTAAGGAGTTGCAAGGTGGGTGGCACTGCCCTGGACCTGTTATTCTAAAATCTAGTTGATGATTTAAACCACTGGACCCAAGAGAGGTATGTATCGTACAAAAAACCAATGTTGAGTCCCATATTATTTATTACATGCATTGTTTGAAGGTGATAAAATACAGCACTAGACATTTAAATATGACATTTTTCTCTTATTTGATGTATGTCTATCCTGGAAATTACTCTCACTGTGTCTGCCCATCCTATGTGGATATCTCAAGACAATTTTGAGTTTTCTACCTGAGAGCCGTACACTAAATGCTTTGACCAATGTCTGTTATGTTTGGTTGCCTTCCAGTTTTAAAATGTGTGAATTTCCTTTTTAATGTTCTAGGGGAAAGCAATGGTATTCGCCCCACGCCGAGGGAATACTTTAAACCAGTTTTGCATTCTAGCTGAAAAAGCTGGTTTCTCTATCCAAAGACATGAAAATTATGATGAACACATTTCAAACTTCCACTCCAAGGTTAGTTTTCTGCTTGTGTTAGATAACACTTTAATCCGCATTGCATTTTGAAGAGATCATGGTCTTTTTGGCAGGTAACCTAAATATTTGATTAAAGGACTCCTTAGGTGTGCTGCTTCTGAACGGCTATTTGTATCTGGTTATTTTGTGTGGCAAAGCCATCTTTTATCTTTGCATGTCTAGAAGGATTTTACAGAAACCATTCCTGTTTACTCCTTTCTCTGAAACTAACTAATCTCTTCATTCATAATAGACTGATTTGTAGGATGCAGGGGAGGTGGCATAGAATGAATGATAAACAAGCATTTATATTTTAATGAAAAATCTTCAGGTTTTAAGTAGGTTAAATGCTTAGCTGCAACTGAAATAAATAGAAGGTGAATGTCTAATTGTATCATGTTAGACTGTAAATCTTTATCTCCACTTGCTTTATGGCTGGGTCAGTTGGCAGTTTGAGACTGTTAAATCTCACAGAATTTCACAGTTGTGGGGTTATATGTCAGATCGAGGCGCTACAAGATTTAGGTCAAAAGCACTTATCTGAGAGTGATTTCTAAGCTTGCTTACATAAAGCAATGTTATCAGCCTTTTTTATTATTTATAGGTATACAGCAATATAGGACACTGAGAGGCCAGCGTTCCACTGAAAACTTTTTAGGAATCTCACATTTGCTAATACATATCACAGTTACTCATATAACATGGATTTCTTCTGTAATTTTGTGCCTTACAGAAATCTCCTTTCTCTGAGCTAGTCTGACCTTGGCAACAGACTTTGACTTGTCAATTTTGCAAGTCATGACTGCAGAAAAGTAAAGGCCTGACCTTATTTTTCTCCTGGGAAAATGTGTATAGCATTCTTTATTACCCGGGACTATGATATAATGTAGAAGTGTGCTGACTTTTGAAAAATTATATGCAAAGTAAATCTGATCTTCTAAGCAGTAGAAAGGAAATCTTCACTTTCTGGAAATGGGTTCATTTCTTGGGGTCTCCGGGGCTCCATTTAAGCTCCTGGGGGTGGGGGGGAAATGTCGGTTTGTGAACTGAAAGGGTTAAATCACTTCCTCTCACTGATGGAATCAGGCCCTCTGCTTACAATCAGAAAATAAAAACTAAGTGGCATGTTATGCAAATCTTACCTATCTCTAGAAATGATGTTCTCCTTTTTTCAACTCCTCTCTAGAACAAAAGGAATGGCTTTGAAGGCTTTACCTGGTCCAGGAAGGGTCTCTCCTGGCCCCCTGGGCTCTTCTACCTAAAGGGATAAAAATGGCCTTTTCTCCAGGGTGGGGCTAGAGCTACAGGGCCCAGCTGACAGCTGCTTGACATCCTGTCATTCACTTTCCCCCTTAACCAAAGGACAAATGCTGTTAGTTTCTCAGTCATAGCTCGGGAGAGCAAATGCCCCAAGTTTCTCCAACAGCAGAAAATTTCATTATACCTAACACACTCTGTCACTTCTCTGCAAAATCTGAAGTGTGTTAGAACATGCCAGGCATCCAGGTCCTCGGCGGCCACCTCTCCCTTTGTCTAGAGCTTTAGATTGTCAGCACCTAGTGGGCAGCAACCTCCTCTTTTTATTTCCAATGTTAGTACCCTGCTAAGCATGGCCTGTTTATCCACAGGGTCACAAAGAGTTGGACTCGACTTAGCAACTGAACAACAACAAAACATGCCTCTTAGATTTATACTGTGCACCCCCAGTTCAGTTCAGTCGCTCAGTCATGTCCGACTCTTTGCGACCCCATGGACTGCAGCACCTAGGCCTCCCTGTCCATCACCAACTCCCGGAGCTTGCTCAAACTCATGTCCACTGACTCAGTGATGCCATCCAACCATCTCATCCTCTGTCGACCCCTTCTCCTTCTGCGTTCAATCTTTCCCAGCATCAGGGTCTTTTCTAATGAGTCGGCATTTTGCATCAGGTGGCCAAAGTACCCCCCAGTACCCTATAAATAATCATGGTCTGATTGATTGGTCCCACAAAAATACATTTCCATGAATAGGTGGCCTTAGTGTTTATTTCATCATAATTGCTTCAAAGTTCAGTTCCCTACCTTGCTGACACTGGACTAAGCAATAGTTGCCCTCCTCTTTGGGTTCTTGTGACAGGCTGCATTTGGCTCTCAGGAAGTAGAACCCTAGGGGAATACGCTACAGGCTTGGGGCGCTGTACCTAGATGGTATAAACGTGCGCCCATGATGTATATTTTTCATGATGAGAACAATTTCAGCTGACTTGCAGTCCCCCTGCGTCTAGGCAAAGAATGCCTCTTATCCCTTCTGTACCAGAAGCATAAAATGCCCAGCTTTTTAGCTCCAGCAGTGGGTTTAACCGTGTGCTGACTGGACGGAGAGAGGCCTCCAAGGACTCAACTCCCGCTCGCTTTCCAAAAGGAAGGTGCCCAGAGAGGATCTCGCCCAGAGGCCAGATACAAAGCCGCGGACCCGGCTGCAGAGAGTAGGGAGCGTCCCTGCTCCTTGCCGAGCCCTCGTGCTCATCAGCGGGGCGCAGGAACGGAGGCCGAAGGCAGCACCCGGGTCTCCTCCGGCCCCTGCCCGCCCCCCGCGCGCCCCGGGCTCCGGGGGTGCGTAGGGGCCCGCGCGGCCGCCGCGATCCTCCGCCCCAGCCGCTTTTGTTTGCCACGTGCTAATAGCCGGGGCTTAAAAGTTTTCCATCTTGAGCGGCAATCAGCTTTCTTCCTCTCCATCCCTGGCCAAACCCCCATGGTCCCAGGGACGAGCCTACTCCCAAACGGAGGAGCAGCGTTTTCCTTCAGGCTGCGTGTTATCCTCTTAGCCCTACTGTGTTGGAATAGAGCGTAACCAGCTGGAGGACTGTAAGACGCCTGATAATGCCGCTCTTTTCCGCTGTCCCGTCTTAATCTTGTTACACAAATGGTTGTGAAGAGATTCATGAATTTTAATTTTGCCCTCTGCATTAGTGCCTCACGTCACTCATACACAGCTGCCTTCTATGCAGAGTTTTTCACCCCTCCTCTTACAACAGGGAAAAAATTAGTTACAATCTTGGCAGTAGTGCAAGGTTAAAAAAAAAAAAAAGAATCTACAGATTTAGGCAACCACCCATGAAGCTGATTAACAGTCATGATCAGGAGGAACAGCTTTGCCTCTTAAACTTTTCACCTTCCATTGTTAACTGTGAAATTTTATTTCCGTTAAAAAGCAAGCCTGTAATCAAAACGGTGCCATTCTACACTTTCTGCCAGTGCTTTTGTTAAATTGTGCCCACACCGTTCAGTCACCATACTCAGGAGCCAGGCAGCCGAAGGTGTAGTGTGTTTTTAAAATATTGCCTCTCTGTTCGTCCAGGCGTTAGGGAGAAAAAACAACACTCTTACCTCTCCCACCTCAGCTCGTCCTCTCCTCCAGGCTAGGGATCAAATGCATTGCCCCCGTGGTGGGGCTCAAAACGTTTAGGAAGTTAAGACAGCCAATTGTTTAGCAAGCTAGAGACTTGACTTAGAGATTACAGCTGGCTTGAAATAAGTTGATAAAAATATCCTCCATTATGCAAATATCCTTTGAAATATAATTCTACATGTCATGGTTTTCTTTTCCTTTTTTTTTTTCCTCCCCAAACTTTAGCAAAACCAGCCCGTGTGTTTATTTTCTGTATTTTTGTGTTTAGCCAGGGAAATAGGCTTGAGCTTGGCTGTGAAGTCAGTACATTGTGTTAAAAGCACGGCCATATTGCACTTCTGCTTATCTATTCAAAATGCCACTTTACAAGTGGTGGTGCTTATGATCTGTGTGGTGTGTGTTGATAATTGTGGATACTGTAAAGGGTAAACAGTCTGAACTTCACTCCCGCTGCTGCTGTTCGCGCCGTGGTGAGGCTGAACGTGTTACATCCAATTATGAAGTAAAGCGTAATGTCACTAATAGCAGCTATATAATTTAGTTCAGTCCTCAAAGACCCTGTTTTAACCTATGAAATTGAAAAATTGTTTTATTCACAATTTGCTTTTTGTTCATTTTTTTCCCCAGGTGTTTTATTTCTTAAAATTATAATTATTCATTGGGCAAAGAAGTACAGCCTGGGTATATGGAATTATTCTTAAACCATATAACGTTCCCCCATTGAAGCCAGTATTTCCTAACAGCTTTGTGTGTGTTCAAGTGCACTCACGTAACAGGCTGGATTCAGAAATGATCTGGGGTGTAGGGCTGCCTTTGAGGGTTTTCAGTGCTTTTCTGTCGTCCTCGTGGTGTGAAGGGCTCACAGTCCACACAGGGCTGGCCCCTGGCCCCTTCTAGCAAGGAAGCCCCCGCTTTGGCCTCCAGAGGTCAGCATAGAATCCAAGTTAAAAGTGATTTCTAACCCATATTTACCAAAGAACTATTTATCCCACATATTACCTCAGGGACTTTATAAAGAGCTCATTTGAGTCTCTGTATATTAGTGCATTGTGAGTGAGTAGGTCAGCTGACTCACGCTGAGTAATCAACTTTCCCTTATCCCCAGTCCCAGAGGAAGAATTTAGCTAGCTTGGCCCCCTCTTCCCTCTGTAAAATATTTCAGTGAGCTCCTTCTATCACTAGGGCAACTGGCAACAAAGGTATTTACAGTTGGTAGGTCCCGGTTATAGTGGTTTTGTTTTGGGAAGTTTGGGAAGCCATTTTGGGGGCATTTTTTTAAATTAAAGAGTGATGTATGTTTAGGATTAACACTATCGTGACTTTGGTGGCAACAAAAATCCGTGAGGATCTCTCTAAATAGACAACTAACCATCTGTAAGAAGAGCAAATGCCATCAAAGAAAACAGAGTGAAGTGACTTCAGCAATTGTACCACCATCAGTTCTTGGGCAAATGGACTAGAAAGTAGAGACCAGGCTGGCTTTATGTTCCCCAGTGAAAAAGGAAAAACAGGATCATTTCTGTTGTCCTTAACAGTGAGGCACGTCACAGTTTGGAAATATGATTTAGATGAAACATGCCCTTTAGAAAGATTCCAGTTAATGTGTCGCAGACCTGTGAATGCAGGAAAGTGTCGTGCTGGAGCCATTCACTTAGATTCAGGAGAGGGCAAGGTGGGATGTTTGTCTGATTTGAAACAATAAAGGAATTGGTTCCATGTAAAATGAAAAGAAATACTTATTTCCAATCCTTATAAATTCAAAAATAAATTCACAGTTAGCTCCAAAACACCAGCTTCAAAAATAGCAATTTTGTCTTTATAAACAGCAACGTATTATTTGCTAGAATAAATATAAATACGACTCTCAAAATTATTCTAGCTGAATGAGGGGAAAATGTACTTTAGATTTGAGAACTCTGATTGGACTTTTGAATCTATCAAGGGAAGGCCCTCAGAACTTTACCTGAGTGTAGTATTCACAGCTTGCTGCTCTAATTGTTGGAATATGTTTTCCTCCTTGGAGACAACAATTTTTGAATTACTTGTCATTAATATTAAAAGCTCGAGGAAGCGGCTGGAAAGCCTGTGAAATGTCTTCAGCCCCACCAGCTTGTCGCTTGCGCTCAGGTGCGCCACAGGCTCTGAATGATCTGAACTGCCTGCCAGCCTGATTCCTGGGGCACTGGCAGGGGGCAGACAGTGGGCAGGCGCAGAAACTTCTAGGCCGAATGGCTGATCCGGTGAAGATGAGCGAGTCCCCAGCTGTCCCTGTTCTGAAGTGTCTCAGAGCCCACAGAGGTTACAAAAGCAGCCTGGCTATTTATAAAAAAAAAACAAAACAAAACACCCTACCCCTACCAAAATAATAATAATAATAATTTCTAACTCAACCCATAGTATTGTTACTGCCACTGAGGACCGCTTTGAGTTGCTTTTTTTGTGGTTTATTTTTCCAGAACAGTGTTTTTAGACAAGAAGTCTTCCTTTTACTCAACATTACAATTGACTAGTGAAAATTCCTGTTTACCTTTTTTTCCTCTATTATTGTTTTCAGTTGAAAAAGGAAAACCAGGATGTATACGAAGAAAATCTTCATTTCCCGCTTCTGCTTATTTTAACCAAAGATGGATAGAAGCTTAAACAGCTCGAAAGATGAAGACAACATCAAGTGCACAGGCAATACTTTCACAAAAACAGAAATCTGTAATGGGTATAATATGCAGCAAGCTGTTGGCTCCCTGAGATTTTTAAACCCCCAGGACTTGGGCCCCTACCACCTCTGAGACATTCCATGTGTGGGTTATGGGGTCCACCTGTCCTCACCCATGTGACTCTCCAGCCATCCTAGATTCCTCTTTTTTCCCTCCCCTGTTGCTCTTTCTGCACCAAACCTTTGTCTTTGAATATGTATAAGCAGCCTATGTGAGATTTGAATGGGACTTGTAAGCCACCCAAATATTTTTCCCTCTCAGATTGAGAATTTCTTTTGGTGATTCATATCCCACCCCACCCCACCCCCTTTAGAAAATATCCTGGTCTTTGTTGTATTTTTAGTGATGGTCGTTTTTCATCTGTCAAACCAGCAAACATGATGATTCTTCCTGGTTAAAAAAATAAATAAAACAAATCTTTCAGATCACCCTCAAATTAATTGTATTAAATCTGCCATCTTTCTCTCTGCCCCCCACTCTTTTTAATGGCTGTCTCTCTCACCCATTCTCTTTTTCCTTTTAAACAGGATGTTTTTTTTCCCTATAGATGTATAAGAAATGACTACATCAGCCCAAAGCCTCATAAACTGACCGTTTGTCCTCTGGACACAATAGCGTGGCCAGCCCTCTGCTCCTCCTCTCCAATTATGTGTGATTAGTCTCAATGTGTTGTGTCAAGAAGGAGGAGTGTGCTGAGTGCTTATTATCTGTTTAGGTACAAGAAGAGCACATTTAGGCTCTGACTATGAATGAAAAGTGAGCCTTTATCAGGGCTCAAATCTACTGCTGTTCTCCAGGCCTCTTTCAAAACAGGTCCTTCCCAGGGAAATTTTTGAATAAATGGTTGCTAAAACAAGGTGGCAACCAGGGCGAGCTTTTAAAAACTCAATCACACAATTATCCGATTGAAAGTAAGTATATATGGTTCTATGTGGTGATGCAAGTGTATGGTAAACATTTAGTAGATGCTACCTAGGATTAAGAGAGAATGACTTTTCTGCAGGGAACCCAAGCTTCTCCTTGCCTGGTGCATCCCCACGATGCTCTAATGCCTTTTGTGGAAATTCAGATGTTTATCTGTAAGGAATCATCTGTACCCACTTTGACAGTAATGTCAGTAGTAGGCTAGCCATATAGGGATACTCCTATCTTTAGTAGAGGCAAAGCATGTATTTAGCATGGTACAATTAAAGTGAGAGGTGAGACAAGGTGCGGGCCGGGGGGGGGGGGGGGGGGGGGGGGGGGGTGGGGAGCGAGTCCTTTTGCATGTTAAACAAACTTAGCTGTCATAAAAACAGCGACTCTCAAATGTCTTCTCTGCTCACTTCTATCATCAAACAAATTTTTCACCATCAGTTTGCATGTCCTTGTATTCACCACTTTTTCTGCTCCATTAGAGCACCTAGATGGATCTTGGAAGGCATAGGTCAAGTCGCAGTTAGATCATACATTTCTTTCTCACAAAAACTTGAATTGCAATGCCAAGTGATGGGCTAACATCACAATAACAGCAATTTATTCCTCTTTGGATAAAACAGCAGTCTATTCTCAGTGCTAGATAAAGACCAGGGCAATGCAAACCAGCCATTTAGCTGAGTAGTTCAGCTAGTGGCAGCTCTCCTTTGGCGACTGTATAGGTTGCACACTGGCTTCACATTTTCTTGTTTAAAAATTAGAATTTGGAATGTTTTAAAAGGCAACGCAGGTAGTTTATAGTGGTGAAAATACAGAGAAATGATTTCTTCTGAAAAACCTGCAACTAAATTTGCCAGACAAAGGAAACCCATCCCTGCAGTAGCATCTATGGTCTATTCTTTTTTTCTCTTGTAAAATATAAAACAGCAGAACCACGAGACTATTTCCATTTTTTTCTCATGAAAATACATGAATTGGCAAGAATTCAACTTACATTTGTGTGTTGTGGGTGTAGAAATCCAGTGTTTATTTCACTGGAAGAAATTGTATTTTAAAAAGTTTACTAGTAGTGTATTTTTTCTTAATATCTGAGAATAGTAGGGTACAGTAACCTAAGCTTGAGACAGGGTATAAGAATTGAGCTATTGCTACCCAAAGACATTGAGTAAAGAAATACACACATTATGTGATTAAAACCTAGAGAATCTTGTGTAAAACGTTAAGGGTTTCATAGACTGTCTTTTAATGGGACCCTCACTTGAAGATATTACTAGTCCAGGCTCTTTTGGAAGTTTGTAAGAAACTAACATTGTGTAATACTGACTAGTGTAAAAGTATTCTTACTTTCTCAGATTTTGGTGAGAAGCCAGTATTGAGAGGGAGAAAAGATACAGCTATTTTACACAGTTCACCCATTTATATTTCTTTAAAACTTTATGATTAAGAATTATTTCTTTATGATTAAGAATAATTATTAAGAATTATTTATGAACTTTACACAGTTCATCCATTTACATTTCTTTAAAACTTTATGATTAAGAATTAATTAAGTACTGGGTTGCATAATTGCAATTGAAATACCACATTCCATAATTGTCTGTGTAATTGTGCATGTGTTTGTTTCAAAACAAAGCCTGTCTTTGAAATTGTAAGAATTATTATGATATTCCTGCTCCCGGTGTACCTGTATCTTCTGAGGAAACTCACTAATCTCCTTTGTCATACTAAGTAGATTTGGTTAGATGTAAGAATGTTTCTAATATCGCCCATAGTCAGTTCTAAAGCAGTGATATGAACAGCCACATACAAGTTGGTTATAAGAAATATATTTTATTTTATAGCAAGACATACACTGTGAATTGGGATAAAAGTGCTAGAAAAGACTGCCTAAGAGGCTGATGCTATTTTATATAAATTGTGTATTTTGTTGGCTTTTTGACTGAGCATGAAAATGTAACTTCCATTAGGGAAGGGTAATTTAGGTGCTCAGTATTCAGCAGAAAACTTGTCGGGCCATAAAAGCTTTTCTGGCTGGTTCCTCGGGTGTTTGCAGAGAAGAGCTGCCCGCCCCTTGCTGATTTTCCCTTTGGCTTCCGTATGGGCTGAATTTACCACTGCATACCTGTTGAATCAATTTGGGGGATCCAGCAGTTAACTGAGTGAATGGAAGGATTAGTGGCCCTCTGGAGCACTATTTCAACAGCCAGGTGTCTTTCCTAAACTAGTTAACTGCTTTTGACAGTTGGAGAACCTGGTTTTAATACCATAGGTAGGAGATTGTTGCGGGTGGAGGGGGGCGGGGTTGAGGGTGCGTTCCTTCTCTCCATCTACAAATGTGGGGCATGCCTTCTTCTCCGAAGGGTTAGATTTCTTCTTCTTCATTTTTAGTAGGAGTGGACTGTCCCCTTGCCTCAACCCAGCTTCCATGGGGTCTTTGTGCTTAAGCAGCCTTTGACTTGTTTCCAGTCCATGCCAAGCAACTGGGTGGCATTGTCCAGCGGGACCCTTCACTGGGCTTTGGGAGGGGGCAGGATGCTCACACAGGAGATGGAGTCATGTGTACGTAGACACACACAAACATATACACACACAGGGAAGATAGACCTGTTTAGACCCTCGATCTGGGCTCCAGATTCCAGCTATACTCCCTACCCCAGATCAAAAACCTCCTGAGTTCAGACTGTATGAAATATATAACTGGACGGAGTGTAGCCCAGAGAGGAAAAATTGATTTGAAAGTCAGATTGGGTCTCCTTAGAAACTGAATTTGGACAGAGGGCAAATATGTTTTTCCTGAATGGACTATTTCCAAATTAAGAAGGAGCCCATTGGTGTTTAACAAACCATTACGCCTGAAATGCCATGTTTAATTCTCAGATTTCGTTTTACCCAGAGACCTTAACTGCCCAGGCTGTGACTAAATGCTCACTGTGTTCTCTGCCCTGGAAGTCTGTTCATTTGGAGTCTATATTTTGCCTTTTTTGTCCCCCTGACTTTTCAATTAATACATTTTTTAATAGATAAAACAGATCATACTGTGACTTTTAAAATGTCAACAAGCTTGTAAACAGAAATGTAATAAAATGGCTAATAGGAGATTCAGTAGTTAATAGAGGGCCTGAAGTGTGAGCAAATACAGTAGCTGCATATTGGAAACTGTGCAAGTGAAGATGGCTTTAGTATTGCAAACTGAGGAAGAAAATTGTTTTTAATTAGCACCTTCATAAGAACTGCTGATTAATACTGTTTTGTTTGGTGAAAAGCTTTCAGCTGAGTAATTTGTACAGCCATTACAACAGTTTTGTTAGAGCGGGACTCCTGTTGTTAAACACAAACAGCAGATGATAATGGTGGAAGATGAGTTTGTCATGTAACAATTTACCTTATTGAAAAAAGCTTTATATTAAGCCCAATACAGTAGGTACCAGCAGAAATCACATATTTTAAATCCTTCCAAAATTGCAGTGTGCCATGCTTGTATTTTTTTTTCAGGGACTAGAAGCAGATTTTATATCATTTATAAAATTATATACACAATTTAAAGATGGTGTAGCATGGACAGACCACTTTCTCAGCAGCAGTTTACATCGGAATGGTAAAGTGCCCGGGTATTCAAACACTTTCTAACTACACAAAGCAGGTTGGAAAATGGAATCCTAATTAAATAATGTTACTGAGATGTAAATGTGCATTGGGACAGGATGTAGGGAAATAAGAATTAGTGTTTCTGCGCTAGGTGGGTTTATCACAGGTAGGATCTTTTTAAAAAAAACAAAACAAAAACTCTTTCTCGAGGAAAGTTTAATTAACCTTTTTTTTTTCCCCCTGGAGGTGTTTTTAAGCAATCAGGGAAAGGAGTGCCCATTCAATGAGACCTAACCAGGGAATAAGAGGCTGGTTTCAGTGAACTCCATCAAATGGATAGTGTCCTAGCCAGAAACATGGGAACTTTTTTCTTTTTAAATAAAATGCAATGGCAAAGCATATTTGCATTAAAATATTACACTAACCCAGGCTGGTAAGAACTGTAAATTATTGGAGTGGTGTAATAGTGCATGAGTTTTTTTTTTTTTTAAGACAGGCCTTTGGGGTAATAACAAGGGTTGAGGCTCACGACAGTGCCAAATAAGCTTTAGACAGCATAATAGTCTGCAAAGAAAGCCACAGAGCACTAATGTGAAGGAAGAGCTGTCCACCACATGCAGCAAAAATCACCAAAGGTCATTTTATGGTAGCAATTGTGACATAAAATTGGTGGTCATGCTACATGTCTAATACTCAGCACAGCTTTATAAATGATGGGCCCCTAGCGATGGCTGTCATTAAGTGCTTTCATCATAATAAACTTTAAACTGTTGGCTTTATGAATCGCCAGCTAGCTTCAGCTGTTCGTTGGACGGAGCTTGCAGTGCCTTAAGTGTGGCAAGATCTATTAGGAATTGCAACCATGTTTCAAGCGTACTTGGCTTCCCCACTCCTGGGGTGATTGCTGCCTATTAAACGGCGTCTGGGAAGATTTTCCTCGGGCAATCTCTGATCAAGAGCTTTTTTGGGCTTTGACCTGCATTTCCTTCAAGACTTTCTCTGAGGAGTTTTCTAAGAGCAAAACTCCAGAGGATTTATAGCCACTTCTGATTAATACCTTTCCAGTTTTTTTCTAGCAACGCTCCCACTGTTGCATAGAGAAAAGCTTTCATTGTTCCTGAGGTGCTTATTTGTGACCTTTTCTCTGCTTCCTGATTCCCTCTAACCGTGTTCTCTCAGCGAAATCCTCGGCGTGGAACCAAGACAGTCGGTGAAGTTCTTACAGCTGGAGAGACAGAGGAGGAAAGAGAGGGAGGCTTTTATATTTTTAAAGAATTACATGCAGAGCAGCCCGGCCCCCGCCTATTTAAATACCCGCCGTGACGTCACGGGCCGCCCGCCGGACCCGAGGCATCCCTAATGAGCCCTCGGTGTAAACCGAGCCGACACGTAAAGATTTCATGATTCGAATTACACTTTCATTAACCTTTAGCTTAGGAAGTCTTTTAGTTTCCATAAATCTTACAGTGGCTTACCGTCTGTCCTACTGATGTGAATAATAGATGTTTAGGGAAATCGCTCTTTAAAAACCCAGGGTATTTAATTTACAAGGGCTAAATACATATTTCAGAATCACTCGGCAAGAACTTTAATTACTTCTTGTTGCTTTTTGTAACTTGGAGGTCGCCCCCGCCCATCCCCCATCCCCGCTCCAGTTCTCTTCTGCTTGACTCAGATGTTTTTGAGATGGTGAAAGCTTTCAATGTCCAAGTCTCTGCCTTAATACTCTTATTAGTCTTTTAAGCTAAGTAATGTCCTCAAGATAGTTCCGGGGATGTCTCAGGTGTGGACCATTACACAATTAAATTAGCAAACCTGAGGGATTGGATTAGGACTCAGCAGGGGACACCTGGCGATGCCAGGGCCTAGCCGAGTTTCCGACTAGCAGGGTTCTGGCCGTAAATAAATAGTGAGGATCAGCCCGCTAGGTAGACTCAGTGACAAACTTGTCTTACCAGATAAAGTGTTGCAGATTAAACTATTTTACCCCCCTGGGAGCAGGTCTCTGTGGCCATAGAAGTGTATAGGAAAACCATCAGCCGATGTGTCAAGTGGAAGGGAAAACTGAAATTGAAGGATTCTTGCCTTTTCACATACAAAGGCATCCTCCCATCCCTCCGGCCAGCCGGCGAAGGATGGGCAAGAGCACCTGGAGGCTGCTGCCCAGGTGCAAGGGGTGGGGGTGGGGCCGGCTGCAGAATGCCCCAGAACAAAGACACCTCCAGGGGCCTCCTCGGTGGTCACCTGCTGCCTCCAGGGCAGATTAAGAAGGACTGGAGAGGGCACTTGGAGGAAATGGTGCTGTTCTTTGGGAAATCAATTCGTCCCACCCATAATAGGGCGTTTTGCCCTCCCTCTTTGGGAGTTCCGGGCAATGGGCTTCCAGGTCTCTCCGTAACAGTTCTGGAAGAGGCGGCCCCTTTGCCAGCCCCTGTTCGTTCAAACAGCCCATGCCCCACACGAATCTCTTCTGCTCTCTGCCATGTTTCACTTCCCTTTTCTCCCTCTTTGGGCTCTCCCGCCCCCTCTCTATACCCAAGCTCCTTTCATAATGAGGCTGGAAGTGGAACTTTCCCCCACTCCCTTACTTTGAGATTTCTTTTTTCCCAGTGACCTGGGCTGCACTTTACCCCCGCTCCCTGCCTGCCAGTCTCCTCAGGGTTAGGGCCTTTCTCTTTCCATTCTTTCAAGTTCCCCCTCCTTGGGAGCTCCAGGAGGCCAGGCCTTCCAGAATCTGATCTCCTTCCAACACTGCAGCCCCCCTGAGGAGGAAGGAAGAAGCCTCCTCCGAATAAATGACCGGTAAGGAGGTTTTTAATTTGTCTGGAGCTCCAAGAAGAAAGCCTCTGAGCAGCGGCCCTCCCTCACCACATTTGGAAGCCCCCAGGCCTTCCCGGTGGTCGCTGTCGCCTTTCCATCCCAGGCCAGGCCCACGGGCAGAATGGGTGGAGGAGTCTGAACACACTCTGTTGTGTGAGGTTTGCCTCTGCGATTCAGAAGAAGGGCTTTGTCAGTTAGATTCTATTTTGTGATTGTTTGCTGGCTACCGATGTGAGAAATTTGGAACCTGGGCAGGGTCTGAAAGTGAGCTCAGCCCATGGCGATCGTGATTTGCAGTCAGCCTTCTGATGGGCAAGCTCTCCTTGAGCTGGGGGAAATGTCACCGTGCTGTCCCCGACACAGTCCATTTAAAGACAGTCCATTTAAAAGCTTTGCCCACCTGACCTGTGGTTTCACCTCCAGGTACATTAGCCTTCATTTCCTTTACAGGCTTTATTTTTAGGAGCAGAGGCCACAGCCCTGACCGGCCTATGTTTTGAGTGGAAGGCTGAGGCTCTCTCTCTCTCCCTATTCTTGGCCAAACCGTTTATATAAGCAGCATCTCAGGATGCCAGGAGACAGCAGAATGAAGCAGCTCACAGCACCCAAGTAACCCCATGTCTTTCCTGTCTGTCCAGCTATTCCTTCTCAGCCCACTTCAGGTTGTGGGAGACCACCAGGCTGAGTGACAGAGGTTTAAGGGGCTCCAACTTGCCTTCCTCCTTGCTGTCAGTGTTTTGGCCTCACCTCACAATCAGGCTACTTCTAAGCTCTACTTCTGTTACCTAGTACAAGATCGTGTGCCCTGCACAGTGTGGTCAAACAGTACTGAAACAAAGTTTGGAGCAGAGAAAGTTTTATTGAAGGGCCACACAAAGAGAATAAACGAGCCCCCAAGCCCAAACTCCCCCAAATATTTCAGCAAAGCATTTTTAAAGGCAAAGTGAGGGAGAGGAGTGGTTGGTTGTTGCAAACTTCTTGGTGTAGGAATGCTTTGTCCTTGCAGCTGTCCATGCAGGTCAAGTCACCATATTCCTGTGAACCTCCATCAAGCTAAATATTCCCTTTTCTGCAACTATTTATCTCTATATGAACAGAAAAGTGTTATACCCTTAAAGGTCAGAGAGCCTTGAGAATGTATATTTCAGGCTAAAGGCAACAGTCTTAAAGCAAAAGCAATAGAATACAAAGGTTAAAGTAAAAGAGACAGAGCTAATATGGAGTCAGATTTGTTCTTCCCTATTACACTTTCAGCCTCCCTCCCCCACCCCCAACAGACTAGATAGACCATAGGGTGGTTTCAATATTCTTAATATAAATATGACACTGAAGGCATTTATCTGTCTCTGCCCTTATGGTTGAAAAAAAAAAATGGCAGCAATATTTGGCAATTCCTCCCCATCAAGAAATGGAATCTATTTCTCCACCCCTTGGTTCTGAACTTACGTTGGCTTACTTTAGTCAATGAGATATTCATAAACATGAGAACAAGCAGAGGTTTGAAAATCACTTGCACATTGGGGTTTTCTCTTGGAACCAAATACTGTGTGAAAAAGTCCAAGCTATCCTGCTATACACTGAAGACATGTGACCCACTCACCCGCATCATTCCAGCCATGTGAGCAAAGGCATCCAGGACCAAACAGTCCCTGGCCAACTCAGGTGCCCATTATTGCATGCAAGCAATCCTGGTGAGACCAACCTGAATGGCCTACTCACAGACTCATGAGCTAATAAAGGATAGTTTTAAGCAACTAAGTAAGTTTAGGGGCAGTTTGTTACACAGCAGTAGACAGCTGATACAATCTTGATCTTTTCTCTCTGATGTACTTTTCTGCATCCCTTAAGCATATCTTGAGGTACCAAAACTTTTGAGATAATGCTTTGCCTAAAACATGTTGAGTCACATAGTGACTACTATTGTGAAAAGCCAAAAAGAGGATTCAGGTCCCACAGGTCTCACTCACCCTTCAGAAAAAGCAGCTTGGCAAAGGCAAATCCCTCACCAGCTCCTGGGAGAAAACACAAGAGAAAATGGGCTGCAGGAGGAAGTACAATGGATTCAGAATAACTAGGTTCTAGCCTGGGCTCCCCCAGTAACAAACTGGTGATTTTAGGCAAACTACTTGATCTCTCTGGACACATTTTTTCCTGTTTGAACTAGATAATTTCCCATTTCATGCTAAATTCTAAAGTAGTCAAGATAAAAACATTCCATCATCACTCAGGGTCAGAGATTTTGATTGCCTCAGAGAATAAGAATTCTCTGATACTACCAGGAAAGAGTTGTCCCACATTAGCTTGTCCCTAGAGAATAGTAGTTCTCAGGATACTCTTTTGTGAGTTTTAGAATGACCCAGCTGTTTCACCTTGCTCTGGCCCAGGCTGGTTATGGTGGGAGTGCTGCCTTAGTCACCAGTGTGGGAAGAAGAGGAACAGTGGGGGTCTGAGTACCTCCATGTTTATTCACTTATAAATATTTTTGTGTGCCATCACCCTTTCAGCTGCTGGGGATCTAACAGTGAAAAAGAAAGACCCCCATGACATGCTGGGGCCTAGTCAGAAAGACAAAACTGCTCTCCACATGAGTGACTTGCATTGTAAATAATAAACAAATGTGCCAGTGCAATTATAAAATTATTATAAATTATAGTAAGTTCAGTGGAAAACAAATAGGGTGCTATCGGTAGAGAGTAATAGCCTACCTCAGACAGGTTGGTGGGAGAAGGCCTCTCTGAGGTGTCTCGGTTGAAAAAAGGAGTCATCACACCAAGAGATGACAGGGGGTCAGAGGGGTTCAGGTGGCCCGAAGCTTGTGGAGTCTGAGGATGAATGCAAGGTCACTGTGTCACTGAGGCCTCTGAGGACGGACATGAGATGGCCAAGAGCCAACTTGTGCCGGATTTAGTAAGACTGGATTTTATCTGGAGTCTGATAAGCAGTCATTGAGGGGTTTGGAGTCATGAGAATGATATAGTCAGAGGGACATTTTTTAAAGATCAGTCTGAATGCTGGGTGGGGAGTAGTTTCGAAGGAGTGGAGATTCCAGTGAGGGGGCTCCTGTAATGTGGTCCTGGTGAAAGAAAGTAGCCACGTGGGCAGGGGACGTGAGTGACAATGGGGGAAAGAGGAGCAAACCGACTCAAAGTGCGTGTGTGATGTAGAATGGACAGGATTTGCTCGGGTGCTTCCTCATAAAGTTGCAGATGTCAACCTAAAAGTCTGAACCTTCTGCTCTGGGAATGTAAGCCCTTTGGCCTTAAGCTACCTTACCCTCCCCCATGAGGCCTCGGATGTGGGAGGTGTGAGGGGGACAAACTGGGAGAGGATGGTGCCTCACTCTCCTCCACTTCCAACTTCATGGTCTGCACACTTATGGGCACTTGGAAATCAGGGGTCCTTCATATCCTGATGACTTCTTGAGCCCCCAGATTGCCTGACATTCTCTTATTCTCTCAGAGCAGGAGGTGGCGACAGTAGCTAGACAGGACAGGGCTGTAGGATAGGAAATAAATTCCTGTTTGTGGCTATAACCTCTAGCCTTTCATTCATATTGTTTTTCTGGGATCTGCACACTTGGGAATATTCAGGGGAAGACCCGAGGTGGGTCAGAGACTGGCCTCTGTCCTCGTCCTGAGGTCCCCATTGAGCTCCACAAATGCAGAGCAAGTAACTGTCTAGGAGGCAAGATTTAAGGAGCGGGGGAAAGTTCTCAGGTAGGAAAGAAACATGTTGCTGATACTGAAATTCCACCAAAGACCGTCTTCTGAACCCCAGGCAGGGGTCATCGTCAGAATCGGGGTCATCGTCAGAATCAGGCTCCTCTGGGAGAAATGATGTTCTCATGGTCCTGAGTGTGAAAGATCTGAGGTGAGGCCTGAAAGGGGAAGGGGATGTAGAGCAGGTGGTAGAGAGAGGACACAGGGAACTTAGAGGAGGAAAAGGGGCCCAAGGCCAGAGGAAAGAGCGGAAATGGGGGAATCCAAGTGTCAGAAGCCACTCATCAGCTTCACAAGGTTACCTGAGCCAGGAGGGCCGTCCTGATGGCCTGTCCACCTTGTGCAGGGGGACTGGAGCACCAGGCAGATGGGGTCCCTGCCCACGTGGTGCTTATAAACTCAGAAGGGAGACAGAGCCTGTCCTCAAGTGCAGCAAATCCATGGAGAAGGACTGGCCAAGGATTGTTAGAGATCAGCAGAAGAGCAAGTACCTTTTGAGAGAGGAGTCAGGGTTTATATTAGGCCGCAACAGTCCTGGCAGGAGGAGGAAAGGCCCTACCAGGGGCATGAAGCTCATGAAGATTTCAGGAAATGTAGACTTGCAGGAAATGCAGGAATGTGAGTTAAATGAGGTAGTCATTGGTTCACTTGTCCTAACAGGTGCCAGGCACTCAGGGGAGAGTCGTGAACTAGAGCGACAAATTCTGTGACCCCATGGAATGGCATTCAGTGGAGGGGGGAAGGCAAACTACATGTGCACAAACCCGACTGGTTCAAATCAGGAGAAATGTGGTGAAGACAATAAAATACACCGATATTTTAGAAAGTGACTGGGCCTTCTTTAGATACATGGCCAAGGAAGTTCTCTTGAAGGAGGCACCACTTTAGTTGAAATGAAAAAGCCAGCCTTTGGAGACTGAAAGAGCAGTGAAAGCAGAGATAATAGCAAGTGCAAAGGCCCGAGGCAGGACCAAGTGTGCAGAATGCAGGTGCGTGGGGCATGTCGGGTGAGCAGAGAATGACACGAGGGGTGTACAGGACCTTGAAGGCCCAGAGAGGAAGCCAGGACCACCAGAGGAGTGACATGGCCTTGGCTTCTCTGTTTAGAAGCTCACTCTGGCTGCTATGAGGAGGCTCGGGGATTCAGGAAAGGAAGTTGGAAGTCCGTCAGAAGATGTAATAGACAGGAGGTGGACAGGTGAAGGGAGAACACGGAGACAGCTGAGGGCTGGACAGTGAGGAAGGAGCATCTATTCAGCCTACAGGGCTGGACTTTATCCGGGAGATGCGGGGGCATTGGGACTGCTGGCCTGATGTGGCCTTTCCAAGGACCTGGCGTGAAAGCATTCCTATACAGGTGGATGCAGACATGGAAGCAGAGTCCCAGGTCTGTCTTTGTAGCATGTGCCAAGTGCAGGACCTCACTGAGGGCTCTGTCGCAGGAGCCTGGCCCTACTGATGGGCCCTGAGAGCCCCAGGGCCAGTGCATTGACCCACGAGAGCAGGGGTAGTGCTTCATTCACGAGGCAGCCTAACACCTGGCACATAGTGGGTGGTGGAAAAGGAAGGCCAGAGAAAGGAGGCTGGGCAAGAGCCAGCCCGGGACATCTCTCTGGCC
The DNA here is from genome assembly GCF_019320065.1 of Cervus canadensis. NCBI lineage: Eukaryota > Metazoa > Chordata > Mammalia > Artiodactyla > Cervidae > Cervus > Cervus canadensis. The sequence goes on from NC_057390.1 coordinate 26,235,510, forward strand.
CCATCTCAACCCTCTTTTCTGGCCTGCACTCAGGAATTGGCAGAAATGTCACAAACCTCCCAAAAAATACCTCTAAAAGTTGTCCTCAGAGATCACATTTTCTATTAAAAAATTGTGGAACTAAAGGACAGAAAGCCCCTTATGAGGACCAGATGAACCCAAAGAGAAACGGTAGAAGCAACTTATATTCAGTAAGTGCTTACTGTGCCCCAGGCCTTTTTTTAAGGGCTTTCTGTATATCATCTCATTTTATCTTCACAACAATCCTCTGACATTGTTACTGTTATCATCCCTCTTGTTACAGACAAGAGGATCAGTCTGTAAGGAGAGTGAGACTTAGAGAGGTGAGATTAAGGGGAGGGCAGCTGGCTGCCCGCCCATCCCCACCCTTGTACCATTTCCGCTGAGGAAATGGTGTGCCCAGAGGAGCCCTGGCCACCACTCTGCCTGGGACCCCCCTGCCTGGAGGAAAGGCACCCTGAGAAAGATGGCTCACTGGTTAATTTGAATGCAGAGGAGAAGAAGGGTGGCATCGCCAGTGTGTGGTTGTTAAAGACTGTAGAGCTGTGGAAGCCAAGCAACAGTTGAAAGCTGAGTCTGAGCAAGGGGCAGGGACGCTTGTGATTTGACCAGATGCCAGGCAGTCCACTCCTCCAGTGTGGACACATCCTGGCCCCCACTCCAGAGAGACTGGGGGTCAGCCGCCCATCAGAAGTTGTGTGCCAGACCATGTGTGCATATGTGTGTGGTGCACACCCACCCCCCCACACAGGTCCTGCCTGAGAAGGAGCTTGTCCTGGATTTTAGGCTCTGGCTGCCCAGGACCGCAAGTGGTAGAAATGGTTAGGTGGTCCTGGTGGCCAGTCTCTAAAATCACTTTAAATGCTTCCTTTGCCTTGGGACTTGGTTGCTAACCCCTGGGATGCATGTAGGGAATTTGGTTAGATGGTGTCCTGCACTGTGGCCCCGACAGCTACTCCAGCTCAACGAGGCTGAGGTTAAGCTCAAGGGCCCCCAGGTCAGCAAAGGCCAGGTAAATCTTTCTCTGGGTTCTCTTTGCTTTCCCACTGACAAGGCAGAAAGTGAGCTCTTGACAGATCAAGTGTGCCGGGGTGAGAATTCATCCCCTCCCACTGTGATTAAGCCGCTTCTGATCATCCCCACCAGAGGCAAGGAAGATGAAAATGAAGGAAAACTGAAGAGAGGAGGAAAGGCCAGCACGTAACCTGGTTGACATGGATGACCATCTCTGGGAGGACAAAACAAAGATGGGTGGTCCTCCCCAGGAAGCCAGCGGTGAGAAGGAGACCAAGAACTAGCTGACGTGCTGTGAGTAGGGACGAGAAAATTGTACAGATGATCCACAGAGAAATTATTCTGGGATAATTCTGACTCTTAGCACAAAGGAGCCCACACACAGCTCTGTCTCTTGGGTGCCTGTTGCCTCGCTGCCTGGTTGCCAGGTAGAGGAGGAGGGTGGAGAAAATTCCTTTTCCATCCAGTGCTTTGGCGCGTCACTGCAGCCATAAAAAAAAAAAAAAAAGAATTGAGCCTAGTTAAACGTATATCTCTATCTTAGTGAATCTCTGTGAAGAAGAAAAGGAGGAGGAACGTGGGCAGGGTTTGAGGCAACACACTGTTCCCTGAGGATCTTTGGTCTCAGCTGTGGATCCTGAGCACTTGGGGTAGGGAGCGTGATCACCCTAAAGGTCTCTGTTACTTGCAAGACTCAGGACAGACAGATTTTCACTCGCCTGCTGGCTTCAGTTGTGTCCAACTCTTTGCAACACTGTGGACTGTAGCCTGCCAGGATCCTCTGTCCATGGGATTCTCCAGGCAAGAATACTGGAGTGGGTTGCCATGCCCTCCTACAGGGGATCTTCCCAACCCAGGGATTGAACCCAAGTCTCCTGCACTGGCAGATGGGTTCTCTAGCGCCAAGATCTTATCTGGGAAGATTTTATTTGGCTGCTAACCTGATTAGATGGTTGGATGGCATCACCGACTCCATGGACATGAACTTGGGCAAACTCCGGGAGATACTGAGGGATGGGGAGTCCTGGCGTGCTGCAGTCAAAGAGTCAGACACAATTTAGTGACTGAACAGAAATCTGATCAGCTTTCACTTCTGGAATTTTTGTTTTTAAATTAGGAGTAAACAACATTCTTTGAAGTCAATGTTAGATTCAGATTTTTTTTCTACCTTTGATGGTGGCAGCAATAACTACTAACCTGACATCTACAACTCAAGTTTCTACCTTAGGTTTTCCATCAAGGGGGGTCTGCAGAAAGGGGCCAAGGGGAGAGAGATGTTTACTTAGCTCCTTCCATCCCAAATTAAATATTCAAATGGGAGTTTGTTCAGAGGCATTGTTGAGGCTTCAGCTTTAATTTAATGGAAAGGCATTGTCCCCCGAAGAAAGGTTTCATTAGGCCAGCCGGCACACCATTTCCCTCATCTGGAGAAAACAATCTGGGTGAAGCCTACCCATCATAATCCCCTCTTCAGCTTTATGGTGACAAAAGACTCTTAATACAGAAAATGTTCCGAGGGAGGAGAAACACTTCCCAAACAAGCGATCTCTCCTTCCAGGCCAGGTAACAAAGGGTTCGGAGGAATTCGGTGGGGCCTCCTGGCCACCTGCCGGCTAAACCCATGGTCTGTGGATTAACTGCAGCTCTGACTGACTGGAAAGGCAAGTTACATGGCAGAGCAAACAAAATTCAGACTGTCCTTTACACATGGTAATCCCAAATTTAATAAGAGCCTCACTGCTGGGAAACCAGAGCCGAAAAGGTAGCTGATGTGTGGGGCCCTATTGTTCCCAGCCGGGTATGTCGCCATTGGTTCTGGGCAGCCTCTGGACCCCCATCCCCCTGCCGGGCACTATGGCTTCAACTAAGAAAGTTCCTCCTGGCCCTTGGGGTATGTTGGCTGTTTGCCCTCCTTCCAGGCTTCAGGGACCTTGTCTGGAGATGAGTCATAACTTTTCTGTTCCGAAGTCCCTACAGAAGCTGGGGTGGTCAGAAGGCCATGTGAGCCTCAAGTCCTGAGGGCTGCACTGGAATCCTCCTCCCTGACCACGGGGCTCTCCATTAACAGATCTGAGGCTTCAGACAAGCGCCCACGGAAGCCTGTGATTCAGGCCCTGGTCAGTGCTGACGCGGGCCTCATCAGTTACCAGATCTCTGAGGTGGAGCATGTGTGGGGCTGGACTCTGGTCACCCTATGGGTTATTTCTCAATTAGCTGAAGAAGTGTTTCTCCTAGGGGTAACTTCATAATGATTCACTTGTTCAAGAGAGATTTCTTGAGTGCCTGCTATATGCCAGTTTGTGCTCAAGTGCCTAGGACATCAAAGTGAACAGAAAATAGATGGTGCCCAAAGAAGGGTTGTTCTCATTCTATCTTCTGGGCACCTCAAACCTATATAGAAAGAAAGCTGGGGAAGCAGGCTCTGGCTTATGTGGACCATGGTAAGAATGAATGCCATGAGATGCTGAATATCTGGGAATAACACTTTCCTGGGGAGACTCTAAACTTCAGGTGGGCCTCCTGGTTTAGGGGCACCAAGCTGTAGAAAGATGGAGGAATTAAAATGATAAAAAAATAAAATTAAGAAAATAAAAAGTTCTTAACCTTCTTGCAGTTCAAGTTGGTGCACCCAGGACATACCCTTGCCTTCTATCTTTCCAAAATTTTGTTGAGATAAGGTTTTAGAATTCCAGGAAGATATAAATTTGTCATATTAAAGAAGGAAAGTAGAGACCACCAACATATAAGAGATGTAAATAAATATGTCAGGTGTATGAGAGAAGTTTTCAGAGGAGCCAGCTGAGGGAAACCACACACAGAATAAGAGGCAACAGAGGAGACAGGAGACAGGTTACCCAGAAAATCTCAGAAAGGTTCAGGGAAGCCCACTGAAGCAAGGTGGATGCACACAACTGCACAGTAATTCCACACCATCTGTCGTTCTTTTGAATTTGACATTGAAAGATATCCAAGGAGGCATATGTGAAGAGTAAGAACTACCAGTATAAAGGAAATATATGAAAATAAGCAGAAAACTCTCACTCCTGGAGAAACAGGATTCAGGAAACAGAAGATGACTTTAAAATTTTTTTAGAATTCTCAGGTTTGGGAAGATAATACATTCTAAAACTGGAATTTTGAGAAGAAGAATGAGCTCTTGAAAATTAAGTCAAGTGATGAAATAAAGTGTTCAGACTAGAAAAGTGGTTGAAATCTCACCAAGCATTGAACAGAGAGATAGAAAAAGAAAATGAGAGAGAAAAGTAAAAGAGAAGAATAATCCAACACCTAATTAATAGTTATCTAGAAAGAAAAAAGCAAAAATTAAAAAGGAGAAAATTAGCAAAGTATAGTAGAAAGTTTCCCTGGGCTTAAGAAAGACTATTACATTGAGACAGCCACTGAGTGTCCAGCACAGTGACTGCACAAAATGGACAACTAGATGCATCCTGGCCAAATTTCAAATGCCAAGTATAAAGAGTAGATTGTAAAAGGCTCAGAGAACAAGATCAGATTCCTACAAGTGAACAGGAATAAGAATGGTGTCAGACTTCTCCTCAGCAACACTAGAGCCAGAATATAATGGAGCTGTGTCTTCAAAATTCTGAAGGAAAATTATTTTCAGTTTAGGATCCTATATGTAAACCCTCAGTCAAGTGGAGGATAACATAAGCATTTTTAGAAAAAAAAAAAAAAAACAATTATAGATAAAAGTTTGTCTCCAACACACCCCTTCTCAGGAAGTTACTTGAGGCTAGATTTCAGTAACACTAGGACCTAAGATAGAAGAAAGAAGAAAAGCTGGGATGTAACCTACAAGAGCAGTAAGAAGAAGTTTCCAGATGTCAGGGGCACAGCAGCCCGGAAAGCAACAGCCCACACTGGAGCAGCATCCCCGAGGACCCCAAGAAAGAAGGATAAAGGCAGTTCTCAAGAGATTAAAGAATATAACTGATAGATTTAAAACAAGAATATGATAATGGTAAATAATGCAAGAAAAAAGAAAGGCAACTGGAAACCCCAAAGGAAAATTATTTAAAAAAATAAAATAAATCAAGATCTGAATTATGAAAAAACTAAAAGTGACATGAAATTAAGAAATGATGAAGTGTAAGGAATGAGACCCCATTTGACTTGGTGTTGGACATGTTCTCCTTGACACTGAGTTGAAAGGCAAGAAGTGTAATCCCAGCGTTATTACTGTATTTATATAAAACTACATAAGAATAACAATAAAGTAAATACAATCCATTTCCCGTTTGAAGGGTCAACCTTTAGACAAAGCCTGGAAGACTAGGTTGTGTCCTAGCAGGACAGACCAAAATTTCAACAACCTTATTAATGTGAAAGTACGAGTATTGTGGCAGAAGATAGGACTTGGAAAAAGAAAGAAAAATAGAGGATAGGATAGAAAATCAGTAACAATGTTGTTGTTCCGTCTCTCAGTTGTGTCTGACTCTTCACTACCCCATGGTCTGGAGCATGCCAGGCTTCCCTGTCCTTCACCATCCTCTGGAGCTTGCTCAAACTCATGTCCATTGAGTTGGTGATGCCATCCAACCATCTCAGTAACAATATCTTAATTTAAAAGTAGGCAGTCAAGGGGCTTCCCTGGTGGCTCAGTGGTGAAGAATCCACCTACAATGCAGGCGATAGAGGAGACATGGTTTTGATCCCTGGGTCAGAAAGACCCCCTGGAGGAGGAAATGGCAACTTACTCCAGTGTTCTTGCCAGGAGAATCCCATTGACAGAGGAGCCTGGTGGGCTGTGGTCCATGGAGTTGCAAAGATTCGGACACAACTAAAGCAACTAAGCCCAGCACAGCGCAGGCAGTCAAAAGGCACTGCTGAAAGCTGATGGATCAATAAATACAGGGTTAAGCATTTTGTTGAAGTTACAAAGGCAAATGGTAGAAAAATGGAATAGAATATAAATATTGAACATTGAAATTCTTTCACACTCGGAATTCCACAGACAGCATCTAATGAGTTGGTAAAGGAAGACACAGAGATACAAATACATTAGAGGTACGATGTAGATAACTCTACACATTATATGGGGGAATCCAACTAATGTCAGAAAAATTACAATATTATGCAATATTTGGAGCTATTTATTCATTATCTGAAATTCAAATTTAATGGGGCATCCTGTGCTTTTCCCTCCCTCTCAATTTGGCAAGCCTCGATCCATTGGGAAAACTAAAACTCAAACGGCTCAGAGGTTGCCTCTGAGAAGTGGACTGATGGTGAAAGAAGCTACAGCATTTTTATCATGAACACGTGTGACATTTGATTTGTAACCACATCTATGCATTATTTTGATAAGAATAAAAAATACTTCAAATGTGTTCAGTGCATTCAGTAAATCTATTACTTGAATGCATAGGAAGAAGCATGTAATTTTATTAATAGCAAATCAGTGCTGTTCTATCCCCACAGAGTAAATTCAAGCAAGTATTTAAAGAATATTGGCTTGAGATGTTCATATTATAAATATTGTAGATATTGATATTTTAAACATGTCAGACACCTACAGGTCTTGGGTACTTGGACCAAGTATGGCCAGATGCTATGGGTCCCTGAGCTTTAGGAACTTGGAACTTCGTTGAAGACACAAGATATACATTGTGTGCAGAACAGCTCACCCTCCAATAGAGGTTGGCTTCCATTTTTAGAAGCCAAATGATTAAAAAAATAAGCGGTAGGTCCTAAATGCTACAGGAGCTCAGCTGAGAGAATAGACTAAGGCCTGACATGATAGTGATGAAGATGGTCCTTAAGGGAGGAGTGGGGATTTGGGAAAGGAAGAGAGGAATTTCGGTGCTCGCTTCTAAAATCTTGGTTTTGAACTCTACCTCAAATGAGCAGGGGCTTCCCTGTGGCTCAGCTGGTAAAGAATCTGCCTGCAATGCGGGAGACCTGGGTTTGATCCCTGGGCTAAGAAAATCTCCTGGAGAAGGGAAAGGCTGCCCACTCCAATATTCTGGCCTGGAGAATTCCATGGACTGTATAGTCCGTGGGGCTGCAGAGTTGGACATGACTGAGCGACTTCACTCACACAAGCAGATGTCTGTCCCCCAACACTTCTAAATGTACCCTAAGGAGCATTTCTTTTTTGTGGGTCCCCAAACCTTAGATGGGCTTTCAAAGAGATGAAGCAGTTGTCAAAAGATAATTGGGAAGCACTGCTCTGGCTGTCTAGCAAACCTTGGCCAGAAATCTTCAGGCTTTGGCAGACTGGGAGGACAAGGTTAAATCCTCAGGAGAGGTTCCTCTTCTGATAACTAAATGCAAGGTGTTGACCTTGTTTAGATCCTGATTTGCGAAACCATCTGTAAAAGTCCACTTGTAAGACAAATGAGACAATTAGACCTTGGGTCAGTATTTGATGATATTAAAAACTATTAATACTATTGATTTTTTTATGTGATAATGGAATTATGATTATGTTTTTTAAAGATCCTTTATCTTTTGGAAATATACTCTGAAATATTTAGAGGTGAAACAATATGATATGTGGGATTTACCTCAGTATAATCCAGTTATGGGATGGGGGTTGGAGAGTGGGGAAGGCTGAAACAATATTGGCTATAAATTGATAATGGTTGATTCTGAATGACAGGCTCATGGGAGTTCACTGCACTTTAGTATATGCTTGAAATTTTCAGTAATGAAATTCCTCACATAACATTCCTTGCTCTCTCAATAGACAAGGTAATACTACCTTAGACTTATTTAACATGTCCAGTATACCTTTACATCGAATAACTCTTTGATCCCTACAATAACCCTGTCGGGCAGTTAGAAACTTTTGCTGATGAGAAAATAGAAAAGGACAAAGGTCCATAGAAGCTTTGGACTTGGAGAGAAGATCTTTCCCCTTGCTCCTGAATTTAGGCAGCACAGAAGCCACCTTCCTCGTGTCATGCAATGAAAGTACCCCCTTGGCTCATTTTCTCAATGTATAGCTGCTGAGCATCTGCTATTTGTCACACTTTCATGGGGCTGCCGGAAAGAGAGAACAGACATATTCCCCACTTCAAGTTCCTCAGATACTTTCCCAAAATCAGATGTAATATATCTCCCTCAATCTCGAGGTCCTTTAGCTGGAAACTCTGTAAACTAAGGAGGTAGAAACCACAAGTGGGGAATACACCAACGCCCTGACAACACCCAAGAGCTTTCTAGCCCATCCATGAAGACTGGATCACAAGACAGGGTTCCTGGTGATGCAGATCCCCGCAACTCCTGTTCTTCCCTCTGGGGAAAGAGCCAGCCCAGCAGGGAACCCCGGCCTGGGGCCAGAGAATCTCCCCATAACCTTTGCTGCAGGCCCCCAAAGAAGAAGCCTGAGCACCCCCTAAGCCTGCCCCTGTCTACAGCCAGAAGAGCCAGGATCTGAGACCAGGCAACCTGACAGGCAGCTGCCTCCCATTGCAATGGTGCTGGCTCCCCCATCAGCCACTCTTCCTTCCCTCAGATGCTGGCCTCTCCCCTTCCTCAGCCAGGCTTCCTCCCACAACGCCACAAGCACAAGCTTCTCCAGGTGTCTCTTCCTCAGACAGCTTCCTGTCAGCCAGGCATTTTTTATGGCCTCAGCATTCTGTCTCAAGCGATCCCCATCCTTTCTTCTCCCCATGGGGCTGAAACAACCACTGCCGAGGTCTCTAGGGACGAGACTCTGCAGAGGACCCATCCACAATGGGCTGAATGCTGAGGCGGCCACTTTCCAGGTTCTGTCCTCTGCAGTTTGCTTCCCCCGCTCTAGCCCTCCTGGTTGTACCCTTTCCCCTTCCTCCCTCAGGCTGCCCAAGGATTTCAATGGCCTGGCTCCTCAGGACTCACTCCAGAAGACCCTCCCCAAATGGAGGCCTCTGCCCCTCTTCTCATCCATGCTGGTCTCTTCCTTCAACTTAGCCTGGGCCAACACATTGCGTAGGGACAGCCATACCCAAGTCAATCCCCTTCCCCCAGCTGTTCTTGTTTCTCTTCCTGGATCCTGCATTTTATTAATTTTACTTTTTAGCTGTGCCACGTGGCACATGGGTTCTTAGTTCTCCCACAAGGTTTGAACCCGTGCTCCCTGCATTAGAAGCACAAAGTCTTAACCAGTGGACCACCAGGGAAGTCCCCTGGATCCTGCATTTCAAATTTGAGGAGGGTTTATTGAGCATTTATTATATGCTAGGAACTGTGCTAAATACGTGCGTGCTTTATTACATTTAATCTGCCAAACAATCAGGCGAGGACTATTAGAGAGGTTACCAAGTTTCCTGGGGTGGTAGAACCAATATTTAAACCTGGCAGTCTGTCTCTCCAGAGAGAGCTGAAGACTGGGTTAAGTGAATAGCAATTATGTTATGAATAGAACCACCTCTGGACATAAAGTGATCCAAGTTCTACTTCCAGCTTTGCCTGGAAACAAATGTGCAATGATGGGCAAATCATTTAACCTCTCTGAGCTTGTATTATATGTGACATTAGCCATCATTAATGTAATTTTTAGAACAAATGGTCTCTTCCTTCAAAAGTCTATGATTTAGAATGTACGATGCATTAGAACTTTTAGCATCATTGTTAATATAGCCAAGATTTTTATGTTTAGACATTAGGAAGTTAGGGCTTTGTATTTTTATTTATTTAAAGAATAATTTATTGGAGTATAATTGCTTTACAATGCTGTGTTAGTTTCTGCTGTACAAAAAAGGGGGCTTTTTAATATGACAAAAAAATCCCCCTACGTGTATAGTAATTCACTCTTTTCAAAACACATGGATGTAGAGTCTCAATAGGACCTCAGAATTCTGGGAAGTCAGTCATAAAAATACATTTGAACAGCTCTTCACAATGATCAATGCATTTTCGCTCATTTCGGCCCTGCCCCACGCTGTGAAGCAGGCGGGATAGGTAGGTAATGTACCCAATCAGAGGTGAGGAACCTTCACTCTGCCTTAATAGGTGACTGGCTCAAGGTCATATGTTAATAGGTAGTGGAAACAGCAGTGAAACTGAAAGATCCTAATTCCCAGTCTAGAAATCTTTCCAGAAAGAAATTTGTGTTCTGCAGAGTACTTTGTGCTTCTACATATGTTGGGTCCTCTACAGACCGGAACCTGAACTTGGTGTAGAAGTCTCCAGAGGGCAGAAAGATCTCTCCTGTAAGTAAGGACATAACCTGTCTTTATGGAGACCAAGATACCCATCTCCACATGATTGTGGGTTTTTAGGATCACTGCTACAATACAGAGGTTGAAAAAGAAGAGGGCTGTGGAATGAGAGAAACCCTGGTTCTCATCCTCACCTTGGGAAAATCACTTAAAAAATTTTAAACCCCTCTCAAAAATGGGGATGAGGATAACCACCTTGTAGGGAAGCAGTCAGAATTTCCAATAATAGGCAGAGACATCAGGAGGCACTCGATAAATGTAGCAGTGTTAGGAAAAGAAAAAGAAAAGGCTCTTTTCTCCAAAAGGCCAGCATGGCAGACAGACCCAGCTTCTGGTTTCACTTGTTTCTCCAGGATGCTGGCTCCGAGAAAGGCAGCAAGCAAAGCAGACAGGTGACTTTAAGTCATGAAACATATATTCTCACCTTGGGCACCTGCTGTTTTTAATGACTAAAATTTTTCCCCCTGATACAGCCATCATTTAGCAAATACCAGGGCTAGTTATTAATTTAAAAACATGTTCAGCCTGTGCTTACAGAAACTGCCATTTCCCCCCTCGGGAATGAGTTTTTAGTTATGTTTTTAAAATTAGCTGGCGCTTGAATTTCATTTTCCATCCAAGCTTGCCTGTTATCTGTAAGGTCACAGAAACACGTAGGTGGTGGACAGTCCAATCCTAGATATTAGGCTCTTGGAATTAAAAGCCGAAATAAGTAAATAAAGAGAGAATGCCCAGGGATTTTTTTTTCCCCCAGAGCAGAAAGCCGGTCGCCAGCGAGCGGCAAGAGCCAGTTTTCCTCCTTAAGTGGCTCTTCCCTTACATTTGGAGGTGAAGCCTGAGGAAGAGGAGGAAAAAAGGCCTGTGACCTATATCGTCAAGGTCTGCTTCTCCTCCGCTCAGCAACAGGAAGGAATCAGAATGCATTCTGGAGGAAGAAGAAAAACCCAAGTGCTGATTGTCCCTTTAAGCCATTCCAATCACAGGCTCGCAGTTAAAATAATGCTCACCTACTGCGCTTCCAACTGGGCCATCTACCTTTTTCGCTGGCGGGGTCATGCCCAGTCAAGCCTGATGAGGCTGCCGCCGGCCCCGAGAGCTCGCTGCAGGCCGGCTACACCTGTTTATCACCAAGTCACTTCATTTCCCCTCCCCTCCTCCCCGCTTGAAAAGAAGCATTAATTAAACCGGTAAACAAGCCGGCTCCCATTCTAAATCAGGGCTGCAGGCAACGGAGAGATAACTTGGGCTCCGGAGAAGAGGGATTTTCTGTTAATTTATGGAATCCACCGTCACTCTCTCCGAGCAGCCTGTTCCCCGCTTAACGGGGAAATTGAAGCAGACAGCCTTTGTCTAAACACTTCTTTTGCCCAGAATATCTTAATTTTTCTATTTGAATGTTTAATAAGGTTTGGGGGTGCCGCTGCTGCTTTTTAAATTTTTAATGGTGCAGGCATTTGGGTGTTATCATTTGGCTCGCGGTTGCAGGGTGTCCGTTTTCCTAGGGTGTGGAGGGAAGGACCAGGTTTTTTTTTTTTTTCTTTCAAGCTAGGCTCCGACGGCCGGCGAAAGAAGGAGGCTGGGGTCTGGGGGAAGTTTAGGAGGGTCCCGGAAGTCAGGGCAGTGCAGCAACACTATGCCTACCTACCCTTTCTTCTTGTATATTCCTCAATGCCCTGGGTTCCTGCAGACGACCCGGGAACGCGGCCCGGGCCCGGGTGAGCGCTGTCTTTCTCTCCCACCGCCTGGAGCACCCACCTCCGGCAGGGCACCCAGCCTGCGCTCGCGCGCCTTGGTCCCGCCTGGGAGGGGTGGGGGGATCCCTCTCCGTCAAAGGGCTGGACCGAGGCTCATTTCCGGCCGCGGCTGCGAGAACCCGGGCTGCCTAAATTAATTATTTCTCCAAGAAGGAGGGTGTGCGTGTGTCTTATTTCCCACTGATAATCTGGAATTCCTCAGTTTAAGTGAGAATCACAGTGAAATTGTAGTTTTCATTATAGACAGTCCAAGAAAAAAAAAACCCTCCGTAAATCTTTGTCATTTCCGATGTAAACCTTCGTGAAAACACATAGGAATGTCTTATCCATATTTCAGTCAGCCTGTTTCTCCGGGTGGCATATCTAGTAATCATGTTGACAAATTAATGGTAGAGAATTAGTTGTACATTAAAGATTTAAATTATATTATGCAGCACATTGTCATAAAATGATATAAAACAATAGGAAAATAAATGGAAATGAATTCAAGTTACTGACATGTAGAACACCAGACTGACGTCTGTAGGACGCACGCAGCCGCTGGGATGCAGCGCCGAGCGCCGACGTGGCGGCCCAAGCGCGGGGCTGCGGGCAGCGAGTGCTGCGCGCGGGTCGGCGAGCCAGGGGTTAAGTGGCGCCGATCGCTGCCCTCCCTCGGCTCCCCTCCCCGGCGTGCCGATTTTCAGGCCCGCCGAGCCGCCCAGGAAAAGTTTTCAATTCGACAAGGCCGCAGCGTTTCAGGGGCTGAGCTCCTTAGAAAGCGGCTGGGCCCCCGAGGGCCGACTGACGGGGAGGGGGCGGCCTGCCCCGTTCTGGACACGCTAATTACGAGGATTCGGTTTCCCGGGTCTGAAGGAATGCATTACCTGCAGCCAAGGAGGCACGGCCTCTCAGGAAGGCCCCTAGAGGAAGCTGAATGCCCCAGTGAATTCCAGCCTCATCCCTAGGTTTATACCCACAACCCCAGCCCATGCTGAGAGACTAATCGCTTGGCCATTGTCGGGAGTGTTGTCCAATCAGCCCCTGAATAGCGAAACTTCACAATGCCGAGTATGAATTAGAGGGGAACAAATGTGGATGCAGACTTTTTTTGCAACAATACCTAACTGAGCCTTTCAGACAGGACAACGGATGCACAAAAGCTCGACGGAAATTGGAGTAACTTTTGGAGGCCCTTGTAGCTCCCGTCAATAAGCGTTAGCTCCATAATGGCGGCATGGGCCTCCTCCATCAACCCCCCTTTTCTGTTAGATGGATCAATTGTTGGGGGGGGGGGCGGGGAATGGTCATAAAAATTGGGCATTTTTGTTGTCCTTGTCTTGGAAACGGTGGCTGTCTGTTGAACGCGGCCAAATGGATTTGTCTCCTTTTTATGTGAATTGTTGGATTTGGTCATTATTTGGCCCACCGTGGTAAAGTACTAACAACGCGCCCTCCCTTCTCTGCCCACCCCCAAAAGACCAGAATAGCTTCTTGAGCTATACAAATGTCAGGTCTCTGTTTTAAAATTTAGCTTTGTTTACCCAACAGAATGGAATTCATTACTGTGTAAAAGTGGTTCCATTTTCTGATCTTTTTATTCAAAATGTTGAGAGTATCAAAAAGCTCATTTGAAGGTCACAGGTTTATGTATCTATTCTGGTAAGTGTTTTAGAAATTCATATGGAGGACAAAAAAGGTGGAAAATGTGAAAACATACTGTTCATTGTTTATCCTAACCTTGCCATGGTTATTAGATAAATGAGTGTAGGGGGGGAAAAAATGGCATTAAAAGCCATTGTGAACTGGGATTTTTTTTTTTTCCCCTGAAGACTGTTAATTTTAGCCCTTGATCTGTAAAGGTCAATTTCTAATTCTTTTAACTGTGCAGTTTATATAACTTCTGCATTTCAAGTCTATAAAAAGCTTTTGCAGACTTTTCATAATGTAAGTAGCAATTTATTTCATTACGGTTTGAATTTTTTATGCAATTCCTATGGACGTTTTGATGAAATTGTCAGGCTTAAAAGCTGGAGTGCTTTTCATTTGGGGGTGTGTGGATTTTTTTTTTTTTTTTTTTTGCTCCGATCCGTTCTTGCTGGATAATTTAAAATTAGTGAGATTAATCAGTTCAGTGATGTAAAAAGACCACACTTAGGTTGGAACAAGGTCTGAGGCAAAATCATTTTATTTTATTTTTTATTAGTAAATGATTTAAAAGGTCTTTTCAGCTAGTTATCCAAAGCCGATATTTAACTGTTACTTATTCCACTAGTTTCTATCTTTTGTGAAAAGAACCTTCCAGCCTAAATCTCCTCGCTCTGTCCCATGCTAATTGCAGCTTACATTATATAAATGGCTTTGTAAAGAAAACTATAACTCGGAGCCTTGAAAGTTGCGTGTTTCTATTTGCTCAAACTTGATGCACTTGTTTGGAGAGGGTCATTGCAGGGAAAGCTGTGTAGCCTGTAAGAATGTCCTGGATAACAAGCTTAAACAGAACCTTTTGTTGTGCTTAGTATTCTCAGGACTCCAAAATGAGGCCTCCTTTTTCTAACTGCGGGCTGAAGTGGTTCATTACTGCTGTTTCCTCCGCCAGGCCAGGACTCAGCCATTCCCACTACTGAAGGTCTGTAACTTCCTTAAAAAGGAAGAAGGAAAACATGGCCCAGAAAGGTCTTGTTAGCACTTCCTATGTGAAATTAGCAGCTTTCTAAAAGGTACAACTCCAATTACCTCACATTGTGGAGGCGAGCACAAACTCAACAATACGCACAGCCTAGCAAGTGACATTCTGTCTTTCTAGAGTTACTTCCCTAATTAGGAATGAAGAAGCTCTATTCTGCTGAGTGCATCTATTTACAGTGGCCACAATGCTTTAACTTGAGCATCCTTCTCAAAGACCAGTGTTAAAAAACACAAGTGCTCTTTTCGCAGAGCTGGCTATGGTGAGGCGACACATTCCTAACGGTTACGCCCTCGGAAGAAAAAAAAAGTGTAGCCGCTTTGGCCGGATTGTTAACACTTCAGGATTCATTTTCCACAATAACACCCCTGCCCAGAGAGCTCTGGGAATTACAGTGGACAATGGGGAGGCATTCTTAGGAGGGTCTAATGATGGAATAAAAAGAAAAATATTTATTGCTTTTGACAGTTCCACAAGGGGCAAAAATCCTTGTCGTGGCTAAAGTTTCCCTAGCTGTTGGAGGAAGGCGGCTCACGGGGACTCCAACAGTCCCCCTTCCTTTGTTAGGAGGCTGAGGACCAGGGCCAAGCTGGGAAATTAAAGATTAAGTTCATTAAGGTAAGATAATTGTGCGGAGGCATTGTTGTTGATACAGGTGGAGCTATGGGGGCTGGGGTAGCAAGCCCACTTACATGGAGGGAGGACCCATTAAACAGGCTTAAGGGCTAGGCAATGCAACTATGTTTATTATTTGCCTGGTGGCCAACCTGTGCTTTCACTGTTTCATTAGTCAACAGCACCCCCACAAAGGAGGGCCAGGACTCCCTGCTGGGAACCAGGTGGAAAAGAAGGCAAAAAGCAGTTTTTGGAAAGGGAATCCAGTCCTGTGGGCCCTCCTCTCCCTCTGACACCCGATCCCACGTCTAGGTTCCCCTCGGTCCCCATCCTGGCGGGACAGGACGGGCCCTCCCTGAATAGGTAGAAGGGACAGCACCATCCCACCTGAGATGTGCCTTTGGGTCTTTCTGCACACGGAGAGAAGATGTTTGTGCAGAAGAGCACATTGGATGCCCCTCTGAAAGCAGGCCTTGCACCCTTTCCCCTCAGTACAATCTTGTGATTGAGTTTTCAACCTGGGAGTTCAAAGTGCTTTCTTTCCCCAAAGCTAGTATCTCCTCAGAAACCGGCTATTTTGGAAATTTGGGCTGCCTATCTTTCAATTCATTATTCTGAAAAACAAAACAAACATCCCCCCCCCCACCATCCTACACACGCACACACATACTTTCTGCATTGTTATTGCAAACTGTGTTTGTCTTTGTTAAAAAGAACTCCTCCCTGCCCACCCCCTAACTTGGAGACCTGTAAACACCCGAGAACTTTAAAAAGGAAAAAAAAAAAATGAGCCTGTCTGGAATTCTTGTGAGCATGGGATCCGTCCTGGCTGTTTGTTTGAAGGAAGAAGGTGCAAACGGAGGTGCTCAGATCATGGTCAGATGGCTGAGCGTGTGTCTGGTGTGGCGGTCAAGAAAATCATTCTCATACAAATCTCCCCTTTCCCCCAAGTGTCTTGGGCAGAAGGAAAAAGGTCTTCTTTACTTTTGGTGAGATCAGTAGTTCTGTTTCTGGTGAGCAGCTGAGAAATGCAGTTGAGTTGGAGATGTCTTTCATAACACACATCCTGAGAAAGAAGCCCTTGTTTATTTGCATGATAAGGTCACTTATGACACAAAAACTCACCAGCTTTCTTTTTTTTTCCCCTCCTGGCCCTCCCTCTAGCACCCCTCTGAGGAAAACAAACAGTGTCATAATGATTTTGGTAAATAGAATTCTTTTAAAACCACCTGATTGTGGGGTGGCATTCTGAGAGGACCCTAGGATTTAGTGTTGGTGTGTAAAAAAAGGACTTCATTTTAGAAAGTTTTGCATACATATATATATATATATAGAGAGAGAGAGAGAGAGAATATCACATGGTGAGATTTTTCAGAAGTTAAAAATACATGTTTTGATTCCTTTAGGTTCTATCATGTTGCTGTGCTTCTTCTTGTTATTTTCTTTTAAAGGAAAGGTGACATTAGATTGTTGATTTCCTTGCGCCTACTAGGCGTCTGTAGTGTAGAGTGAAATGGAGAGTCTTTTAGTTATTTTCATAGATTATGTCAGCAAAGTTTTTGAATAAAACATTTTCAGTGTAATGTGCTTATCAATTTGGGCAGAACTAGAAATAATTCACAAGCCAGCCAGCCAGCAACATTGACCAACTTCTTGGTATTTTTCTCCCCTTGTTCTTTATGTCAGAATTTCTTTTTATTTATTTCCATGAGTGTCCTTTGTGCTTAAGAATGTTGAATAGACTTTTTTCAAAAGTTATCAGAGACTGGTCTGAAAAATCAGAGGAGAAAATAGGGACATCTGAGTTATTTTCTAAAATGGGTTAATGAAGAGAGGAGGGTTTGCATTTTCTTTTAAAGACCTAATGAGCAAGCAAAACAGCTGAGGGAGGAAGGCTCGGAAGCTGGTACATTGTGATCTTTCAGAAAGCAGAAAGGAAATTCTGATACAGACCAGATTGCAAACTGTGGCTTACTCGAAGTACGTTAACTTTCTGAGAACAAGTGAGTAATCACTGGCCTTTCACAAATAAAAATATAGCCTGAAAACCTTGTACAATGTCCTCAGCACTTAAACATCTATCTCCATAAACAGCTCTTTAACAGAAGAGAAAAACTGTGTTGTCAATAATCAGAAAATAAAATATTGCTTCCTAAACCAGTGGAAACTGCATTGATAGTTTCAACCCTGCTGACTTGAGATTGTTAAAACCGTTTCAATAAGAGGCTTTTTCTTGACTGCCTGAAAAAAAAGAAAAAAGCCTGTCATCACATTGTCATATAAGGAGGGAAGCCTGATTTTGGAAATTATTTGTAAGTTTGCAGTTCTTAGGACAATCACCTTGAATTGGGAACTGTGATTAATGATGGTGAAACGACAGGAGTGTTAGGGATGCTGCTGCATTTCTCAGGTGTACTTGGAAGATTTCTCGGATGGAAAAGAAACTCAGAGTTTCTGCACTTGGGCAAACTAAGCTCCATCCTTTCCCTTCCAGCGTGCTGGGAGCCGGAGGAGCAGCAAACTTAGGCAGCCAGGGAGGATTCTGAGAAATCCTGTAAATACTTCTCACCAAGCCAAGAGGGCTTTAAATATCTCAGGTTCTTTGCATCACAATTTCTGGAAATTCTATTGGAACTTTAACATTTCATCTATTTCATAATGATTTTTTTTCAAGAAATCTTCCTTCCCCAAAAACTGTTTATGGGCTCTTTGGTACCTTAATATGAAATATGAGACTATACCATGTTGAATTTTAATGAAAGCTATTAGGTTGCTATTCCCTAGTCTCTGCAGTTTTTTTTAATTAAGGTAAATTTACATAATATAAAATAAACCACTCTACAGTGTATAATTCTCTGGTATTTAGTCTGTTCACAATTGAAACTACAGTCTATTGTGTCTGTAGTTTCACTTTTAGGCATAATTTCTCCCAGTTGCGGAATCCCCAGCAAGTCTTTGTAGAATAATTATTAATTACTAATATTCATTCAACAAACAAAATAGTCACTTAGCAAATTGTTCCAAGAGTGGGACCAGGCTAAGCTCTGTTATGGGTTATAAAGATGAAAAGGGACCTTCATGCCCTCAATAATTTTTTTTTCTTTATCCCAGAGAGGTAAAACCTGTGCTACAGCCATCAACAACTTGAGTCGGGGAATACTTACTAGTTTCATTAAAAAACTTTGTTCAGCCCCATGGAGTTTTATCATCCTAAAACATCACTGTGTTGCTGAGTATTTCTCAGCAATATTAACCAAGATAATTAGACTACAAAGGGTTGAAAATATTTACTGTACTGTTTTTCTCAAAGTGATTTCATTTTCTCTGACATGTTCCAAAGTTTCCAAAACTTGTAATACTTTGTTCAGCAATGTTCCCTTTGATGGGTGTTTACATTGAGTAGTTCTATTATTTCAGTGTGAAATTCTCTTGTGTAGCCTTTCAGCAAATTTCAGCTTGTGTGGTGGTAAAAGGTGGGAGGAGGCTCCATGGGGACAGAAGTTGTTTAACTTTGCCAGGAAAGCTATGTATGTTTTTCAAAGAACTTGAACGCGAATACTGACTCTGAGGCAGATGGCTCATCACTCAAGATGGGCAATGATAAAGGTGATGAAACCAAGAATACATGTACCTTAAACTAGATTTTAAAGATGAAAACTGTTTAAGGAAAAAAAATAACGTGATCCATTTGTTAAAATATTTATCTTTTTCTGAAAAAAAAAAAAAAAGTCTTTTTCGAATAAGGTCTATATTTTGATACTGAAAATGATACTGATGGTGATGATGGTGGTGGTTTGGAGGTGAGAGAGTTGGTGCAGAGGAAATGTGACAAAGAACTTATCTCAGTAAGGTTAGGTTATACAGCTTTGTGTAATTGGTGAGTGGAGGGTCTTCTTTGACCTAGAATATGAAAAGATACAACAAATGGACAAACGTTTGTTGGGTTCACTTCAGCAAATTCCGTGCATAATGTCATTTGGGGAAGTAATCATAAGAGTTTCTGATTCTTGATTGTTGTGGGGTCCAGACCTAGATCTGGTCCTTTCTGGCGGTGTGTCTTTGAGCAAGTTCCTTAACTGCTCTGGGCCTGGATTTCCTCCCCTGGAGGGACAATAAACAGCTACCTTACAGAGTGCCCTGTGAGGATCAGCAGAAGCATGATGCTAAGTCATGTTCTCCATGTTCAATAAATCGGTAACTGCTAAGACAAATAAACTTGTCAGTGCTGTTTGCCATGCCATCCAGTCAGAGAATGTAGTCTGATGTTCTACCAAGGAAAACAAAGTACTATTTGGTGCGAGTTTTGCAAATCATAAAGCATCGTGTTAATTTATGATAGTGTGTGTGATATCAGGGAAGATCATTTTTAAAGCCATATAAGAAGGGAGGGAGGCTTCAGGATGAATTATTTTGGCTTGTTTTTTGGCCACACCACTTGGCATGTGGGATCTTAGTTCCCAGACCAGAGATCGAACATGAGCCCCCTGCAGTGGAAGCATGGACGGTTAACTGCTGGACTGCCAGGGAAGTCCTAGGATTGGTTATTTTCAGTGAGAAAGTCTAGAATCTGTAGCTTTGACTGTTGAATACCATCCTTTGCTGCCACTGAAAGCTTACAAATATCACCTGAAAAATCATTTCAATTTGCCTTTGGACTGGAACCATCAATTTATACCTGAGACGTGTCAAAATGTTGGGTATTTCTATAATGATAAAAATGATTAGAACTGCCATGTTTAATTAAAATGTTAATCCACTGTCATCTTACTTGATCTCTATTTATAGAGAATTTTCTATTTTCTGTTAAGATGTGTTATTATTAAATGAAGATCCTGCTGTTTAGCCAGTGACTGATGCAAACTTAAGAAAGAGGTGACAATCTGCTAGGGGTGAGGAGAGGTGACTCTATCAGAAGACTGTCTCTTGGAGTTGAAAAAGGAGTGATGTAGGCGAGCCAGAAAGACCACCTGTCTCTAAAATCCTCCCCAGCCAGCTCCCTGATGTTCACAATATTTTAACAATAGACCTGGCTGAAATGCAAATACTTTGGGGGAAAGGAATGCAAAAATTTGAGTTAACAAAAAGGTATAAAATGCCTGATACACAGTCTTTTCTTGAAAATGAGGGTGGAGGGGCTTGAGGGGTACAACCTGGGGAGAAGGAAAGGTATCTTGACTGAATTTGTAATTTTGCTAAAATTGACCCTAACTCAGAGGAGAACCAGATTTCCTGGGGATGGAGAGAAGGGGAAAGATGGAGTGGGGTTGAGCCTGGAATCTTGACCTTAGGAACTGATATTATCTCTGCTTTATTGTCCAGACATTGGTTAGATACAAGGCCAATCTCTGGTGGGGTGTAAGAGCAGATACCAGGGTCTGCCTTCTGGGTCCTTGGGAAGGACTTGGAATATTCCAACTACAAGGGTCTCTTCTGAGATTGGATTCAACCCATCCTACCTGGTTTATTTCCCCAGGCAACCTTCCCATCTGATTCTTCCAGGGCTTAAGGGATGTCACCTTCACATCATCCCCTTCTTTCCCTCTCTAGTCACTTTGGCCCCAAGCGCCTCCTCCCCAGCTCTGTTGATGTAGATTCTAGCTTCTCTTCCCCAGCCATTGATCAGCTTCTAGCTCCTCCTCCCAGCCATCGTTTGTTTGTTTGTTTTTACCCCCAGCATTTATTCATTGTTGGGTCTTAGTTGCTGTACATCGGATCTTTGTTGCTGTGCATTGGCTCTCTAGTTGCAGCGCGCAGACTCAGTTGCTCTGCAGGAACATGGGATCTTAATTCCATGACCAGGGATCGAACCCATGTCCCCTGTATTGCAGGGCAAATTCTTAACTACTGAACCACCAGGGAAGTACCCCCAGCCATTGTTGATCTGTTTCTCAGACTCCTTTAGCTCCTGACCCTCTGGATGCACTTTTCCCAGGTGACTTCTGTTCTCCTTCCCAGCCCAGTGCTTCCTGGGATGGTGTCTCTATCTCCATGATAGACCCATTCCACCCACTTCCCATGTGGGTCTTTGCTTTGGCACCACTCTGGGAAACGTCACTTTCTTTCCTCACTTGCAGAACAGCTTCACGGGAGGTGGTCAGCATCACACCTGTACTTCCCCTACAAAAGATGCTTCCTTGGGAGGCTCATGGAGCCCTACCCTTCCTGCAGTTACTGTCTCCTCCTGCTTAAGGGTTCTTCCTTCCATCTCCCCCCGCCAAATCCTGCTTGAGGAATACCTCCTCTGTGGTGCCTTCCTTGGCTTTTCTAGTCTTCCTGGATAAAACTTGTTTTAAAATTGTGATAAAAATACATAAAGTTAACATTTTAGCCATTTTTAAGTGTAAGTTCAGTGGCATTAAGTACTTTCAAAATGTTATGCAACCATTACCACTATCCATCTCCAGAACTTCTGATCATCTAATCAGAAACCCCATACCAAGTAAACAGTAACTCCTCATTCTTCTAGTGGCTTGGAATCTTTATTCTACTCCCTGTCTCTATGAATTTAAATGTTTGAGGTATTATGTAAGTGAGATCATACAAACATTTGTCCTTTTCTACCTGACTTCTTTCACCTGGCTTAATGTTGTCGAGGTTCATCCATGTTGTGATGTGTGTCCGAATTTCATTCCTTTTTAAGGCTGACTATTTCATTGTATGCAGACCGCATTTTGGGTCTTCCTTTGTCTGTGGTGGACATTTGGGTTGTTTCTATCTTTTAGCTCTTGTGAATAATGCTTCTATGAGCATTGGAGTACAGGGGTCTGTTTGAGTCCCTGCTTTCAATTCTTTTGGGTATATATGAATACCTAGGAGTGAATTGTTGGATTGTACGGTAATTCTATGTTTAACTTTTTGAGGACCTGCCAAACAATGATCATGTCTATGACCCATGTATGAGACACTTTCTGGCTGTTTCATTAACCTCTCAAAGCAAGCCTATGAGGCAAGCCCTGTTATTAACATAATCTTTATTCAGGTGAAGAAAACGAAGCTCAGAGAAGTTCAGGGACTTGATCAGAGTCACTCACCACATTGATGGGGACTTTGGTCTCAAAACATTATGTGACTGTGGTGTCCATAGGGTTTTTTTTAATGCCTTGTGACACCCATTCAGCATCCCCTCATTGCTTTATCCCCACTGCTGGCATGACCTCTAGGTCACCGTGATTATAGACATGTCTGACCCCCTTTCCAGACTATCAACCTCAAGGACAGGGGCTGTGTCATGATTATCTTTCTCTCCCATGCGGCACAATGTCTAGTACATGATAGGCTCTCAATAAATGCCAGTTGAATGGATCAATGACATCCAGCATTATGTCTGTTTCCCCAGTACTACACAGCGTGCCAGGCGCAGAGGAGGTGCTTGGTACATGGTTACTGGCCGAATGAATTTTGCAGTGAGTGGGCCTCAGAGTGTCTCTCCTCCTCACTTGTCTGTGCATGGGTGGAAGAGATTTCAGATGGAATGTAGGATGCCCAGTTAAATGTGAATTTGTGATAAACAACCAATACTCTTCTTTAGTATTTAGTACATGCTTATGCTAAAAATTATGCATCGTCTCTCTGAAATTCACATTTACCTGGGTGTCCTGTACTTTTACTTTTTCAATTGGCAGACCTAGTCATGAGGGTCTTTTTAATGTCACATCACCAAAATCCTCAGACATGCCAAGGAGAAGAGCAGGAAACTGGTTCTCCAGAGATGAATCACTCACCATCTTCACTATCACAACTTTAAAAATACAGATGGCGGGCATTTTTTTTCTTAAATGGAAAATAATCCTACACACGCAGCAATTTAATTTCCATTTGATGTCACAGTTTCCGTCTCTTCTGGTGTCAGAATATTTTAAGTGTTCATCCACTCTGGCTTTGGCTAATCCTGGCACCCGAGCCTTTCACCCTGGGGACGTGCATGCCTGTGATCATTTGGAACATTCCCTGAAGGCTGACACATGGGGGTCTTGCTTACCAGTAGACTAACCATCCCAGTGTGTGGCATTTATTACATTCATATTTCTGCACAGCCTGCTTGGCTTGACCTTCAATCCAGAATATCCTGCTCAAGACATTATTAGGAACCTGACTTGGTTTCCCCAGAAGCTTCATTTTCATTGTGGCATTGTCAGGAGATGCTCTCTAATCTCCCCGAGGTCCTTCTGAGTTCACCTGAGTGAGAGACCTGGGGTCAGCCCTGTTCACGGGTTGTACCTCAGACTTCCTGGAATGAAGGAGTGGCCAGGACCCAGGTGGGGAGCAGAGTCACACTTTGGTCAGAATAGAGTCTGCTGGGACTTGGGGAACGGGTGAGGGGGGTGGCTGAGGGCTGAGACCAACCTGGGGTAAAGGCAGGGGCTGCCAGGAAGGGCCAAGAGAAGAAAGGAGAATCTTTCGTGGGTATTTTCTCTTGTGGTCGTCCTCCTAAACACTGAATTTTAAACCTCTGTCCCCCTGACTGCTTTCCTAACTCACATAATTTAATCTTGGTAGCATGCAATTACTTATGTGTCTGTTTTTGTGTTTGTGTGTGTAATAAAGTTTTATTAAAGTATAAAGGAGATAGAGAAAGCTTCTGACATAGGCATCAGAAGGGGGCAAAAGAGTACCCCTTTGCTAGTATTAGCAATGGAGTTATATACTCTCCAATGAATCCAAAGAATGTTTGGAGGTTGTAAAGACCTCACCAGACCTACTGCCATAATTTACATTTTAAGATAACAGAGTTGGCCAGAAGGTTTAATCCAAAGATTGTCCTCAGGCAGGATACATCCTTGTAAAGACCAGACCTACTCCCATAATTTATGTTAATGTGGGGAGTTTTTATTTTTATTTTTTAAAAAAGAAAAAAACATTAGCTTTTCAGATGCAGGAGCAGCTGGGCTGATGAAAAGCCACCGAGTTGAAGTGGGGTGGGGCGGAAGAACGGAGGTAGTGGTGCCTTGTGACCCGCAGTCTTCACATTCTGAAAGCAGGGACCAGGGGCAGAGGCAAACAGGGAGGGCTGGGCTGCCACGCAGCTCAAAGGCACTGTCAAAAGTCTGGGGTCTCACCCAGACGATGACCAGCTGGGAGGAGGGCAGAGAGGTCGCACAATCCAGGGATGTCTGAGTTACTGAACATCTGAACTCAACATCTTGAATTTAGGAAGTTTTTGGGCCGAAGGACTGGAAAGTCTGTGTCCTTTCAGGGCCTCAGTTTCCCTCAGGCTCAAAAGTGTGGAGGGCAGTCTTGGTTCCCGGCTGGCCAGGACAGGGAGGCGATGCAGGAACTTGGACTACGTACAAAGATAATACCATCCAATGTCAAGTTAGAATAGGTTCAAGGTGAACAGGGCAGGGGATGCCTTTCCAGAAATGTCTCTGGGGTGGGGGAGGCTAGAATGTACAGAGGTGCCATGCAAAGTGAGTTCTTCTTTGAAAACTCTGCTCCCCTCTGGAACAGAAAATGGAATTTGCCTCTTAACTAAAATCCCAGCTTTGCTTAGCTGTCACTCAGCTAAGGAGGCCTGGTGGGAACTGGTTGACATGGAGCTGAGCAGTCCAGGGAAATCAACCTGCCCTTTGGGACTTTCAGAGTCCCCAAATTTCCCAAATGCTTGGACTCAGGCTGAAACAGAACACCCCATGGGGATCTCATCACCCAGTGCCCCATTCCATTCCATCTTCGAAGGGAGGGGTTATATGGGGGTAAAGTAGCCCTAGGTTGTATTTTAGAATCTGTGATTGAAAAAAATTTTTTTTTTCTATCAGGAGATATCTGAGAGGAGATCCATGGAGATGACAGCGTCTGATTACAGCCATTTAAGGGATTATATAGAAGACTTGACATTGAGTTGCCCTCTGGCCACCCAGTCAATAAGGAAGGGGCTGACAAGATGGGTGAAAGAGGTGGGTGTTGAGGGGAGGTGGCCTGTCAGGTTGGTGGGTACTGTTAAGCCCGACAACCCTTGCTTCATCAGGAAGGGTCTTCTAACACAAGTGTTTCCTTCCTGGATCTAGGGGTCCTCTCCCAGGTAGGAAGGACCCTGTCTGACATGACCAACGAGGTAGGGTTATTTGAAGGTCTAAGAAGTCAGGTGATGGGATTTTATAATCCCCACTTCTCCATTCTCTTCCCTTTGTGGAGAGTTAACGTTCATTCTATGTTGGCGTGATGGGTAGGTTCACTGGAATGGGGCTTTTCTGGTAATGTATGGGGCAGGGAGAGCTAGACTGGCGTGGGGTGAGGGCTACAAACAAGTCAAGTTCATGTTTGGGGAACCAACTGACTGAAGTGGAGACCCTCTGAACACTACTGAGAATTGGAGATGGGACAAGGAGCTCGAGTGGGGGAGACCACGGGCCTTCCTCTCTGAGCCTTTCTCCTGGGGCCCCTCTCTTCCTTGCCGTTTGTGTGTTGATGACGTGGGGATGGTCAGGGGGAGCCAGAAAAATGGCCTTTTGTATAATTCGATAATTGGCTGTCATCCATGTATGAGATATTTGGAGATCTGCCTCTCCATTAACTCCCACTTGAAGAATAATCATATCTCCATATACAGGCCTTTGGGCCAAGTTCTCCCCTCACATTTCTGAAGCTCCTATCGTAACCTCCAATCTACCAAAGATGGTTGTGATAGCCCACATGCCATTTGTTACATTCTTAATTTGCCATACATTTTTTAAAAATCCATATTCAAAGGGAGGACCTTCCATTGACATTTTTGAGTAAAGGTAGGAGTACAGTTCTTAGAAGCTGACAGAGTAGGGGTCCACCAGGCAGAGAATGCATGTATTCGATGTGACCAGAAGAGGATCCTGACAAGAATCCTGGGCATCAGGGTGCAGTGTTGGAGGGGCAGGGGTTCACGTTATAGGTGTGAAACTAAAGCAGTGCCTCCGGTTGCCATGGAAACAGCACTTGGAGGTTGTTTAGTTGTGGGAGGGTTGGGATGAGAGGCCTGATACTCTTTCTAGGAGTGGGCAGCAATGAGCCAAGGACAGGTAAGTGTGTGAAGAGTCGTCTGGTTTGGAGCTTCTGGGAGTTCAGCCCCTTCTCTGAGCATCTCTCTCTGTGTGGGAAACCATTCAAGGAAAGGATGGAAACTAAGAGGGGCTAGAGACTCTCCTAGGTGTGCAGTGCCAACAATGCCCACACAAAGAAAGCTTTTCAGCCCCTGAAGGGTTGCTCCCCAGGGTAGGAGCAAGCAGCCTGATGCAGAACAAGCTTCCAGATTCAGATTCCAGAAGTTCAAGTTGAATGTGTACTACATGCTGGTGATGAGTTATCCATTCATTCAGACAGGTCTGCAGACTAGGTGGTGACATAGCTGATATTCTGGGAGGGGTGGAGACCGAAGGGCCCCTCTGTTTCCAAATATTCCTCCAGAACTTGGCATGAATCTGGACATCCCACCATTTGAGTTTTAAGCTTTTGTCCCAGCATCTTCTCCCAAGATTTTCCTTCCTGTTGCAAGTTCTCCTAAGATTGGGGGGTGGGTGTCACATTGAGCCCCTATGACCTCAGCGTGGGCTGAGGAGGGACCCCAGCACAGAGCCTCAGGGACCCTGGACTAGGGGAGGGATGCTGGGAGAAGGGAGGAAAAAAATGAGGGGTGGGAGCTTCCAAAGGCAAATGCTCTGACCCTCCCACTTTGTTCACATGAATGGTGCGTTGAAAGCATCTCCTATGGGTCCTACAACTCTCTGTTCCATTATGCTCGAAGGTCTGAGAGTTCAGAAGGTTGAGAGGTGGGTGCTCTGAAAGGCAGCAGTTGCTACACAGGACATGTTGGTTTAAGATCTCAAGCATCAGGAGGTAGAGAAAAATATTTTTCCAGAATTGCTTTTGGCCTCTCCTTATGCCAGACCTGGAATGCCTGGTGAGTAGGGTATCAGGTTAAACACGGGACACCAGGTCCAACTGGGCTTCGAAGTGAATGGCAAGTGATTTTTTTAGTCTAAGTATATCCCATACGTTGCATGGAGCATAATTATAATTATTCATTGCTCATTTGAAATTCAAATTTAACTGGGTCTCCTATATGTCTATTTGCTGAATCTGGCAACTCTCCCTGTGAGCGGCTAGGGTTTCAGGGCCTTTCCTTCACTTCCTTCAACATGGAATTTCCAAAAGGATCAACAGTGGTTTCTATCCCTCTTCTTCTCTCCTTCTCTTCCTCTCTTTCTCCCCTCTTCCCTCCCTTCTCTACCTCTCTCTCTATATGGCTCTCTGTCTTCCAAAACAGAAGTTTTAGAGTCAGACACCTGGATACAATCCTGTTCTGAAAATTATAGCCTGCATATTCTGGTCAAGTGACTTTACCTCCAAGCTTTAAGCCCCTCAGGTAAGATGGGGATGATAGTAGGGCCTCAGGAAGCCGTTCTCAAGATTAAATTAACTAACACATGGAAAGGAACAAGTACAGTGTCTGACATCATATTACTGGCAGACAGCTTTGGTTATCTGTGTTCCTTTCAAACTCAGTGTTGATGTGGACAGGTGCCATCTGTCTCCATCCCCCCTCTGACCCAAGGGCACACCCTGGCACCTCTTCAAGTTTAGAAGAGTCCTCTCAAACAGCATTTGTGAGCAAAGGAGAGTTTCCTTAGGAGAACAAGAGGTGGGAAATCAAAACAGACCAAATCTGGCCTGCCTGACACTTGCTTTCACACAGTGTTTGAGCTATGGATGACTTTTACCTTTTTAAATGGTTGAAAAAAAATCAAAAGAATAGTATTTTGTGACACCTGAAAATCTCATGATTAAAAACATACATCCACAAACACCTGCACGTGGATATTTACATGGATATTGCCAACTTATGAATAATTGGAAGCGTCTGCAAGCAACCAAGGTGTCCTTTGTGGGTAAATGGATAAATAAATGTGGTACATCCAGACAATGGAATACTATTCAGCACTAAAAAGAAATGAACTTTCAAATCATGAAAAGACATGGAGGAAACTTAAATGCATGTTACAAAGTAAAAGAAGCCCACCTGAAAAGTCTAAATACTGTATGATTCCAACTAGATGACATTCTGGAAAAGGTAAAACTATGGAGACAATAAAAAAGATTAGGAATTGTCGGGGGTGGGGGCAGAGAGTAGGATGAGCACAGAGGCAGAGCTCAGAGGACACTTAGGACAGTGAAACCACTCTGTATAATACAATAATAATGGTGGATACATGGCATCGTACATTTGTCTAAACCCATATGATGTCCAACACCGAGAGTGAACCCTAATGTAAACTGTGGACTTTGGGTGATTATGGCGTGTAGGTGCAGCTCAACAACCGTGATACATGTACCACGATGGTGGGGGGTGTTGGTGGTGGGAGAGGTTTGTTGTAGGTGTAGGTGAGGGCAGGGGTTAACTCTGCCTAATTGAGGTTAACTTACCCTCAATTTTGCTGTGAACCTTGAACTGCTCCAAGAAAACAGTCTTGATTTTAAAAAGTTATATGAAAGAACAATTTTTAATTGGTGTACAGCCACACTCACTCATATTATCCATGGCTGCTTTCCCTGCTAAATCATTGCAAGAGACTGTTTCTAGGACTTTCCCTGGTGGTCCAGTGGTTAAGACTCTGAAGTTCCTGTGCAGAGGGTGTGGATTCAATCCCTGGTCAGGGAACTAAGATCCCACGTGCTGAGCGACATGGCCAAACTGTGACAACCTAGAGGGGTGGGATGGAGTGGGAGGTGGGAAAGAGGTTCAAGAGGGAGGGACATATGTATACCTGTGGCTGATTCATGTTGATGTGTGACAGAAACCAACACAATATTGCAAAGCAATTGTCCTTCAATGGAAAATAAATAAAAAGGGAAAAAAAAGAAATTTTTAAAAAAAATATAAAAAAGAGACTGTATTTGCCTGTAATGCAGGAGACCCAGACTCAATCCCTGGGTCAGGAAGATCCCCTAGAGAAGGAAATGACAACTCACTCCAGTATTCTTGCCTGGAGAATTCCACCCTAAGAGCAAGGTACCATGCAGTGGTCACAAAGGCATCCGCAAAGGTGAATTTTAGAATATAATGTTGAATGGGGAAAAAGGAATGTTCAGAAGGATCCATAAAATATGGTACCCATCATATACAATTTTAAGCAGCAGATATTATTATATGTGTGTGTGTGTGAGTTGCTCAGTCGTGTTTGACTCTTTGCGACCCCATGGACTGTGGCCCACCAGGCTTCTCTGTCTATGGGATTCTCTAGGCAAGGAATACTGGAAGGGATTGCCATTCCCTTCTCCAGAGGAACTTCCCAACCCAAGGATCGAACCCTGGTCTCCTGCATCACAGGCAGGTTCTTTACCATCTGAGCTACAGGGAAGTCCTAGATATTATTATAGCTATATTATTTACAGATACTTACATAAGTAGCAAAAGTTTAAAAAATGTACTGGAATAATAAATACTAACTTCAAGGCACTGGTTACCTTTGGAGAGAGAAGAGGAAGTAACAGAATAGTTTCAGTTAATTGTTAACATTTCTTCTTTTTTTTAAATTGGTAGTTATTTATTTTAAAAATTTTATTGCAGTATAGTTGATTTACAATGTTATGTTAATTTCAGCCATGTAACAAAGGTATACATATATATATTCTTTTTCATTATGGTTTATCACGGGAAATTGATACAGCGAATACAGTTTCTTGTGCTATGCAGTAGGTTCTTGTTGTTTATCTATTTTACATATAATATTTTGCATCTGCTAATCCCAAACTCTGAATCCTTCCCTCCTCTACCTCCCCTCCACCTTGGCAACCATAAGTCTCTTCACTGTATCTCTGAGTCTGTTTCTGTTTCATACATAAGTTCATTTGTGTCATATTTTAGATTCCACATATAAGTGATATCATATGTATTTCTCTTTCTCTTTCTGACTTACTTCATTTAGTATAATAATCTCTATGTCTGTCCATATTGCTACAAATGGCATTGTTTCATTTTTATGGCTGAGTAATATTCCATTGCATGTATACATCACATCTTCTTTTTCCATTCATCTTTTGATGGACATTTAAGTTGTTTCCATGGCTTGGCTATTGTAAATAGTGCTGCTGTGAACAGCGGGGTGCATGTATCTTTTTGAACGACAGTTTTGTCTGAATATATGCCCAGGAGTGGGATGCTGGATCGCTTGGCAACTCTATTTTTAGTTTTTGAGGAACTTCCATACTGTTTTCCATAGTGACTGCACCAATTTACATTCCCACCAACTGTGTAGGAGGGTTCCTTTTTCTCCACACCCCCTCCAGCACTTGCTATTTATAAACTTTTTAATGATGACTATTCTTTTTATTTATTTATTTAGCTGCCCCATATCTTACCTGGAGCATGTGGGTCTAGTTCCCCAAACAGGGATCAAAGCCAGGTCCCCTGCATTGGGAGCATGGAGTCTTAGCCATTTTACTACCAGAGAAGTCCCCTTTAAAAAATTATTCATTTATTTGAATGATGGTCATTCTGAGCTGTGTGAGGTGGTACCTCATTATAGTTTTGATTTTTGTTTCTCTAATAATTAAGGATAATGTGCATCTTTTCATGTGTCTGTTGACCATCTATATGTCTTCTTTGGAGAAATGTCTATTTAGGTCTTCTGCCCTTTTCTCGATTGGTTTTTCTTGTTTCTTTGTTATTCATCTCTTCTTTTAAAAAAGGGTGATATAAAGTAAATATGATACAATATTTATGTATTTAATGCTAGTGGTGAACACTTGGATACTCATTTTATAAGATTATATGTAAGTGCCTGTTATATATTTCTCTGAAATTCTTCCTAAGTAAACCAATTCATTTCGGAAAAGAAAAGAGGGATTAAATAACTTTGCCAGCTGGGAAGAGGCAGATTTGAAGAACCTGGATTTGAACTCGATCTGTCTGACTACAGAGAGAAACTCTTAACCACATATTCTATGTTCCCCTTAACTTACTGCTGCAAATATTTAAACGGGCTTTCTCTTTCTGTCTTCCTTAAGAGTTTATCAGCAACAGTAGAGGTAACCCCCTTATCTCCAATGGCATCAAGCAGTTTGGTTCAACCACTCTACTAAGCTCCTGGGTCGTGTCCATTCTAGGAAGGAGAAGACCCTAGCCTATCCCCGGGAGTTTGCTGACACCCACGGGGTCCATCAGAAAGCCGTTCAGGATGCCTGGCAAAGGGAGCATGACAAGACATCTCAATGTAGGCTTCATATCCTAACAGGCCTAGTACAGAGACGGTGACCTAGGTCATGTGGAAAATGTGGGCTCCTTATGAATCCTTTCAGACTTTGGGAGCCACCAAAGAAAGTTCCAGAGATTTTGTCTTCTGAGTCCTTGTTGAAAAAGAATATTCTCCCCATCCCTCTCTCCTCCTCAGTATGGCCCCTAAACAGTCAGCATCCTTTCCCTCTCAGAATGGGAAGTGGGGAGTCAGATGGGAAGGTCTTGTGCAAGTGCAACTGGACCTTGAGCATGGTGTATATTTCCATCACACCCAGCCGTCCAGACCACGGCAGTGAGGCCCAGGGCACCAGGGAGTCAGGGCTGCCACTCCTGTGCCCGTACTATCCCCAGCTCCTGTGTTCCTCTCACCTCTAGAAATGCCTTATCTCTTTGTCCTGTCCAACCACAAGGCTCATTTTAAAGCCCACCTTTTCCAGGAAGTCTGCCCAAACTCCCAGTCCACCGGGTCCTCTCGCCTCAGAGCTCCTGGAGCATTTGTTATCCGGAGCTCTGGTCGGCTCCAGAGGAGCTGTTTTGTTTGTTACCATTTCGCATCTGCGGGTTTGATCTGTGAGTGATTGGAGCTCAGGGTCTCTGCCTCTTTTGTACTTTCCCATGATCCCTAGCACGTTGCCAGGCACACAGGAAACATTTAACATGTTGGTGAATAAATCAATGAATGAATAAACAAATGAAGCATATTTAAAGAAGCTTCTGTAATTCTGTTCCTAAGGAAAGAGCGAGCCCCAAACTAGGTTGAGGAAAAGCCTGCCTAGCCTGACTTTGGGGAGACCTCAGGCACCCTCAGCATGGGGAGAGAGCAGCTTGCCTGCTCACTGGCCTTGAGGGGGAGGGAAGAGAGAGGAAGACGAGGTGCCCAGACGAGATGCCCCAGTGAGGTGGGTGCTGGGGTCTCTGAGGGGGGCCCGTGGCATTGGCCTTTCTCGTATTTTTGTTTATTTTTCTGTTTGTGACCAATTACCTCAGACAAAGTCCCACACTGGCGAAGAAATGTGAAAACAGCTAAAGAAGAAATAAAGCAAAAGAGAAAAACAAGAAAAAGAGGGTAAACAAAGAGAGAATTCACCTTTCATTCGCCTGCAAAGTCCTCGGTTGGGGAATGAAGTTAAGACACAAAAGCTTTGCAACAACAACATTGTGGGGGAAGGCACAAGAGGGAAGCCGAACAGCCATTAAAGCAATTAAGAAAAGATTAAGGTCGCTTGTGGTGGAGAGAGAGAGACCCATTAATCAATAGGCCAGAAATCGCAGCAGGCTACAAAATTATAAGACCAGGCAAACTGGAGAACACACAGGCTTACCTCAACCAAGACGCCTGAGTAACTCAAAAGCAGAAACATTATATTCATTTCTCAGGCTTGGGGGAAAATGCTTCTTAGGGGAACCCTTTCCTTTTAATCAGCTAATGGGGCATCCTGAGGTGGGGGTGAGATCCACAATGATTTCAAGGCAAATTCTGAAGCATCGTGGTCTAAAGAAAAATTCATAATAATGCATGATACTAATGTGACTGGGTTGGAGGGAATATCATAGCAGAAACCTATGTGATAATATTAGGAAGGGTCTTAAAACTCCCAGGGGGAGGTTACATTATTGTTCTCAAATGATGTGCTGCTCCTTCCTAGGAAAACCTACATCCCTGCCCCATTGGCAGTGGGCTTAACTATATGACTTGCTTTGGCCAGTGATGCATGTCACTTTTCAATAGAAGTTTTAACAGCCAGCACTCTGCTTGCCCTATGCTTTTTCCTCTTTGCAACAACAAATCCAAAATGTTGACAGAGGTTGTTTCCTCATTTCTGGGCCCCAAACTGAAGCCAAGATATGGCAAAGACTCAGCTGGCAGAGGACATATATTGTGAGCAAGAAATAAACTTAATCATTTGACACTACTGAAAAAAAAAAAAATGGGGGAGTGTGTGTTTGTTACAAAGCCTATCCTGACTGATACATTTCCTTGCAACATGTCACTGCTTCATGGAACCTTAATGGCTCCCTATTTCTCTCAGGATAAATCTCAAAACTTTTGGTCCCGACATCAAGCCCTCCTTTCCCCCACTCATCTCAGTGTTCATCATCACCTTCATGTACCCTACAGTCTTGCCTGACTTCTTTCCTTGCTCTGCCCCACATATTTTCTTGGGCAAGTTTTGGTGAAAAAGGTCTCCAGGGTTAAGGAATCTGAATTACCCAGGCTTTTGATTTTGCCCTCTCTGCTATGTCCTCTGTGAAGCCATTTCTAATCACTCTAGCTCAAAAGCCATCTCTGGACTGACCACTACAGTTCATGTTCTGTATCAGTCAAACAACATTTATTTTTATTTAACGGGCTTCCCTGGTGGCTCAGTCACTAAGGAATCTGCTTGCACTGCAGGAGACCTGGGTTCAATCCCTGGATTGGGAAGACCCCTGGAGAAGGAAATGGCAACCCACTCCATTGTTCTTGCCTGGGAAATCCCATAGACAGAGGAGCCCGGTGGGCTACTGTCCATAGGGTTGCAAGAATCGGAATGACTTATAATATTATTACATATGTAGTGCTTGCTGAGTGTCAGGTACTATATTCATAGCTTTATACATAAATGAAGCTATGAATATATACATAAACACTATATATATATATATATATATATATGCACATTCAATTCTCACATGACCCTATTATTCCCATTTTACAAATGAGGAAGACAGGCAAAAAGAAGTGTTACAGAACCAGCAGATATAGTGTGGGCACTTAAACCTGGGCACTTGGGTTCTCTGATCTTAAACTCTGAAGCATACTGCCTGGCATTCTCCTGCACTATCTCGCATGTGGCCTGGGTTCCCTCCCCAACAAGATGATGGAGCCCTGGAAGGCTGGGAATCTTTCTAGATCTCTTATCTTCCCTGGCATTGAGCCCCATAGCTGCTGGTCCACTAACTCCCTGCCAGAATCTGTTGGTTGATTAAAAATATAGCGGGTCACTTCATTTCATCCATTTCTTTTTCTTCAGATAGAAAAGAAGCAAAGCCATCTCAGAGAAGACATCTTCTCTAGAAGGCCTGTTACACTGTAAGGGAAGCATCCTGATGTCTGGCTGAAGTCTCTCCTGCTACAAAATTGTCTTGGGTTTCCCAGGTGGCTCAGTGGTAAAGAATCCACCTACTAATGCAGGAGTCATGGGTTTGATCCCTGGGTTGGGAAGATCCCCTGGAGAAGGAAATGACAACCCACTCTAGTAATCTTGCTTGGGAAATCCCATGGACAGAAGGGCCTGGTGGGCTACAAGAGTCGGACATGACTGAGCAACTAAACAACAACAACATTGCATTGTTTTCCTTTGTTTCAAGATTTATAGCACATGAGCAGCTCTTAGAGTGATAACTATTGTTATTATTTTATTAATCTTTTAGATCATTATTTTATTAATTACTTCCTTATTTGAACTCTGCCTTGTTCTCCCCCTCCCAAAATATATGGTGGCTAATAAGGAATCATAAAATATAGCAAAATACACATAAACAGCAAGAAAGAATGACCAAAACATAAAAAGCACACCGCAGGACAGTGCATACTTTGTGAACCATTTATAAAATTTATACAAAATATAAATCTACTCACTTATTTCTATAATTAATTTATTAAGAATAAAAAAGAAAAAACTGAACTAAAGATATAGGATACTGCTAGATTTGAGGGGAAGGAAATCGTCCTAGAGTAGAAGGATGGTGGGCATTTCCACTTTCTGTGTAATGTTTCAGCGACTTGAAGTAAATAGAACAAAATATTAACAGCTGTCAATTTTGTGTGGCAGGTACTAGATATAGTACTACTTTATGTACTTTAGATTTGGAAGAAGATCCCAAAGTTGTATTTACTTGCTTAAGTGAGCCATGAATTGATCTCTAAGCTCTCTGAAGGGCAATATAAGGGAAGGAGCCAGGTCAGTTCTATAATTCACAGTATCATGAGTATCCCAAGGTGAAAATAT
Source organism: Cervus canadensis (assembly GCF_019320065.1). Lineage (NCBI taxonomy): Eukaryota > Metazoa > Chordata > Mammalia > Artiodactyla > Cervidae > Cervus > Cervus canadensis. Next base: position 26,270,942 of record NC_057390.1, read on the forward strand.
ACCCAGGCTTTGGAGGAGCCCAGAACCTGATACTGAGAACCCTGGAAGCTATGCTTGTTCCACAGTGTCTAGCATGGATTTGGGAGTCTGAGACCTTGTGTGTGTGTGTTTCTGTGTGTGTGATTGGAAGAGGGAGCGATTGGTTACACATCTACAGACATGTAGCTCTTCACCTGAATTGTCTGTTCTAATGATTCAGGTGAGAGTCACCTCAGCCCTGCAGATGGGAGTGATCAGGGACAAGCTCCTCATGACGGGCCTTGCCACCAGCCAGTGACTCCATTTTTCAAATGGCATCACAGCAAGTCCCAGTTCATAAAGCTTCGAGGAGTCCCCACTCCTACTGGGCAGGCCTCAGCTCTCTGCCTATCAGGCCTGGGGTTTTCAAGCTCCTGGAAGAGTAAAGGGGCCGTCCATCCTTAAAGTAAAGAAATGCAAGCTACTCCTGCCCTTGGCCAAAGCTGTGACCAGCACAGGGAGGAGGTGAGGTGGAGATGGTGCCGCCCACTGGAGCCTGGGAAGGTCACCAATGCCTTCTTCCCTTTGTGAGGGGACAGCAGTCAGCTGGGTGCAGAGGAGGCTGGGAACTCGCCTCTCTAGAGGGCCACCCCTCCCCCTCTGGAGGTGAGCCCAGGGGCCTCACCGTTGTGCCAGGTTTTTCCTCAGAAAGCATTCGAAACTGGCTCCGGCACCCAAATGCACAGTGATACAGGCACCTAGGGTCAGCTCCAGGTGGTGCGCCCAATAGTCGAGCCTAAAAAACCTCTAATGCAGGTGTAACCAAATATCCAGCCGCCACCCACCCTGCCAAAAAAGAATTCAAGATTGTTTGTCAGACTGGTCACACTTCCTGGTGTGTCCCCTGGATGCCCTGCTTGGGAAACGAACTCCCCTGTAATCCCTTGAAGTGTGAAGCTGACATTTTACAATCAGTTAGTGTGGCTCTCAGAACAGTCACGCTTTTTCCCATCCTTAGGGCAATAATTAGTGAAGAGAACCAATTGGCACGTTCAGGCCCCTCCAGAGCACTTACTCCCCAAACTGCCAGACTTCAGAGTCAAGGTTCTGGAGCCAGAGTCCAGTCCCCCTACTTGGTAGGTGGCACATTCCTTCATCTTGCTGAACTTTGGCTTCCTCATCCATAAAGTGGAAATGATATTAATAATGCACTTGCCTAATTGGGTTGTTGTGGCGGAAATGCCCGTTTGCTAATCATACATGTTAGTTATTATTATTTATATGGGTGAGGGTGGCATTTCTACCCATAAGTCCTTCCCCTTGCCTTCTACCCTCCAAACAGATCTTAATTCCTTTGTGACTTGACACTCCAGTGCTCCACATGCTTTGATTGCTTTGATACTGAGCAGTGACTGCTCCACGTCTTCAGGGCAACACGAGGTTACACATATTCTACTTCAGTCTAGGCCTCGAGACAGTTTCCTGGGTCGGACGGTTTGGGGGGTTCTGAGGTGTGTATCAGGCTTCTCTGGTAGCTCCGCTGGTCAAGAGTCCCGGCTGCAATGCTGGAGACCCCGGTTTGATTCCTGAGTTGGGAAGATCTCCCCTCTGGAGAAGGGAAAGGCTATCCCCTCCAGTATTGTGGCCTGGAGAATTCCATGGAGGTGTGTATCACTGAGTGATAGGACCCTCAGCTCTGCAGCTGCCTTCTGGAAAGGGCGTCCCCTTCTCCCTCTCTCTCCCCGTCCCCCCTGCCATCTCCAGGGGAGAGTGAAAATTGGGAGTCAGCTCATCCTGAAGCATGGGGCCTTGAGAAACAGTCCTCTCAGCTCTTGCTTTGGGAAAAGGGTCTGTGAGCCAAGAGAAGCCCGTGGTTGGACTGGTCAGGTTCTGTGGGACAAGACAAGTCATTTCTGAGGTGATAAGAGAGACTCGTGGGCCTCTACAAAGAGGAAAAAGAAAAGGCCTGCTGACCACTGAGGGAAGAGTGCCCGGGACCCTTGCTAAGCCTCACACAGCAGGGCTGCCCTCGTCAGCATGCTGGCACTCAGGGCCCCCGGGAGCCACACTTGATGGATTATCCGGAGCTAAGAGTAATCCCAAAATCCATGGTCACAGGCTCCAGGAATAAAAGAGAGCTGGGAACTGGTGAGCAGGGGGAAGGGACGCTGCCTATCAGACAAACAATATTCGTATTCTAGTGCAGAGGTTCTTAAACTTTTTTGTATCAGGACCCCTTTCCACTCTTAAACATTATTGAGGACCCCAGAGAACTTTTTGTGTGGCTTATAGCTATTGATATTTACTGTATTAGAAATTAAAACTGAGAAATGTTTAAAATATTCACTCATGTATTTTTAAAATCACTATACTAAGCCCATGACATGTTAGCATACACAGAATATTTTTAGGAGAAATAACTATATTTTCCAAAGTGAAAAAAATCAATGAGAAGAGTGGTATTGTTTTGCATTTTTGCAAATCCCTTTAGTGTCTGGCTTAATGGAAGACAGCTGGATCCTTGTCTCTGCTTCTGCATTCAGTCTTTTGTGATATCAGACATTATGTGGCTTCTGGAAAACACCAATGTGCACTTCTGAGAAAATGAAAGTGAAAAAGGCAAATCATATCTTAGTATTATTTTGAAAATAATTTTGACCCAGGGGTCTCCAAACCATACTTTGAGAACTATTGTTCCAGTGAACAATGGATATAACCCTTCTAAGGTTTCAGAAGCTTCTTTTAACTTTGCAGCTTCTCCCATCTTTACTTCTTGCCTAACTCTGGTCTGTATCTTAGCCTTTTCACAAAATAAAAACCATACCAGTGTGCCAGGACTGTGCTAAATGCAATAGAGACACAAAGATGAAAGAGCCAAAATATGGGGTTGGAGTTCAGCTCTGTATCACCCCAGGCTCCAGAGGACATGACTCTCAGCCTACAAGTGAAGGGGAGGGCAGGGCCCCTTCCAGAGTGGACTCGAGGGAAAAGAACGCAACACAGTTAAGGAGCCCATCAGTGCTGCCAGTGACGTCCTGTGTGGGTGGAAGGAATCAGAGAAGTCTTCATGGAGGAGGTGGGATTAAGGATCTAATATGCCACATCCCAGGTAGTTCTAGTGGTAAAGAACCCGCCTGCAATGCAGGAGATGTAAGAGATGCAGGTTTGATCCCTGGATCGGGAAGATCCCCTGGAGAAGGAAATGGCAACCCACTCTAGTATTCTTGCCTGGAGAATCCCATAGACAGAGGACCCTGGTTGGGTATAGTCCGTGGGGTTGCAAAGAGTTGGACATGACCAACAAGACTTAGCACATTCACAATCTTCCTGGCACTTTGGAGCCTGAGAGAAGGTCAGGGTTGAGTGGTGATGAACTTAGGAGAGATAAAGGATGGATGAGCATGCTAGGAGAGAAAGCACAGCTGATGGCAGAGGGAACATGAGGGTGCAGGTCAAAGGCAGGGCTGGGACCCTGTGTGAGTCTGGCCTCTTTCTCCAGGGTGTGGACTGGTGAGCTACTATGGATCAGCAGAGCCTCACTGGGACCTCATAGCAGCTCCCCAAATGCTCTCCTACCATTAAAATCTACTCTGTGAGGACTCTCAGGACTCTAGCATTAGGTGACCTGAGAGGTTGGGTCCCTCACCCTTGAGTTCTGCAGGCCACATGCCCTCAGGGGCCCCCCTGGGCTCTCCTGCCTTCCTCTTTCCCCCAGTTAGCACAGTCCCTGGATGGTACCAGGCTTGTGTTCTGCATTTAAGGCCAGCGTTCTTTCCACTGCACTATTCACTTCCCTTGACAGCTATGGAAATAGAGAGAAAGAGGGAGAGAAGAAAGGGGGGAGGGGGGAAAAGAAATGATGCAGTTAGGCAAGAATAATCTTTAAGTCCTTTCTGGCTCTGGAGTTGGCAGATCTTATTTAAAATGTGCTAAATGCCTGCCTGGGCTTCCCCGGGTGGCTCAGCACTAAAGAATCTGCCTGTGATGCAGAAGACCAGGAGACACCATGGGTTTGATCCCTGGGTTGGGAAGATCCCCTGGAGGAGGGCATGGCAACCCACTCCAGTATTCTTGCCTGGAGACTTCCACAGACAGGGGGGCCTGGTGGGCTACAGTCCATAGCGTTGCACACAGTCAGACATGACTGAAGTGACTGGGCACACACGTACTCACACAAATACTCAGGCAAAGCTCCTGTTCATCACATCCTAAGTGAAGTGTGTGTAGATGAGGCAACTCCTTCTGTGGACCATCCCCTGTGTCATCTTCCAGAAGAAGGAGACACCCGAGATGTAGCTAAAGCTACAACACTTTTTAAAATTAATTTTCATTGGAGTATTTACAGTGTTGTGTTAGTCTCTGCTGTATAGCAAAGTGAATCAGTTATATAAATATCCACTCTTTTTAGATTCCTTTCCCGTATTAGTCATTACAGAGTATTGAGTAGAGGTTCCTGTGCTATACAGAAGGTTCTTACTAGCTATAACATTTTTTTGAAGATGCAATACTGGGAAACACTTGGGCGCTTCTCTCTCATGAAACAAGAGCCAGAAAACGAGACGCTTCCTTACCCTGGTGAGACTGTAAGCCTCTCCCTCACTGTCCTTCTTTTTTTGCTGCTTCATCCTCACGTCCCCAAGAGTCAGGCACAACCCCCAGGTGCAGAGAAGGACCCACTTTGCCCCCTTCACATCTCCTGGTACAAGACTCAGGGGCACCTGTTATCAAATGAGTAGTCAGTGGTACATAAATGAGCACAATGATGTCGTATGTGTAAGAGTGACAGGATGAAGCAAGTACAGGGAGGTGGGGGACTAATGAAGTAGTGACCCAACTGAAGTGGATGCAGAGCCTCAGAAAGCCGGAATGAGGCTGATTGAAGATCCACTTCTCATAAATCAACCGCCTGCCCATGGAGACTCAAGTCTGAGTGAACCATAATATGCAGATTGGTGGGAAAGCCATCCTCCTCCCAAACTGGAGACAGCCTCCGTTTCGTGGAGCTAGATAAGACAGAGCAGCTTAAAGGAGAAATAGATCAACGGAACAGTGGGGGCCATTTGCTTTCTACTTTGTTCTGCTTTCTCCAGATTCTGTGGTCTCTGCTTAGCTCTGTAGCTTGCTGAGTGATTTAACAGATTTTTCTTTTAAACTTACTTACTGACAAGGAAGCTCCAAACTTCCAATAAACCAGCTGTAGAAAGCCAGCCGGGACTACAGGAGGGAGCCACAAGGGACTTTGTGAAAGCACAGCTCTCTGGGAAAGCTGCAAAGACTTGTGCATTAGTAATTCTCTTTCCAAATGCTGCCTGCTGCCATCTGGCCAGCCCTGACTTACCCCAGAGGGCAATGGGACTTTGGCCAGAGGAGGGAGATGGGGTGCAACCCAAGTGGGAGTCAGGAACAATGGCCTGAGCCTGGGTCATTGTCAGGAGCCCAAATCCATTGTTAGGAGTCGGGCCAGGTCACATCAGGGGAGGCCTACAGTCCTTAGCCCACATTATTGGAAGACCCGCTTGTTATTATGCCCATCAGATGCTTAAAAGGAGACTTTGGTCCTGGGGAGAGCCATGACTGGCCAGGAGTGGAGCTGATTCTCCTGTCACACGCACCTCTTCCCATACATGTGTGATCCTTCAAGTGCTATTCTGAGGGAGAGATGATGCCAAGTGATGCCATGGGTATGGGGAAATAGGCCTTTTCATGGACTGCTATAGCCATTTAGATTGGTAACCTTTGCAGGTGTATATGATAAAGCCTTCAAACGAGTATACACTCTGAGCATTTGCATTTCTAGGAACGTATTAATAGGAAATAACCAAATAGTGTCCAAAAGTGAAAGTACAAGGATTTGTTCATTGCACTGTTGTTTATAACAGCGTCAGAAGTCTGGAGAAGCACTAATCATCCACTGATGGGGTAGGTTAATGAATGAGGGTACAATCACACCTTTGAGTAGTATACAACCATTCCAAGAGATGCTATGGGCCCCTGTATGTCACCAGGGACATATATGCACAGTATATTTTTAGGTTTCAAGTGGCAGGTTACAAAAGAACATTGCATTCTATGATTCCTTTTCTTTTTTGGTAAATAAACCTCACATATATGCACGAAAACAGTCTAAAAGGATATATATCAAAATGTTGACAGTGGTTTTTCAGCAAAGAGAGGTTTCAGGTGCTTTTTTTTTTCCTTAGTTGAACTTTCTGAATTTTGTACAGTGAGTATATACTTGAGCAAATTTTTTTGACAGAAAGGTAGAGGAAACTGCATGTGTGACTGTAGGTAAGCCAAAGATAGTTCTCTTAACAGTCGGTTCTAGGTTGGTTATTTCTGATTGTCAAGTGCAGCAAACCAGGACTGATTCCACTCTCCAGAAGGATCATCAGGAGACAAAATCTCCTAACACAGCTCCTGCAGCTCCAGCAGAGAATCTAGCTCAACCTGAGAAAGCCTTCGGGGTATATTCGGGGTCTCAGAGTCCCCCTACTCTTTCCCCCAGAAAGAGAAAAAGCCCATCAGGGCAGGGACCCTGAAATCACTTGCCCACTGCCTTCAGGGGAAGCCCTTCCTGCTTCTTGACATACCACCCAGGTAAAGGGTGGGGGCATGTGAGAACAGCAGGTGGTAAAATAGAATAAATTGCATAACCTAAATGTGTCTGATGTTCCACTAGAGAAACTCTTCTGATGAAGCTGACAAGCACTAAAAAAAAGTTTCTAAATTAAAAAAAAATTCAACATTTTCCCCCCAGTGTCTGTCTCTTAACTTTTTCATTCCTCCATCAAGGAGTAAGGAAGGTAGACATCTCTAGGGCATCCTACCTTTTCACTTGTGTTAATTTAGGTAGCATGTGGGATAAAGTCATCAATGAAACAAGTGGATAGTTACCTTCTACATACATTGCACATTCAGGTCTGGGTCTCCTAAGCATATTGCAGTAGATACCTCCTCCCTCTCTGAGGTTCTTCCCTCCCACCTCGCCACCTTGCCCCCAGTTTTATTAAGCTATAACACTATTGGTTTCAGATGTAAGACATAATGATGTAATATATGTATATACTGCAAACTGATCACCACAATAAGTTTAGTTAATATCCATCACCTCACATAGTTACACATTTTTTTCTTGTGATGAGACCTTTTAAAATCTACTCCCCACAAATAAATGAGATCATATGGTATTTGTGTTTTTCTGTCTCCTCTGTGAGATTCTGATGGATTAAGTAGCAGCCCAAGGATCACTAGCCAAGTGTGAAACAAAATACAGCTTTAAGAGTATCTGAGGCAATACCGCATACCCCAGCCCCCACTAGCTGGGCTCTGACAAAAGCAGGGCTAGAGAACATGGTTTAGGTTTCAAGTCCAAGTGGCAACTGCTATTTCTTTTCCCCCAGAACCAAAGGGTACAGTCCTAGGAAAGGTCAATTTGAAGCACATTTGTAGAGGAAAAAAGAGCAAAACAAGATAGTTCACATGCCAAGGCTGCTACTGCCCAAGTGGTAAGCTGACTGGGTGACCCAGACCCCACAGTCATGCTGATGTGAAGCAGGAAGTACCTTTCGTGGACAGTAGTTGTCAGGTTCTAAGAGCCTCCCCGCCGCCTGTGGGAAGAGAACATGTACCATGTACAGTGAGCACAAATGTTCCCCCAACACCCCATGAGTGGGAAGAGGGTTCAGAGAGGTTCTGTCCTCCTTGCAGACAGAGGCAGAAATATGGAGGCCAGAGGGGAGACATTTCCGGAAACGCCACAGCTGAAAAGACAGAAGGTGCCTTGGAGACGTGACCTCATTCATCCCCACCTTGGATCCAGACCATCCCTAATCTCTACTGTACTGAAGTTCCTTCTTCTTGACTTGAAGGGACCTTCCAGAGGTCACCTTCCTGCCTGGAGATCGGCTTAGCCTTATTCCCCCATCTCCCTAGATGGATCCCTCCGTGCTACAGGAAGCTGAAATCACTTCCTGGAACACTCTCCACCCCCTTGAAGTCTCCCTGAAGGAGACAGTAGTCTTGGTTGCCAATTCTGTCCCTCCTCCTGAGGAGCTAATGAAAGAAAGGACTTCAGAGGAGAGAGGATGGCTGTGGCCAGAGGTTGGGCTGAACTTTTCTTCCCAGGAGATAGCCCTAAATCCCCAAATTAAGTTTCATAAATTACTTGCCCACTCTCCTTTACCCAATGAGGCAACATGGAAGATGAAATAAGGATCTCTGACACCATCTAGTTTCCTCATATTTCAGAATATGGCCTGAGTTATGGATTGACTGTAGGTAACTCTGTTCCCTTTAAAGAGAACTGGGTTCTGCCCACAGGCCCTCGGAAAGAACAGGTTTAGACTGCTATGACTTGCCTTGCAGTATCCTTCCCACCTTCTGGCATCAGCTGATTGGATCAGGGGCGGCCCCTGAGCAGCTCATTCAAGCTGGTGAGCTCAGCTTATCAGAGTCTCCATTTTATCTGCAAGTGGTGAGGATTTGGGAGTGGGTATTTGAGGTAAAGGCCAAGTATTGGGGTTGGCCGAAAAGTTTGGGTTTTCCCATACCATGTTACAGAAAAGTGCAAATGAAGTTTTTAGCCAACCCAATAGAATGGGAGTTGGAATTAATGCCAGGACAAATCCAAGCCACACACAAATCGGAAATGGAGGGGAATTAGGTGGGCGGGGGAAGCAGAGTAAGAAGGTGTGCAAAGAGAATAAAGCAGACTTGGAGAAAGACACTAAGGATAAGAAAAAATGGGGAGGGAGAGGAGGATGGAAACAGGGAAAGACATGTGCAGAGAAATGGAGAAACACAGAGGCTCCCAGAGACTTGCTTATTACCAGCTTCAGTTTCCAAGAGGCCTGAATGTCGTTTATTTATTAAGATGTTTCCATATCCTATTAGTGATCAGCCCTCTCTTTAAGTTTCTGTTTCTGCAGCTACTGAGCTCTGATCCCAACCCTGACCTCCCTGATGTAGCAGGAGGGGTACTGGGGGACTGCTGGAATCTTCCCTTGGTCCTGTCTCTGGAGTGCAACCAGTGCCTGAGGACAGCACCAGCTGTAAGGACTAAATGAAATCATGCGCAGTTACACATGGAAGTCTGGGTAGATGAGCAACTGGCTTCTGAAAAGAGAATTGCCAGAGAACTTGGTATGTGGGCTGAGAGAGAAAGGGCAGGAAGGGAGACGGGAACTGGCTGAGTCAAAGAAGGGTTCTAGTTCTGAAAACACTGGGCAGAGGCTCATGGAGTGGGTCCCACATGCAGAACTGGGATGGGCTGGGCTGGGATCTTGGGCCTTTTCTCTTCAGTCAGGAAAAGAAGACCTCTCAAAAGAAACAGAAAGAACATCTTTGTGTTTTCATAAGTCCCACACAGTTTGTCTTTTTGTAAAGGGGTTGCTTTTGCCGAATCATTTCCTGCAAGCTTTGGAGACTCCAACTCCAGAGCCACCAGGGAAGACCCCCTTATCCTATTCATGGTCAATTCTGATTATACATGTTATGTTCTATAAAGTCACTGTGAGCACTTTATTTACAATTACTGAGCCATTGCTACTAAGGGGTATGCAGGGTTAGGTTCCTGTGAGCCTCTGCTCACCTTGTCATCCATTAGTCAGTACACACCATGAACTCCTTACTGCCAAATTCAGACTGAAACTGAAGAAAGTAGGGAAAACCACTAGACCATTCAGGTATGACCTAAATCAAATCCCTTACGATTATACAGTGAAGTGGCAAATAGATTCAAGTGATTAGATCTGATAGACAGAGTGCCTGAAGAACTATGGACAGAGATGCGTGACATTGTACAGGAAGCAGGGATCAAGACCATCCCCAAGGAAAAGAAATGCAAAAAAAGCAAAATGGTTGTCTGAGGAGGCCTTTCAAATAGCTGAGAAAAGAAGAGAAGTGAAAGGCAGAGGAGAAAAGGAAAGATACCCATTTGAATGCAAAGTTCCAAAGAATAGCAAGGAGAGATAAGAAAGCCTTCCTCAGTGATCAGTGCAAAGAAGTAGAGGAAAACAACAGAATGGGAAAGACTAGAGATCTCTTCAAGAAAATTAGAAATACCAAGGGAACATTTCATGCAAAGATGAGTACAGTAAAGGACGGAAATGGTATAGACCTAACAGAAGCAGAAGATACTAAGAAGACGTAGCAAGAATACACAGAAGAACGATACAGAAAAGATCTTCATGACCCAGATAATCACAATGATGTGATCACCAACCTAGAGCCAGACATCCTGGAATGTGAAATCAAATGGGCCTTAGGAAGCATTGCTACGAACAAAGCTAGTGGAGGTGATGGAATTCCAGTTGAGCTATTTAGAATCCTGAAAGATGATGCTGTGAAAGTGCTGCACTCAATATGCCAGCAAATTTGGAAAACTCAGCAGTGGCCACAGGACTGGAGAAGGTCAGTTTTCATTCCAATCCCAAAGGCAATGCCAAAGAATGCTCAAACTGCTGCACAATTGCACTCATCTCACACGCTAGTAAAGTAATGCTCAAAATTCTCCAAGCCAGGCTTCAACAGTATGTGAACTGTGAACTTCCAGATGTTCAAACTGGATTTAGAAAAAGCAGAGGAACCAGGAATCAAATTGCCAACATCCCCTGGACCATAGGTAAAGCAAGAGAGTTCCAGAAAAACATCTACTTCTGCTTTATTGACTACGCCAAAGCCTTTGACTATGTGGACCAAAACAAACTCTGGAAAATTCTTAAAGAGATGGGGATACCAGACCACCTGACCTGCCTCTTGAGAAATCTGTATGCAGGTCAAGAAGCAACAGAACCAGACATGGAACAACAGACTGGTTCTAAATCGGGAACATTGTACGTCAAGGCTGTATATTGTCACCCTGCTTATTTAACTTATATGCAGAGTACATCATGAGAAATGCTGGGCTGGATGAAGAAGCACAAGCTGGAATCAAGATTGCTGGAAGAAATATCAATAACCTCAGGTATGTAGATGACACCACCCTTATAGCAGAAAGCAAAGAAGAACTAAAGAGCCTCTTGATGAAAGTGAAAGAGGAGAGTGAAAAAAGCTGGCTTAAAACTCAACATTCAGAAAGCTAAGATCATGGCATCCAGTCCCATCACTTCATGGCAAATAGATGGGTAAACAGTGCAAACAGTGACAGACCTTTATTTTGGGGGGCTCCATAATCACTGCAGATGGTGATTGCAGCCATGAAATTAAAAGACGCTTGCTCCTTGGAAGAAAAGCTATGACCAACCTAGATAGCATATTAAAAAGCAGACACATTACTTTGCCAACAAAGTTCTGTCTAGTCAAAGCTATGGTTTTTTCAGTGAGAATTGGACTATAAAGAAAGCTGAGTGCTGAGGAATTGGTACTTTTGAACTGTGGTGTTGGAGAAGACTCTTGAGAGTCCCTTGGACTGCAAGGAGATCCAACCAGTCCATCCTAAAGGAAATCAGTCCTGAATATTCATTGGAAGGACTGATGTTGAAGCTGAAACTCCAATACTTTGGCCACCTGATGCGAAGAACTGACTCATTGGAAAAGACACAGATGCTGGAAAAGATTGAAGGGAGGAAGAGAAGGGGACAACAGAAGATGAGATGGCTGGATGGCATCACTGACTCAATGGACATGAGTTTGAGTAAATTGCGAGAGTTGGCAATGGACAGAGAGGCCTGGAGTGCTGCAGTTCATGGGGTCGCAAAGAGTTGGACACGACTGAGCAACTGAACTGAACCTTGGTTTATGTTCAGTTGTTTTATGTGGTTCTACTGAAAAACACCCTGTTTATTTATTATCTATGTATTATTGATTTACAATGTTATGTTAGTTTCAGGCGTACAGCAAGGTGATTCAGTTATACATACACATATATCTGGGGTTTTTTTCAGATTCTTTTCCCTTATAGATTATTAGAAAATATTCAGTATAGTTCCCTACGCTATACACCAGGTCCTTGTTGAGTTATCTATTTTATATACAGTAGTTTGTATATGTTAATCCCAATCTCCTAATCTAATATATGGTGGTGATTCATTAACACTGAATTCAGGGCTAGAAGCACCATAGCTCATGCCTGAACAAAGCTTAACTAACACATATATTTTTTCCATAAGGCTTATCACCATCTTCTTGGTCTTAGGAACCCTTGACAATGCAACTCAACGTCCATGACACTTGCAAACTTCTTGCTCTTCTGAGCCTTGCTACATTTTGTTTCTGCTCCTCTGAGTATCATTTCCAAGCCTCCCTTCCCAACACCCTTTCTACAACTTGCAGAACCAAGTTGACCCCAGGTGAACAGACCCATTTTTCAGGCTCAGGTGGGGCACCACCTACTTGGGGAAGTTTTTGGTGAAAACCCAGATAGACTTGTGTTCTTCCTCACAGGTTCTTGCTGTATTAGCACTAGAATTTTTATCACACTGGTGCTGTCATTGTTTACAGATACCCCTCCTCAAAATTACAAAAGCTCTTTGGGTGAAGAGAGTATTGTTCTTTTATTAATTTTTGTAGCCATAGTGTGTAGGACAATACCGGGCTCTTGAGAATTACTCAGTAAACATCTGATGAAAGAATCAGAAGGACTTCCCTGGTGGTCTAGTGGTTAAGAATCTGCCTTGTCATTCAGGGGACTCGGGTTCTGTCAGGAAACTACAAGCTCACATGCCATGGGGCAACTAAGCCTGCACACTGCATCTAGAGAACCTGTGTACTGCAACTAGAGAAAGCCCCTATGCCACAACAAAGACCCAGCACAACCAAATTAAAAGAAAAGAGAGAGAGACTCAGGAAGGATGTCCAGTTCCAAGAGTTTAATCTGAGCTAATAGCTACTGGGCACTTTGTCTCTCTGCAACTTTACCTCCTAATGATCAGACTTGGTCCTTTCTGAAGCTGAGCCTGCAGGAAAGGGTCCATTTGGGATGAGATGAGTGAAGACCTGGCAGGGCCTGGAAGCATTCATCACTGCAAGCAGGTAAGCACAGGTAACCACTAACATTCAGTGGAGGAGCATCCATGGCACTCACATGGTGGGCAGCCAAATTCCAGACCTCAGATGGTCAGCTGAGCTGGTGAGGTGTCAGGGAGGTGTTCCCACTGGAAACAGAAGGAGATATATATGTACAACTCCACTTACTTACACAACAGTGCTCAGACAGTTAGTTGTGTCTGACTCTTTGCAACCCCATGGACTGTAGCCTGCCAGGATCTTCTGTCCATGGAATTCTTCAGGTAAGAATACTGGAGTTGGTTGCCATTGCCTCCTCTAGGGGCTCTTCTCGACCAAGGGATTGAATTCATGTCTCTTAGATCTCCTGCATTGGCGGATGGATTCTTTGTCACTAGCGCCATCTGGAAAGCCCATAAAAGTGCTGAGGAATAATTTGCTTCATTAACATGACACTTCTAATATTGGGTTAATTAAATGGCTTAGACAACAAGCCATACCTAAAGACCACTGCTTTTCTAACTTTCTGTCTCCATCTTTTTATTAGTTTACCCCCTGGGCACTATATTTTAAAAGATACTGCCTATCAAACAAATGGCATTTTATTTATTTAAAAAATTTTATTGAAGTATAGTTGATTTGCTATGTTAATTGCTGCTATACAAAAAGAGATTCAGTTATACATACATATATATATACTTTCATATTCTTTTCTGTTGTGGTTTATCATAGGATATTGAATATGTTTCCTTGTGCTATATAAGTAGGGCCTTATTGTTTATCCATTCTATATATAATAGTTTACATCTGCTAACCCCAAATTCCCAGTCTTTCCCTCTCCTATCCCATCTTTTGTTGGCAAACACAAGTCTGTTCTTTATATTTTTGAGTCTGTTTCTGCTTCATGGATATATTCATTTGTGTCATATTTTAGATTTCAACATATAAGAGATATATGGTTTCTGTCCTCTTTCTGACTTAATTTACTTAGTATGATAACCTTTAGATCCATCCATGTTGCTGCAAATAGCATTGTTTCATCTCTTTTATGGCTGAGTAATATTCCATTGTATATATGTATCACCTCTTTGTCCACTTATCTTTTGATGGACATCAGGTTGTTTCCATGTCTCGGCTATTGTCAATAGTGCTCTATGAACACTGGGGTGCAAGTATCTTTTCAAATTATAGCTTTATCTGGGCATATGCCCAGGAGTGGAATTGTAGGATCATATAGCAACTCTAGTTTTAGTTTTTGGAGGAAGCTTCATGCTGTTTTCCACAGTGGCTTCATCAATTTGCGTTCCCACTGATAGTGTAGGAAGGTTCATTTTTCTCCACACACTCTCCAACATTTGTTAACAAACAGCATTTTAAATAACTTCTTTCTCATCGTTATTAGAGACATAAAACTGCCAATCAAGCTCTGACCACCATGCTGCTGCTAAGTCGCTTCAGTTGTGTCCAACTCTTAGCGACCCCATGGACTGCAGCCCACCAGGCTCCTCTGTCCATGGGATTTTCCAGGCAAGAGTACTGAACTGGCGTGCCATTGCCTTCTCTGCTGACCACCATAGACTTGCCCTATTCCAGACAGAAGTGAATACTTGATATTTACTCTGCTTATGCTAGTTAAATATGTGATTTCTACATGGATTTTACAATATTGAGATAACTTCAGCATACCCTTTACTGAGAGTTTTATAATCTTCTCTTGGGAAACCTCAGATCAAGAGTAACTGACATTGATGTCTCAATTCACCAGTGGCTTAACATAGACTCCTAACATAAGCCAAAGCCCCACTAGGTAAATCCGGGAGTGCCAAGGCTCTGATGTATTGGGATCATGGGCTTATGTGTCAGCCCTTCTTCTACTTCTCCTACTGTGAGCATCTTGATGATAAGGGCCTTGTTTTGCTTATCTTGGCATGCCTGGGATCTAGAACATTCTGCCTGTGTGTGTGTGTAAGTCGCTCAGTCATGTCTGACTCTTTGTGCCCCCATGGACTATATAGTCCATGGAATACTTCAGGCCAGAATACTGGAGGTGGGTAGCCTTTCCCTTCTACAGGGGATCTTCCCAACCCAGGGATTGAACCCAGGTCTCCCACATTGCAGGCATATTCTTTACCAGCTGAGCCATCAGGGAAGCCCAAGAATACTGGAGTGGGTAGCCTATCCCTTCTCCAGGGGATCTTCCTGACCCAGGAATTGAACCAGGGTCTCCTGCATTGCAGGTGGATTCTTTACCAGCTGAGCTACTAGGGAAAGCTATTGCTAGGGACATAGTAGGAGCAGAAAACAAGTTTGTTGAGTGAAAAAATGACTAAGCACACGAATGACTTACAGGCCCCAGTCAAAGCTCTTGATCACTTAGACTTCGTAGACATCAGCCTCCTCAATTCCCAAAGCACTTCTTAACTTGGCTGAGAGGTTGACACTTTGCCACACTTTCGTGTCACATTTTCCCTTTTATCCTGTGGCCATTTTTCTCCTAGAATGTACTAACTCTGAGGGGCTGGTCTTGGTCTTCCCCTATAAGCTCACTAGTTCCTTGGAGGCAGCCTGTACCCTCTGCAGTATTCAGTAAATATATATTGAGCACATCAATCAGTTGCTGTAAATTATGAGGTACCTAATGGGAGCACTCTTCCAGATGCTGTGGACCATTCAGACAGAAGCCATGGATCCTTCTTGCAAGAGCTTACACAATTAAAAAAGAAAAGGGTGGGGGAGAAATTGACTAAGAGAAAGATAGAAGAAGCCTATTGCAAATAGGAACTCACCTTTTTTTGACTACCCAAGACTCAGAAAAGAAAGATGTCTTGGGATCCAGGGAAAAGCCAGCAGCCAGAGGTGAAAAATCACTGAACAATGCTTGGGAGATGGGTTTATCCAGGCTGCTTGAACTACCTAGGATAAACGAAACCTTACTCCAGAATGCATTGCCTGGGTATACCAGTTCTTAGAGCATGCCCCGTAGAGAGTCTCTTCCTCGTGTGTCTGGAATGTTTGGTCTTTTTATAATAAGAGATTTCCCATCAAGGAAACATTTCAGTCCCTGCTAGATGAGATTGGTGGTCTCTAACTTTGCTCTCTGAAAAACCACCCTCTCACACCTATATCCACCCCCCTCTCTCCTCAGTCACCAAAGGAAAACCCACCAAGTCACTTGGGTACCAGCCTTTGGCAACCTTTTAACCCACCCATTCCATGCCCTTACCTACCTCCTCCCCTGGAAAGGCAGCTGCAGCCCTAGTAGAAGTATGGAAGTCAATTTGCACAGCGAGTATGAACGTTTTAGCATATTGAGTGGTCCAAATATTTAAATATCTATGATATAGGAAGCGTGGAGAACATTAAAAACCATTTTCTCCCTGCTGATTGCAAGAGACGAAATACACAGTCTCTGCTGTCCTGCACAGTTGCAAAACTGCTGGCCTAATCACATTGCCTATGGAAAGCCCCTCTCCCGCCTCTCTAGTCCGGGTTTAGGTTGTATTTACTGTAAACAAAGATGTATTTGCGGGGGGGTGGAGGGGGGGCGTTGGATTGAGTTTATTGTTTATGTAAATCTCAGAATGTGACATAGCAAGATAGCTTCCTACGTTGTGTTGATCCACATTTTAGGCCAACAGCCAAAGTATTTTATCTTTTCCTTCATTATAGTGATCTTCCAATTAGCCGTGGTCTGTAATACCCTGATTTTGGTGGCAGTGGTTTGGACAGGATTGTTTGATAGTTCTGCTCGAGAGGCAAAATAAGGGGCCTTATTATAGAAGTGCAGAGGTTGTGTGGGAGCTGAGTTCTGTTGCAAAGTTTGCCGATAAGGGGAAAACCGGCCCTTAAGCGTCCATTCTGTTCTGTATATTAACACTTCTAATCTGCACTGCTGATAAAACTGCAAGCCATTTGCCTTTGGAGGAATTAGTTCTGCCTCACTTGTGTAACCAGGCGATGGTGATTAACCTTTAAACTGTCCAATATTCCCAGCAGCCTCCTGCTCCAGATTAGAAACTATTTAGTTATGACCAACTAAATTAACAACACTCCCTCCTCTGAAGAATGAGATTTGGAAGGTGGATGCATTTTAAGGTGGAATTGTGTTTTGAATTGGTGAGCCACCCTTCTAAGGTGCTTATTTCCTTCTTGACAAAGTCAAGGCTGCCACACTGGGGATGGAGGGCTTAGCTGGGGGATGGGGAGGAGGGGAAAAGGGGAGGGGGACCAGTTGTCCCGGTTGGGTTTCCAGATCTGAGGTTTCACAGGCACAAAGGAAACCTGTCTGAGGTTTAGATTTCCGTCTCTGTTATCATCCAGGTTAAAAAAGGACTTTAGCTCTCTTGCTAGACCCACACCATGCTAATGGTGGGATTGAGCAGTTGTTCCTAACAGGAAGACTAAAGAATAAAGAAGGTAGAGCTCCCCAGTCACCTGGCTCCCAGGTTCTTCCTGGAATTGAAGGTCAGAAAAAGATGCCAACTAACTTTCATGTTCCAGACCCAGAGATCTGCCCACCGCGACGCGTCTGCCTAACTGAACTACACTCACGCTAACAATCCCACTTCAGCTCTCTCCTCTCTGCCCGTTTCAGTGTCATTTATCATGGAAACATACTCTCGGTGGTGAGGGCCAGGCAATTATGTAATTGTGTCATGCCTTGAATCCCGAAATTGTTGGTCTTCCTGGATAACAAATAAAATAGAACAATGACCCTCCCTACCACCACCCAATCCTGGTAGCAACCTTTTCTGTTTTACTAGTTTCATATGAGCTGCCTCCTTAAAAACTGCTAATCTAGATACTGTATTAGCAGGATGTCAGTCAAGCCGCCGTCCACGGCGAAGCCTTCTTCATATACCAATTTAAATCATTCATGGTCTTTTCTTTGGCATTATTCAAAAGATCATAATAATTTTCTTGTGCCCACAGCACAAAAAAATCAATTATTTCCCCACAAAGACTTGAAAGTACTTAGCGAGTGCGGCAAGAAAAGCTGAGGGTGATATCAAATTGAAATTGCACTCATTACATACAACACAATTAGTTGCCACTAGCCTGGCCGGGCTTTAATTCTGAATGGCATATCTTTATTATTACAGAAACAAGCATGCAAATGGCATTGTTCAGGATTTGCCGAAATCAATAGGATATAGTGCTGTGTGTTTGGTGGCCACTGTCACTCACGCTGCTGTGGATGCGAGATAATGTGTGTGTTTGAATTAATGAAGGGAGCAGGCAACATCATAAGTGACACCCAAATAAAAGAAATGGGTACATGATATTTGTAATTATTCTACTTGTGTTTTTGTTGTAAATACTTGTGCTTTTTGTTTTTTAATCAAAGGATTAATTGCATTTTAATAAGGCATTATGATTTGCAGAGCTTTAGTTAATTAAAACTTGTAGTATATAATTATGAAGTGATGCTGAGATTTTTCTAAAGATCACCCATATGTTCAGAATATGTATAATTTTTCTGTTAAGCAGTTGCAAATTCTCCCCTGCTCCCACGCCCCTGCTTCTCCTTGGTCCCTCCCCCACCCACGGAAGGCACGGGTGACTTACATGAAACGTTAGTGAAGCAACAACTCCAGGTAGATATCTCTAAGTGGCAAGCTAAGTTACTTCACAAATTAAAATGACGGTGAAGCAGCACTCTTGTGATAAACTGTGGCAGAAAACTTTCTTGTCGACACTTAGCTTTCTAGTTAATCTTCCCAAGGTGCAGCACTGTAGAGGTCTGGAGAGTTCATGTGAGTTTTAAGTACAAACATTGAGATGTTAGATGCGGGTGAGATGGTGCCACTGAGAGTTAGACCCTGGTTGGTTCCCCGGGGGCTAAGACCCAATCCCAGTGGGACCACTGAGCCTCATCCTTGTCCTCCGAGACACACAAGAACTTATTGGGGTGGGGTAGGGAGGGGAGAAGGGATGTTGAATTACACAGAAGCTTGGAATTCCCAAGTGTTAGCATATTAGTAATTCACAGTGGAATCCAGCCCAGAGACATGTAATCACGTTTCCTGTAGGTGTGTATTATGTGAAGGCTGATGGATTAATTGCTAGATAGATGGAATAGAGCTAAGGTAAAACATTATTAAAAAGTTTTAGAATCTTAATGTAACGTTTTGAAGTTTGCTTTGGGGAATTTTTTCATTTCAGTCTCCTCATTTTCCATTCTGTCTGGGATCAGGAGTCTTTGTTGTCTTCTCCAAAGGAGGAATCTATTTGCTGAAACTTAGGATGGTCTTTGTTGAGACTGTGCGGACCGGAGATGATGGGCAGATCCAGGAGCTGGTGGCTGGGCCCCATGTACCAGTGATACAGTGGGATGAGCTGACTTCAGAAGGCTGGACTTCATTTACCCTTGAGGACCTGGGCACCTAAGGGCCATTTTTTTCTCCCTCTAAAGACCAGAGTCTACAATGAGGAATATCAAGATTCCTCAATGCCCCCCAAAGTAACATGAAGAAGAATGACCTTGAATGCAAGAGGATTCTATAGTGTTCATGTCCCAAACCTGGTTCTCTAGGAGACCCACAATACTGCTCTGAGTAGGGTGGCCCAAAGCGGATTTAAAATCTAATATTATTAGGTTGGTCATGGCTTCCTATTTTAACTCTGAAAACCTAGAGCCTGAAAGGTGGCTCATTCAAAGCTTGCTAACATATTTGCTCAGCAACACAATGATGTATGATGGAAAATAAACTCTTGTGGCTTGTTCATCCTATCAGCCGCGGCCTGTAGCAGGGAAAGAATGAGGGAAGGTCAGTCAATTATGTGTGGTAATCACCGTAAGCATATTATCTGAGACACAGATGTCTTCTATGACCCCACACGACATGGCTATTAACCTCGGAGCAATATAAAAATTGAGTGGGTTTGGGGGGAGTGGAGGTAAGCCAGACTTTCCATCTAGCGTTGTCCACAGGCTTAGAGGGAAAAAAAAGTTGAGAACGTGAAGACTATTTTCAGGAACCCAGCCAATAATCTGACCCCTGGTCACTGAGGCTGGATCCTCGTACCTCTCCTTCCCAAGAACTTGCTGGTGGCCTAGTCATGTGTGGAAGGGCTCGCCTCATCTGAAAACAAGACTGGCAAGTTGTCTTGGGACATATTGCAGACACACAGTGGCCCTGGGATGCTACTTTCTGTTCACCAGAAGGAAGGAGGGAGTGAAAAGCAATTTGAGCATTGATGTGTGTGTTTAGATAAGTTGAACTCCAGTCTTGGACGGTAGTGGGCAGGGAAGACAGTAGGGTCACCCAGGCACCTGGGTTGCCCCAGGGACCCAGACTGATGGAAGTCAAAGGTTTCTCTCAGAGTTGCAGGGCAAATGGATTGGAGAAGCTGAAGTTTAGAGACCAGTTAGAGAACTGCTGTAAGTCCAGGTACAGGGTGGTAATGTAAGACGATGCTGGCGAGGAAGGGGTGACTGTTTAGGTGTCAGAGCGGCCAGGAGGACCTGGCAGCTGAGGGGATGTGGTGGTGAGGAAAAGGCAAGAGCCCAGCATCACCTCAGTCCCTGACAACAACGGCTTACATGTCTACTGCTTTCTCCCTTCTTTTAGAATAAAAGCATTAGGGTTTGAAAAGATTAAGTTACTTGCCCAAAGTCAACATCCGTATTTTATCCCAGCCAGATTTGGAACCCAGTTTTTGGCTCTGTAACCAAGACTCCCACTGTTGTCCACTGTGTGTGTGTGTGTGTGTGTGTGTGTGTGTGTGTGTGGTGGGGCATGGGTAGAGATCTGCTCCTTCAGGGCCTTGATCTAATGTTCACCTCTTCTATGTATCTCCTCTGTATCTTCTATGTATCTCCTTCCCTTATCCTAAACTGTCTCCAAGGAAAAAAAGTTTAGTGGTGTATTAGCAGAATTGCATTGGCAACCCCAGTTACTTTTATATTTTTAAGCTATTATGAAAAGATGATTGTACCAAATGAGCTATAGAAGAGTTGGTGTTGCAATAATTAAAACAAAAAATTCTTAGAACAGCTTAATCTAACAGGTACCTGTCACACATGTTTTAGCGGGTGTGACACAATCGTGGTGAACATGACTAATAAGTGACCTTATTAAGCGCTAGTTTACAAAGTCGCAGCAGACACGGTTGTCTTTTCGGCATCCTCTCCACCCCACACCTTCCTAACAGAGCCCACTTTATTTTGGTTCCACCTATTTCATGTGGTCCTCAACTTCAGAGGAAGCTGATTCTGGTCCCAGAAATGGCCAGTCAAAAAGAGGGAATGGCTCTGAGTTCTCATTGTTGTCACTGGGCCGGTGACCATACACGACAGAGTTGCCTGACCTCTGAACTTTGTACGCTATGTGATCATTTAAAATTTCCTTATTATAGAAGTTGTTTTTTCTTTTTTAAAAAACTTATGGTAAAATGTATATAGCATAGCATTTACCATTTTAAGCCTTTCTAAGGGTATAGTTCAGCTGCATTAAGTACATTCACATTCTTGTACAGCCATTACCACCAGCAGCTCCAGAACTTTCATCTGCTCAAACTGAAACTCTGGACCCATTAAACACAAACTCCCCACGCCTCCTTCCTGCAGCCCCAGGCAACCACCACACTGTTTTCTGGTTCTATGAATTTGACTACTCTAGGAACCTCATGTAAGTGGAAACATACAGTGTCTGTCTTTCTGTGACTGCCTTATTTCACTTAGCATAATGTCTTCAAGGTTCATTGATGGTGTATGTGAAATCACTTTGAAATGAAATTTCTGATTCTTACAGCTGAAGGCATCTCAAATTATAAAACCTGTTAAAAGTGAAAGTGTCGTGTCAGTCACTCAGTCGTGTCCGCCATGGCCTGTAGCCTGCCAGGCTACAGGACCTTTATCTATATTCACCGCTTCTGCATGTCACCCCTCTTCTTCCCTTGCCCTAAACTGTCTCCAGTGAAAAAGAAGTTTAGTGTAGCAACGCCATGGACTATAGCCTGCCAGGCTCCTCTGTCCATGGAATGTTCTAGGCATACTCCAAGAATATTGGAGTGGGTTGCCATTTCCTCCTCCAGGCGATCTTCCTGACCCAGGGACTGAACCTGCGTCTCTTGCATCTCCTGCATTGGAAGGTGGATTCTTTATCATTGTGCCACCTGGGAAGCCCCCTAATAATAACAATAATAGTAAAGATAATAAGAATAACTGTGTGACAGGCACCCTTTTAAGAGCTTTATGTGTAACTACTCATTTGATCCTCTAGCAATCCTATGCAGGTAGTAATATTACTACCCATATTTTATAGCTGGGTAAATTGACATACAGAGAGGTAAGCAAATTTTCTAACCTCTGCCTGGAATGAAGGGTCAGGGTCCTCTCCAGTCCTTCTTGATCTGTATCTTGCTTAGGTCTTTCTACTCCCATCTGAGTAGCATGTTCCACTTCTTCCTGATCTGAGGTCAGTTGTAGAAGGAACAACTCCAGGGTCCCAGAACCTAAAGGCCCAGAGGCAGCTGGTGCTATGGGCCAGAAGACTGATAATGGGCAGTCAGGCCCCCAGATCACCCCTCCGAGAGTCCTGAGCTCAAGGAGAGAGGTCTTGAGGGTTTGGCGAGTGCCCCTGGGTAGCAAGGGTGAGAAAGGATAAAGTAAGCCTGGTCCCTTGATTCCTGTGCACGAGTGTGAGGAGGTGATGGGCAGCAGGAATCTGGAGAGCAAACTGAGGAAGGGACCAGTGAGCACAGAAAGCTCCAGAGACCAGGATGCAGGCCGAGAAGTACTTACCTTTGCCCCAGCAGTTCTGGGGAAGGAGTCTAGCAGCTCCTTCTCTAAACTCACTGTTGTCACTTAGAGGAGCTTTTGTTGTGACTAAGGAAGGAGGAGAGAGGAAGAAGATGGCTTCAAAGCACAGAGCGTGGGAGTCAAAGAATCACCTGTGGAGACAGAGGGGGGTGTGTGTGTGTGTGTGTGTGTGCGCGCGCGCATGTGAAATGTGCCTAAATTTCCCCATCTGTATCAAGGGGGGTAGGAAAATGCCTGTCCTTCTGACATTATGAAGAGTTCGTCAAGAACAAATGAAAGGATTTCGTGGCAGTCCAGTGGTTAAGACTCTGTGCTTCCACCGCAGGAGAACAGGTTCGATTCCTGGTCAGGTAATTAAGATCCCACATGCATTATGGTGTGGCCACAAAATTTTTTTTTAAAGTTAAAGAAAAAGAACAAATGAAATATATAATTAACACGGTATTATATTGACTATAGTTGATTACACTGTTATATAATTGAAAATAAAACAAACAAAGAAGGTAATGCCTTATGCTTTGAAAAGAATAAATCCTTCAGGGTAAATTGTTATTAGTGTGCCTCTTCAAGATGTCATTTGACCTGACCTCATGGTGATAGAAGGAAATTTGCATTTGTGAGTGACATGATGAGAACACAACCTTGGCTATGTCCCATTTTGCTGCCAATGGAAGGAAGTCAAAAAGGCATTTGAGGCGACCCAAATGTCAGTTCCCCATTACCTTCTTTGCAGAAATGCTCATGTTTGTAGCATAGGCCCTGGAGTGCTAGGGGGACTGAAACTCTCAGGAAATCCAAATGGACAGAAGGGAATGGACTCAGATTTTTCTTAGCTGGAGGAGAGCTAAGGACGACGAGTGCCCCTAGAAGCAGGGAGGCTGACTGATAAACTGTATACTTGGTGGAGGGACAAGAGGAGATAAAAGATTAAAAAATGTAATAGAAGATTTGCTTACACTTCTTGGAATGGTAATTAAATTTATTTATAGTTATGGAAAATTTGGGGAAGGGAGGAAAAGCAATTTAAATGCAGAGTTTTCACAGGGCGGCTGCAAATGGCTTGCTTTAACTTGCCTCTGAAGGTTAACAGAATGGCAAGGAGGTCAGACTGAAGTGCATATGATAAGTGACAAGTGTTAACATGGCAAATCATGTATTTAAAATTACTCTGAGCTTTATCAAATGTTCCCTCTCAAAAATAAACTATCCTGGAAGGAAAGGTTAACTGAGAAAAGACTATTACTCTAATGTTTCTGAGATGACTGGGGAGGGGGTGGTGGAGGGGAAAGGGTTCTGTAATGTAGGAGAAGTAGTGATAAATATAAGTAGGTTGTTATGTTACCAACAGCAGAGAAACAGAATCTTCCGGACTTACTGGCACTGGAAGGAAAGGCAAGTAAATATCCCCTTTGCTCCTCATCTTCCTTGTCTCCCCGTGAGCTGAGCAGCTTTGGACGCCAGGCAGATGCAATGCTGATGACAGTAACAGCCAGTGCCACTGAACTGTGATGGCTCACGGTCAACCTTGACTACTAAGAGGTGTCCATAGAATTCTCTGAAGTCCTCCATCCACCAGTCCCTCACAAATCTTCTATTCCTCACAAATCTTCTCTCTGACCATGCCTGGTTGAATAAATTTTTCTTACAAATAGCGTTTTGGAACAATCTCCAAGATATATTTGTAAGTGGAAACAGCAAAGTGTATTATATTCAACAACATGGATAAATCTTAAAACTCTAATATTGAGGGGAAAAAAAGCAAGACAAAAAAGAAAGTATACAATGTGATTCCATTAACATAAAGTTTAAAAACAGGCAAAGCTGAACGTTACTGTTCAGAGATGCATTCAGAAGAGGCAAAACTATAGAGAAAAACAAGGAAATGAATATAATATTTCCCTCTGCAGGGACATAGGGAGTGGATGATTAAGGAGAGGCAAACAAGAGGCTCTGGAGTGCTAGAGTGTTCCGTTTCTTCATCTGGGTGGTGGTCACACAAGTGTACAACTTATAGTTACTAAATCTATTTTTTTCCCCTTGCTATGTGCATATTATTTTCCCCAGTACCTTTTTCACACAAATCTAGGTATAGAACTGTGTGTATAATATATAATTCATTTTCAAAAATGAGATACACATATGTATAAGGCAAATACTAATCAAAATAACTATTCATATCAGACAAAATATATTTTAAGGCAAAAGGCATAAATAAAAAGTGACATATTACATGATCAGTAGAACAATTAACAAATAAGGCATGATTATCATTAAACTATATGTGCTTCAAAAGATAAGATTGGCTCAAAATATATAAAGTGAAAACCAATATGAGGAAAAGATTTAAATAAAAAATTACAATGGCAGATTTTTAGTACACTTCAATAAATCAGTAGTTTAAGCAGAAAATAGAAAATGTAAATAATAGTATCAGGTAGTAAAAGGGGACATAGATACAGAAGCAGTAGAAATTTCAAAATCATAAAATAATCTATAGACAACTTTCTGCTATTACATTCAGAAGCTTAGATAGATGGAAAATTATCAAAAGTGACTCAAGGAAATTTGCCAACTTCAAGGACTTGTAATCATTATTAAATAAATTAAATCAGTATTTAAATCCATCATCAAAACAAACTGCTCTAGAGAACAGAAAGTTAGAAAAAGCTAACTCATTGTACACAGCTAATTAAACTTTGGTATTAAACCTAAACAAGGATAGAAGGATAATAGAAAATTGTGAGATGGATAAAAAGAAAGTCTTATAGCAATGTTATTTATGAACAAAGAGGTAAAATACTAAATCAAGTCAAACTCAGAAGTGTTTATAAGCATACTGTCTTATAAAACCAAGTAGGATTTACTCCAGGGATGTATCATTCAATAGTAAAATATATATCAATGTCAAGTAACCACTCATCAGATTAAAAAGAAAAAACTTAACGATCATTTCAACAAATGCAGAAAGTAGTCAATAAAATTCAAAACTCATTCATAATTTAAAAAAAGAGAAAAAGAAAAGAAAATATCTAACTCAAAATAGAAGGGACCTGTTTAAATCTGATAAAGAGTGTCAGCCAAAAATCTACAGTCTTACTTAATGTTTGAAGTTTAGCAAGATTTCCTTTGATGTCAAGAAAAAGACATGGATGTCTTCTATTGCTCCTCTTACACAAGATTGCACTTGAGGTCCTAAAGATGTAATAACACAAGGAAAATTTAGTTATAGGAAAGGAAAGAAAACAAATTATTATCTACATGTGTGCGTGCTAAGTCCCTTTCATCATGTCTGACTCTGTACAACCCTATGGACTGCAGCCTGCCATGCTCTTCTCTCCATGGGATTCTCCAGGTAAGAATACTGGAGTGGGTTGCCATGCCCTTCTCCAGGGGATCTTTCTAACCCAGGGATCAAACCTGGGTCCCCTGCATTGCAGGCAGATTCTTTACCATCTGAGCCAATAGGGAAGCCCAATTATCTACATAGAAAACTCCAAACCCAAACTCTTAGACCCTAGTAAGTCTGGGTACAGCACAAACTTACAAAAGTATTAGCACTTCTAGATGTCAACAATAATCTATTAGGCAAGACAATATTCAGTGTAATTCCGAACAAAATTCCAATAGAATTTTTCACAGAACTTAATCTGATTTTAGAAAAGACTCTGATGCTGGAAAAGGTTGAAGGCAGGAGAAGAAGGGGACGACAGAGGACGAGATGCTTGGATAGCATCACCGACTCAATGGACATGAGTTTGAGCAAGCTCCGGGAGATGGTGAAGGGCAGGGAAGCCTGGCGTACTACAGTTCATGGGGTCACAAAAAGTCAGACATGATGTGTCTGATCAAAAAATCTGATTTTAAGACTTGTACATTAAAGTAGAAATGCATAAGTAGCCAATATAAATCTGAAAAAGAAGAAAGATAAGGGATTTGCTTCATAAGCGCTCAAGACATATTTTTAAATTGGCCAGTTCACCAAATGCCAACTTGTCAAGTGGCTCATTCAATAAATGGCCAGATTGCCAAAAGTTAATTTGCCAAAAGCCAATTTGCTGAAGAATTAATTACACAAATGACTGACTCACAAAATTTACAAGATGTACCAAGTAGCCACAATGTGTTATAAGCAATATTCTTGACTGAGCAAAGATATATTCAACATAGTAAATATAGTCAAGGTTATATTCGAAACTATATACCTCAAGTATAATCATATACTCATTATATAATCAATGACTTTATAATAATTTAACCTTCATTAGTGTATTTTTCTTAGATATATGTAAGAGAAACGATAAAAATCCATACATGAGTATATTCAAGACTATATTAAAATATTCAGGAATACATTCTTCATAAACTAACTTTTGGCAAACTAAACATTCCTTCAAATGCTGCTGATAAAAATGTAATTTAGAATATACATACTCTACATATAAAATCTATTTGAGAAAATTATCTCAAGAAGAATATTATCATATTTTAATATATTTAACCGTTTATTATTTAATGTATTCAAGAAGATTATTTCTTAATATTTTTGAAAAATTAGTAAATGTGATAAGGGTTAGCAACTGGACATTAGGTGAATTGACTTAAAAACTGGTTTCCACATAGACTACATGCTGCATGATCCCATTTATATGGCATGTCTAGAAAAAGTCCATTTGTAGAGATGAAGA
Source organism: Cervus canadensis (assembly GCF_019320065.1). NCBI lineage: Eukaryota > Metazoa > Chordata > Mammalia > Artiodactyla > Cervidae > Cervus > Cervus canadensis. Next base: position 26,298,293 of record NC_057390.1, read on the forward strand.
ACAGATCAGTTGCTGCCTAGAGCTAGAGGGGTGGTGGGTAGGTATGGGGATTAATTACAAAAGGGCATGAAGGAATTTGTAGGGCAATGGAAATGTTCTTAACCTGAATTGTGATGATTGCACAAGTCTATAAATTTACTAAAATCATTGAATCATACACTTGCAATGGGTGAATTTTAGAGTATATAAATTATAACTCAATGAAGCTGTTAAAAATGGGAAAAAATGGCTTTCAGTAAATTGATTGCCAGCATTAATAACCTGGAACTATTATTATAAAAGTATAGTAATTAAGACTGTGTGGCATTGGTATAGGAGTAGATGGAAAGAACAATGGAGTAAAATAGAAAGCTCAGAAATAGATTCAAATATGTGTAGGATCTTGATATACTGCAGAGGCAGTACTGAAAAATAAGTGAGGAAAGAATGGACTGTTCACTAATTGGTATTATACCACTTGGCTAACCATATAAAACAAAATAAAATCTGATATCTATATTACATCATGCGCAAAATTTAACTCCAGATTTATTAAAGAGCTAAATATAAAAAATGAAACTTTAGACTTCTGATTTCTGGTCTGTCTTATAATAAGCTTAGAAATCTTCACACCATCCTAACAACAACTACAAAGCTGAACAAAGTGAAAAAACAAAGAAACGAAATCACAGGGTAAACGGCTGCCCCCAAGTTGGACAGACAGACAGTTGGATACAGAGAATGACAACATCCTATAGCAGAAACCACCATGGGAACTCGGTAGGGAAACCTAAACTGTAATTGCTGGAGGCTCAGTGTAGATAATCTCAAGAAACAGGAACTCTAGGGAGACCCAGTCACAGAGGGGCCCTCACACTTTTGTGAGTTTTACCTTCGGAAGCTCTATGAGGTTCTCATAAGGAATACTGGAGAAAAATCATCTTGTGCTTCCTGCACATGGGGGACAAAAGGAAGCATTTTGAAATACACCAGAGTATTCTATTATTTTTAACAAGGCCTGGCCTCAGGAGAAACTATTTTACCAGAGCCTAACTTATTGGTAGTATATCAGAGCCTGGAGGATGGGAAGTACCCAAATCCAGCCCACTCTAGACTTCCACGTGGAGGAAGGAAAATACACACCATTCTTTCCCACCGAAGGGAGGAAAAAATTCTGAGAAGCAGTGGTGAAGTTCACAGTCCAGGGCCATGAGCTTACCAAAAGACTGACACCTAAGCATAGGAGTCACGTATAATTCACCCTTCCTCCCATATCTTACGACTACATTACTAAAGGTTCATTACTCCAGTTCTACTTACCCAGGGCACCATGTCCACCTTTCAACAAAAAATTAAAAGGTGTATGTGTGTGTGCTCAGTAGTGTCCGACTCTTTGTGGCCTCATGGATTGTAGCCCTCCAGTCTCCTCTGTGCATGAAAATTTTCAGGCAGGAATACTGGAGTGGGTTGCCATTTCCTTCTCTAGGGGATCTTCCCAAACCAGGGATTGAACCCATGTCTCTTGTATATCCTGAGTTGGCAGAAAAAGGCAAACTAAAAGAGAAAAAAAAAAAAAAAATAGCAGCTTGAAGAGACTGAACAAGCATAAGAACCAGAGTCAGATAAGGCAAAAAAGTTGGATTTATCAGGCCAAAAATTCTCAAATTATTATTAATATGGTAACGATTTTTTTTTTTAAGTAGGCAAGAACAGATGGGTAATGTAAGCAAAGACATGGAAATTCTAAGAAAGAATCAAGGAAAAGTTTTAGAGATCAAAACCACTGTAACCAAAAAAAAGAATGCCTTTAATGGGCTCATTAAGGGATTGGACAAGACTCAGGAAAGAGTCTCTGAACTTGAATATGTAACAATAGAAACTTCTAAAACAGAAAAAGAAAAAAGGCAGGAGGGCAATCCCCCCAAAACAAAACAGAATACCTGAGAATTGTGGGAGAAACTGTGTAATGTGTAATGGGAACATTGGAAGGAAAAGAAAGAGAAAAGGGAACAGAAGCAGTATTTGATATAATAATGGCTGAAAATTTCTCCAAATTAATGTCAGATGCCAAACCATAGATTCAGGAAGCTCAGAGAACAACAAGCAAGATAAACACAAAACAAACAAACTACCTAAGCATATCACCTGCCTTTTGAGAAATCTGTATGCAGGTCAAGAAGCAACAGTTAGAACTGGACATGGAACAACAGACTGGTTCCAAATCAGGAAAGGTTGTATACTGTCATCCTGCTTATTTAACTTACGTGCAGAGTACATCTTGCGAAATGCTGGGCTGGATGATGCACAAGCTGATATCAAGATTGCCGGGAGAAATGTCGATAACCTCATATACACAGATGACACCACCCTTATAACAGAAAGTGAGAAAGAACTGAAGAGCCTCTTGATGAAAGTGAAAGAGGAGAGTGAAAAAGCTGGCTTAAAACTCAACATTCAGAAAACGAAGATCATGGCATCCGGTCCCATCACTTCATGGCAGATAAATGGAGAAACAATGGAAACAGTGACAGACTTTATTTTTCTTGGCTCCAAAATCACTGCAGATGGTGACTGCAGCCATGAAATGAAAAGACACTTGCTCCTTGGAAGAGAAGCTATGACCAACCTAGACAGCAAATTAAAAAGCAAAGACCTTACTATATCAACAAAGGTCCCTCTAGTCAAAGTTATGGTTTTTCCAGTAGTCATGTATGGATGTGAGAGTTGGACCATAAAGAAAGCTGAGTGTCAAAGAATTGATGCTTTTGAACTGTGATGTTCGAGAAGACTCTTTTGAGTCCCTTGGACTGCAAGGAGATCCAACCAGTCCATCCTTAAGGAAATTAGTCCTGAATATTCATTGGAAAGACTGATGCTGAAGCTGAAACTCCAATACTTTGGCCACCTGATGCGAAGAACTGACTCATTGGAAAAGACTCTGATGCTGGGAAGAATTGAAGGGAGGAGGAGAAGGGGATGACAGAGGATGAGATGTATGGATGACGTCACCAACTCTATGGACATAAGCTTTGGGAGTTGGTGATGGACAGGGAAGCCTGGCCTGCTGCAGTCCATGGGGTCACAAAGAGTCAGACATGACTAAGTGACTGAACTGAAGAATATCATATTCAAATTCAGAAAAGCAAAAACAGAGAAAAATTCTTAAGCCAGAGAGGTAAAACAGCTTACCCATAGAGGAGCAAAGATAAGAGTTGTATTTGACTTCTCAGAAATCGTATAAGCAAGAAGAAGGTAGAGTGAAATATTTAAAATGTGGAGAGAAAACTATCCACCAACATTCACCCATCAGTGAATTCTGTACCCTGCAAAAGGACTTTCTCAGACAAAAATTGTAGGAATTTGTTGCCTGTAGACCTGTCTTGAAAGAAATGCTAAAAATTCTTCAGAGAGAAAGAAAATGATACAGGTCAGAAACTCAGATCTACATTTTTTTAAAAAAAGTTTTCTGGATAATAAATAAATGAAAATTTAAAAAAAAACTTAGTTTTCTTAATTTATCTAACAGTTCAAAATAACAATAGCAACAATGTATTTGATTATATATGTGTGTGCTGATGTTTGCTTACACATGAGTGAAATATATATGCAACCATGATAATAACACAAGGGAAAAGAGGGAGGATTTAGGAATATTTTGTTATTAGAAGACAGCCTAATCATGAAGTGGAATAGTGTTGTTTGAAAGCAGACTTGAACTAGTTGTAAATGTATATTGCAAACTCTAGGACAACCACTAAAAAAAAGTTTAAAAAGTAGTATAATCGATATGTTAAGAAAGGAGAGAAAATGGATGCTCAATTAAAAATGCTGAATTAAAACCAAAAAGGGCAGAAAAGTCCTGAAAGACCCCCCCAAAAAAACAAAACCCTGAAAGTACAAGGTGAAAAATAGAAAACAGATGTGGTCGATATATTTTTAAAAGGTTAACAGTAGGTTTTTCTATATTTATTTTTATTTATTTGGCTACACTCGGTCTTAGTTGTGGCATGTGGGACCTTCAGTTGTGGCACGTGGGATCTGGTCCCCTGACCAGGAATTGAGCCTGGGCCCCCTGCATTGGGAGCACAGAGTCCTAGCACTGGACTTCCAGGGAAGTCCCCCATCCCCAAATATGGCTGGATATTAATCCAGCTATATCAATAATCACCTTAAATGCCAATGGTCTAAATACACCAATATAAAGACAAAGGTTGTCAAAATAGATTAAAAGGCAAAACCTAACTTTATGTTGTCTACAGGAAATCCACTTTATTTTTTTAATTGAAGTATAGGTGATTTACAATGTTATATTAATTTCTGCTGTACAGTAAATTCATTCAGTTATACATGCATATACATTCTTTTTAAAATATTCCTTTCTATTATGGCTTATCATGGAATATTGAATATGTTTCCCTGTGCTATAGAGTGGGACCTTGTTGTTTATTCATTCTATATATGATAGTTTGTGTCTGCTAACCCCAAACTCCCACCCTTCCCTCACCGACCCCTTTCTTCCCCTTGGCAACCACAAGTCTATTCTCTGTGTCTATGAGTCTGCTTCCTGTCTTTTGGATAAGTTCATTTGTGTCATATTTTAGATTCCACATATAGGTGATATCATATGGTATTTATCGTTCTCTTTCTGACATACTTAACCTAGTGTGATCATCTGTAGTTCCATCCATGCTGCTGCAAATGGCATTATTTCATTTTTTTAGTGGCTAATTGGTATTCTCTTGTATATATATACCACATCTTCTTTATACATTCAGTGGACATACAGGTTGTTTCCATGTATTGGCTATTGTGAATAATGCTGCTATGAACGTAGAGGTGCAGGTATCTTTCCAAATTATAGTTTTGTCTATATGTGTGCCCAAGAGTGGGAGTGCTGGATCATATGGCAACTCTATTTTCAGTTTTTTAAGGAACCTCCATGCTGTTTTCCACAGTGGCTACACCAACTTACATTTCCACTGACAGTATACAAGGGTTCCCTTGAGACATCCACTTTAAATATAAAGACAGGTATAGATTAAAAGTAAAAAGATGGAGAAAGATACACCAAATTAAGCCTAATCAAAACAAAGCAGGGGTAGCTATATTAACTTCAGACAGAGCAGACTTCAGAGCAAAGAAAGTTATCAGGAATGAAGAAGGATATTACATAATGAAGAGTCAATTCTCCAAGAAGATATAATAATTCTTACTATTTAGAATGTATGCACCTAAAAACAGAGCACAAAAGCATGTGAAGAAATTAACGAATGGAACTGAAAGGAGAAATAGATGAATCCACTGTTATGGGTTAGTGACTAAACGACCACCTCACTATGAGATACAGTTTTAAGGGGCTTCTCTGGTGCCTCAGTCAGTGAAGAATGCACCTGCAGTGCTGGAGACTACCTGCAATTCAGGAGACCCAGGTTTGATCCCTGGGTCAAGACAATCCCCTGGAGAAGCAACCCGCTCCAGTATTCTCGCCTGGGAAGTCCCATGGACAGCGGAGCCTGGTGCGCTGAAGTTCATGGTGTCATAAAAGAGTCAGACATGACTTAGAGACTAAACCACCACTGTTTCTTGTTTTTTTTTTTGTTCTACCAGTTTATGCTACCAACCCACCTCCCTCCACCCTCGTGCACACGTGCTCAGTCATGTGACCCCATGGACTGCAGCCCGCCGGGCTCCTTTGTCCATGGACCTTTCCAGGCAAGAATACTGGAGTGGGTTGCCGTTTCCTTCTCCATAAACCACCACTGTTATAGCTGGAGACTTTAACAGCCCTGTATCAGAAACAGATCCAGCAGGCAGAAAAATCAGTTAAGGACACAGTTGAATTCAATAGCGCCATTCATCAGTTAGATGTAATTGACATCTATAGACTACTTCATCCAAGAACAGCTCACATGGAACATTCACCAAGATAGACCACCTTCTGGGTTATACCTCTTTTCAACTTAAATGTAGTTGACACAAAATGTAGTTAGTTTTAGGTGTGCTACATAGAGATTTTTCATTTACATATGTTATGGAATGATAGCCATGCTAAGTCTAGTAACCATCTGTCCCCATACAAACTTATTACAGAATTACCTACCATATTCCTTATACTCTGTGTTACATACCCATGGTTTATTTATTTTATAACTGGAGGTTTGTTGCTCTTCGTCTCGTCTAATTATTTTGTCCCATCCACCTTCTTCTTTGGCAACCACCAATTTGTTCTCTGAGGATGTTTTTATTTTGTTGTGTTTGTTTTGTTTTTAGGATTCCATATATGAGATAATATAGTATTTGTCTTTCTCTAACTTATTTCACTTAGCATAATACCTTTTAGATCCATCCACGTTGACACAAATAGTGATATTTTATTTTTTATAGGTTGAATACATTGTTTGTATACATACCACATCTTTATTTTTTTATCTATTGATGGACACTTAGGTTGCTTCCATATCCTGATGATTGTAATAATGCTGCAGTGAACATAGGGGTGCATATTTCTTTTTGAATTATGTCTTTGTTTTCTTTGGTTAAAAACCCAGAAGTGAAATTGCTGGATCATATGGCAGTTTAATTTTTTGAGGGATCTCCATATTGTTTTCCAAGTGGCTGCACCAATTTACAATTCCATTATGATTAAGGGTTCCCTATTCATCACATTCTCTCCAATACTTGCTGTTTATTTTCTTTTTGATGATAGCTATTTTGATATGTATGAGGTGGTATCTCATTGTGGTTTTAATTTGGATTTCCCTGATGATTAATGATGTTGAACATCTTTTCACGTGTCTGTTTGCCAACTGTATGTCTTCTTCTGGAAAAAATGTCTATTCAGTTCCTCTACCCATTTTTACAATCAGTTTCTTTATATTGGTTTATTTGAGTTTCTTGTGTATTTTGCATATTAACCCCTTATTGGGTATATTGTTTGTTAATATCTCCTTCCATTCAATAACCTGTCTTTTCATTTTGTTGATAGTGTCCTTCACTGTGCAAAAGCTTTTTAGTTTGATATAGTTCCATTTGTTTATTTTTGCTTTTTTTTCCCTTGCCTAAGGAGACAGATAAGGAAGTATTTCTAAGATTGATGTCAATGAGTGTGTTGCCTATATTTTCTTCTAGGAGTTTTATGGTTTCAAATCTTACATTTAAGCCTTTACTCCATTTTGAATTTACTTTTGCATGTGATGTGAGACAGTAGCCCAGTTTGATTCTTTTGCTTGTAGCTGTCCAGTTTTCTTGACATCATTTATTGAAGATATTATCTTTTCTTCACTGTATATTCTCATCTGCTTGTCATAGATTAATTGGCCATTTAGGTGTGTGTTTATTTCTGGATTCTCTATTCTGTTGCATTGATCTATGTATCTGTTTCTCTGCAGTACCAAATTGTTTTGTTTACTGCAGCTTTGCAGTGTAGCTTGAAATGATGTCTCTAGCTTTCTTCTTCTTTCTTAAAATTGCTTTGGCTATTCAGGGTCTCTTGTGTTTCCATACATTTTAGAATTATTTGTTTAGTTCTATGAAAAATGCCTTTGTTATTTTGATAGGGATTGCATTAAATATGTAGGTTGCCTTGAGGAATATGGTCATTTTAGCAATATTAGTTCTTCCAATCCATGAGCATAGCAATCTTTCCATTTTTTTGTGTTCATCTTCACTTTCTTTTATCAATGTCTTATAATTTTCAGAGTACAAGTCTTTTAACTATTTGGTTGGATTTATTTTTACATATTTTATTCTTTTTGATGCAATTGTAAATGAGATTGTTTCCTTAATTTCTCTTTCTGATAGTTCATTATTAATAGATAGAAATACAACAGATTTCTGTATATCAATTTTGTATACTGCAACTGTACTGAATTCCTGTATTAGTTCTAATAGTTTTTTGTAGCAACTTTAGGATTTTCATATATAGTATCATTTAATCTTTAAACAGGGGTAACTTTACCTTTTTTCCAGTTGGTGTTCCTTTTCTTTATTTTTTCTCATCTTATTTCTGTGGCTAGGACTTTCAATACTATGTTAAAAAAAGGTAGCAGGAGTGGGCATCCTTGTCTTGTTCCTGATTTTATTGAAAGGCTTTTGGCTTTTCTCTCTTTTTTAATTGGAGTTTAATTGCTTTACAATGTTGTGTTAATATCTGCTGTACAACAAAGTGAATCAGCTATATGTGTTCGTATATCACTTCTTGAACCTCCCTCCACACCACCGCCCTCTGCCACGCCGCTAGGTCCTTGCAGAGCATGGAACTGAGTTCCCGGTGCTGTCCAGCAGCTTCCCACTGGCTATGTCACACACTGTAACATGTATATGTCACAGCTACTCTCCCAGTTTGTCCCACCCTCCTTCCCCCACAGTGTCCACATGTCCATTCTCTACCTCTGCATCTCTAGTCCTGCTCTGCAAATAGATTTCATCTGAACTATTTTTCTAGACTCCATGTATTTGTGTTAATATACAATATTTGTTTTTCTCTTTCTGACTTACTTTACTTGTATGACAGACTCGAGGTCCACCCACATCATTACAAATGACCCTTTCTACAAATTTTGTCCTCTTATGGCTGAGAAATATTCCTTTGTATCTATGTAACATATCTTCCTTATCCATTCTTCTATCAGTGGACATTCGGGTTGCTTCCATGACCTCACTGTCGAGTATGATCCTCCCTGTGAGTTTGTAATGCATGGCCTTTATTATGTTAAAGTATGTTTCCTCTATACCCATTGCATTGAGAATTTTCACCATAAATGGATGTTGAGTTTTGTCAAAAGGTTTCTCTGCATTTCTTGAAATGACCATGTGGTTTTTATTCTTCAACTTTTAAAAACATTTTTAATTGGAGGATAATTGCTTAATAATTTGTGTTGGTTTCTGCCTTTTTAATTTTTTAATGTTGTATATCATTTTAATTGATTTGTGGATGCTGAATCATCCTTAAATCCCTGGGATAAACCCCACTTCATCATGGTGTATGATTTTTTTAATGTATTACTGAATTTAATTTGCTATATTTTGTTAGAAATTTTTGTACTATTGAGTGCTGAAAAGGAATGAGCTATCAAGCCATGACAAAATGTGGAGGAAACTTAAATGTGTATTACTAAGTGAAAGAAGCCAATATGAAGAGGCTATATACTATATGATGTTCTGGACAAAGCAAAACCACGGAGACAATAAAAAGATGAGTGGTTGCCAGAAGTTATTGGGAAGAGAATGATGAATAAGCAAAGTTCAGAGGGCAGTGAAACTATTTTGTATGACAACATAATAGTGGATTCATGTCATTATACATTTGTCAAAATCCCTAAAGTGGATGACACTAAGATTGAAGCCTCAAGCAAACTGTGTACTTTGCATGATAATGAAGTATCAGTGTAGGTTCATCAACTGTAACAAATGGTGCAAGATGTTGATAGTGGAAGAGGTTGTACATGTGTAGGATCAGGGAGTACTTTCTATTCAGTTTTGCTGTGAACCTAAAACTGCTCTAAAAAATAGTTTATTATATAAAACTTTAAAACTATATGAAGAAAATATAGAAAGATACATTTATGATACAAAGTAAGGTATTTTTTTTTAGAAGACTCATATATACACAACACACGCAGGGAAATCATAAAGGAAAAGGCTAAAAAATGTGACATCAAAATAAAAAACTTTTGGGACTTCCCTGGTGGTCCAGTGGCTGATACCACACTCCTATTTCAGGTTTTCAGTTCCTGGTCAGGAAACTAGATCCCATATGCCACAACTAACAGTTCACATGCTGCAACTGAAGATTCTGCATGCTGCAACAAAGATCAAAGATCCCACATGCCACAGCTAAGACCTGGCACAGCCAAATAAATTAAAAAAAAATAAATTTTAAAAAAGAACTAGAACATGACCCTAATTTAAGACAAACAGGAAAGGAAGGCTTCTAAAAAAATAGAAAACTTTGTGGAATAAAAGACACCATAAACAAAAGGAATAGCCAAGCAATAGATTGAGAGAAGATATCTATATCATATATAATAATCAAAAGAGCACTATTCAAAATAAAGAACTACAAGCTACCAAGCAGAAAGATGCATGAATCATGTAAGAAGAAACCTGCAGAGACTAAAAACACACATTAGTGTTCAGCCTCAGAATAATCGAGAAGCACTAATTAAAATCACAATGAGAGATCATTTCTCACACGTAAGATTAGCAGAAAATAAATTCTGACTGTTGAAAAGGATACGAGAAATAGGAACTCTCACACAATGTTGTTGGGAATGCAAATTGGCATAAAAATTTTGAAGCTCAACTTGACAATATCTAGGAAAATGTGAAATGTGCATATCTTATGGCCTGGTTGATCCATCTTTAGTTAAATACCCTAGGAAAACATTTGCATATGTGTTTCGGGAGATGTTACAGTACTGTTCATTCCAGCATTGTAACAACCAAAAATTGGAAACAATCCAAATGTCCATTAGTTAAAAAAAAAAAAAGGAGTAAATAAATTGTGCTATGTTTATTCAACAAACTACAATAAAGGGGCTAAAATGTATAGACTGTATTTAAAGTTATCAACATGGATAGATAAACATGTAAAAGACTAAAGAAATATGTAATGTTACAAATCCTATTAATTTATTTGTGAATTCTATAAGTAAAAAAACATATAGTTATTTATGAATACCCTGTCAAGTTAGGAGTGTTTGAATGAAAGTACAGAAACTCCAGCTCAAAGAGGCTTCAATGATGATGAGATTTATTATCTCAATGAAACAAGAAGTCTAGAGAAAGGGCATTTCCAAGGTATTTAATTCAGCAGTTTAAATATGTCATCAGGACTTGAGTTTATCTGTGTTTTCATATAGCAGTTTTACACGTGTTATCCTCAGCCTAACTCCTCTCTTGAGCACTGTATGGCTACCACATCTGAGGCACCACATGTAGACACAACAGCCTCCAGCGAAAGAGGAGGATCACTTCTGTCTTCAGTAGCTCTATTCTAAAGCAAAGATCTCCTATGCAGACCACTCAGTAGACTTCCCACCTGAACATCTCCCTTGTCCAGAATTGTATCAGTGTTCTTTCCCAAACCAGTTACAACAAGGAAAATGGGTCATTAAGAAATGTAGGTCAAAAAAAAAAAGAAAAGAAAGAAATGTAGGTCAAGGAGGTGAATAGCAGGACAAAATGGGTAGAACGGGCTGTGGGTAGAAGAAGGGGGAAAGTTTGATGTGTAGGATTAAAAAACCAAAATCCATTAGTCACTTGGTAGACAGTATTCATTCTCATCTTCTTCCAGAACAACTTTCTGTACTGCTGAGGCTGAAAAGTTGGAAGTTAAATTTCTTGAACTCCTTGCAATTAGGATCCTAGATGGGTATTAGGGCTGTGCCACAGTAGCCTCTAAATGTTGCACCAAATGCATTTTTAAAAAACTTAACGTCAGGATTTAAAAAACAAAATCCATTCTAGATATTTGACACAGAGAATTAGATGTTTATGAAATATCTAGAGGGTTGGAGGAACAAGGCCTGGCCTGAACTTCTAAGAAGATTTCTAGAACATCATAGTCCAGTTGCTACTACCTCTAGCTCAAAAAGGAAGGCAGGGCACTGGGAGGCCATCAGGAATATCCTGAGTTCAAGGGCACACTGCCGTAACTGTGATTCAGGAGTCAGGAATCTTGTAGTGGAAACCACTGCCATAGTCATGACTGCCTAGACATTAGACATAATTCAGCTGTCACTACCTTTGCATATACCTTTCAATACCTCCCCCTCCTCTCCCAACCCACACACACAATGGATACTGAATCATGACATCTCCACAACCTTGTTCGCCAGCAGAAAATAGCCCCAAACAACTGGAATGTGGGCTGTGCCACAGTAGCTTCTAAATGTTGCATTAAATGAATTAATTATTAGAACCTAATATTCATCCTAGATAGCATATTAAAAAGCAGAGACATTACTTTGCCAACAAAGGTCCGTCTAGTCAAGGCTACGGTTTTTCCAGTGGTCATGTATGGATGTAAGAGTTGGACTGTGAAGAAAGCTGAGTGCCGAAGAATTGATGCTTTTGAACTGTGGTGTTGGAGAAGACTCTTGAGAGTCCCTTGGACTGCAAGGAGATCCAACCAGTCCATCCTAAAGGAGATTAGTCCTGGGCGTTCACTGGAAGGACTGATGCTGAAGCTGAAACTCCAATACTTTGGCCACCTCATGCGAAGAATTGACTCATTGGAAAAGACCCTGATGCTGGGAGGGATTGGGGGCAGGAGGAGAAGGGGACGACAGAAGATGAGATGGTTAGATGGCATCACCGACTCAATGGACATGAGTTTGAGTAAACTTCGGGAGTTGGTGATGGACAGGGAGGACTGACGTGCTGCAATTCATGGGGTCGCAAAGAGTCAGACATGACTGAGCGACTGAACTGAACTGAACTGAACATTCATCCAGAATCCTAACTGCAAGAGAGTTTTAGAAATTTAACTTTTAACTTTCCAGCCTCAGCAGTACAAGAAGTTATTCTGGAAGAAGATGAGAATGAATGCTATCTACCCACTGACTAGTTTTTCAGAGTGGGAGATGGTATTTACTGCAGTCTATCCCTTTGCCTACCCATGCATTCAGTATAAAAAATGTTCATACCCACAAAATGCATTCAACCATCCAGCACAGGAAAGGGATGAACCAAAGTCTCATTCAGTTACAGCATTCTGACCGAGGTCCAGGATCTGTGTAGATATAAAATCTTGTCAATCAAGTCCGTATGGTGGAAAAAGGCACCATCTCCCAGTATCCACTGGGGGAGGGAGGTGGCAGCATCTGACTATGGTGCAATGACAAAGGGCTAAAATGTATTATCTATCCCCTAGTTCACTTCAGTCACTCAGTCGTGTTCGACTCTTTGTGACCCCATGGACTGCAGCACACCAGGCCTCTCTATCCATCGCCAACTCCTGGAGTTTACTCAAACTCATGCCCATTGAGTCAGTGATACCATCCAGCCATCTCATCCTCTGTCATCCCCTTCTTCTCCCGCCTTTAAACTTTCCCAGCATCAGGGTCTTTTCCAATGAGTCAGTTCTTTGCATCAGGTGGCCAAAGTATTGGGAGTTTCAGCTTCAACATCAGTCCTTCCAATGAACACCCAGGACTGATCTCCTTTAGGATGGACTGGTTGGATCTCCTTGCAGTCCAAGGGACTCTCAAGAGTCTCCTCCAATAACACAGTTCAAAAGAATCAATTCTTCAGTGCTATAAAGACTATAGTGCTTTTTTTTTTTTATAAAGGAAGACTATAAAGCTTTCTTTATAGTCCAGCTCTCACATCCATACATGACTACTGGGGAAAAACCATAGCTTTGACTAGACAGACCTTTGTTGGCAAAGTAACGTCTCTCCTTTTTAATATGCTGTCTAGATTGGTCATAACTTTTCTTCCAAGGAGCAAGTGTCTTTTAATTTCATGGCTGCAGTTACCATCTGCAGTGATTTTGGAGCCCCCCCAAAAATGTCACTGTTTCCATTGTTTCCCCATCTATTTGCCATGAAGTGATGGGACCGGATGACATGATCTTAGTTTTCTGAATGTTGAGTTTTAAGCCAACTTTTTCATTCTCCTCCCAAATACTCACATCCCCCAAACATCCACAATGCCATAAAAAAAAACACTTCAGGAAATGGAAAAAAGTTACCCACACATGCTCAGTCGTGTCCAACTCTTTGCGACCTCATGGACTGTAGCCCTCCAAGCTCTAGTCCAAGATTCTCCAGGCAATAATGCTGGAGTGGGTTGCCATTTCCTCTTCCAGGGGAATCTTCTAAATCCAGGGATAGAACCCACATCTCCCGTGTTTCCTGCATTGGCTGGCGGATTCTTTACTACTGAGCCACATTGATACATGGCCCATGGCACATATGGTAGTCTTCCAGACTCCTTGTGCTGAGAATGTTGTGAGATGTTCTGTCTACTTATCTGGCAAATCTGCTCTCTTGGAGAATCTCCTTGTTCTTTGTCTTTATGGCCATATAAGGTGGGCATCAGAGGAAACAGCTCTTTATTGTGGCTTTGTAGCTTTAAGGACACATACTTTCAGTGTTGGGCCAGGAGTTAGGGGATGACCAGGGAGGCCCAACAATCAATTCCAGGTTGTTGTCAGTGGTCTTGGTGTTTCTTTGGTAATGCAGTTCCCTTGGCAGGTTTCCTGTCTGTTTGCTTCCAGTAAGTTCCATGAGCTACAATCTTTGATTCTTTGCCTTCTCAGTTCAGTTCAGTTCAGTTCAGTTGCTCAGTCGTGTCCGACTCTGCGACCCCAAGAATCGCAGCACGTCAGTCCTCCCTGTCCATCATCAACTCCCGAAGTTGGTCCATTGAGTCGGTGATGCCATCCAGCCATCTCATCCTCTGTTATCCCCTTCTCCTCCTGTCCTCAATCTTTCCCATCTTCAGGGTCTTTTCCAGTGAGTCAACTCTTCACATGAGGTGGCCAAAGTATTGGAGTTTTAGCTTCAGCATCAGTCTTTCCAATGAACACCCAGGACTGATCACCTTTCGGATGGACTGGTTGGATCTCCTTGCAGTCCAAGGGACTCTCAAGAGTCTTCTCCAGCACCATAGCTCAAAAGCTTCAATTTTTGCCTTCTAGCCATGTCCAATTCCCGACTTTCAATCTATTGGCCTCTGTCTTAAGCAATTCTATCCAATTCTATCCATCTTTCTTTTTAAAAATATTTATTTATTTGGCTGCCCTGGATCTTAGTTGCAGCACATAGGATTGTCTATCCTTGTTGCTTCATGCAGGATATTTAGTTGCAGCATGTGAACTCTTATTTGCGACATGTGGAATCTAGTTCCTTGACCAGGGATCGAACCTGGACCCCCTGTATTGGGAGCACAGAGTCTTAGCCCCTGAGCCATGAGGGAAGTCCTCCAACTCTATCTATCTTGAGTGCAAAAACCCCAGTTTGCCAGAAGAGGATGGGAGAGGCAAGAGGCAAGTAGACATTTCTAATGCTCCATCTCCATCTTTTCTGTGCTATAGGACTGCCTTTAACCATCTAATTCTGGTAGGACTTTACCAAAAGTGGTAAGAAGTAGCTAACACACCAAGATTCTGAATTTCTTCCTAACACTATAGCCTCAATAGGCACGTGGCCTATGTCCCAAGGAGCAATGGGGAACACTTGATGAATCTAGGGTCCCCAGCCCTAGGGTCCCAGCTTCCTCTATCCTATCACCTCCACTCAGCCAATCCCAGTTCTGAGTTTGATACTTGCAATACCCACTTTCTGATAAAAAAAAAATTAAGGGAAATAATCCTTAATAAGACCAACAAAAACAGACACATTTAAAGAATATAAAAACATTAGCTGGATGCATATCAAATTCATTACAGAGCTGTTGCAAAACGGACAGGGACTGCAAGGTAAATGCATAGTCTTGATTAGCTGGTAAACACGGAGGAGGGTCATGGCTTCTGTGTGGCCCTGACTTTTCACGTGCCCCCACCCAGTCACTCCCCAAACCACAAGCTCATTAATGGGAGACAGCATCAAGTGTCACTGGCTGACAGTATGCAGCTGGCAGAAACGGGCCCATTTGCCACCATTCAGTCAGTCCGCTCTACACTCGGATGAGCCCAGATCCCCTCCAAACGCATTTTCCTTTTGTGTGATATATGTAAAACACTCCTAATGTGAGGTTCCTCAGAGCTCACACTGCCCGTCTAAGTGTTTTTTAAAGAATCGAGCTCTTACCTTTTAAAATTACACTGGGGTGGTATTGTTCGAATATGTAAGACTGACTGCTCCAGAAAGCAGCAACGACAGGATACAATGCACTAATTTTACCCCACTTTGACTTAGAAAATGTAATCGGTACTTACAAAAATTGTAAATACTAAAGAATCAAGGAAATAGGATTATTCTAAAATAGGGCGCTAATACATCAAGCAAAATAGCTTTTGCTAGTCTTAACTGAGGGCCATTATCTATCAGAGAAGATATACCTCTAGCCTTGATAACGTAAAGAAACACAAATGACTAAAGAAGCTTGCCAGTATTTCTGGGAGGGAGGAGAGAGAGTCCACAACAATATAGAAACTTGGAAAAGCTGAGTGATTCAACAGGGTGGATAATCAGCCTTAAGCATGCCTGCAAGGGGGCAAAGCCTGCCTGGTTCATGACCATCATTTCCATGGGGGCTCAGTCCTTCTCCACTCTGAATTGCTGGGGCTATTCACAACCCAGGACTGCCTTACTTACCTCTTGGTGGCTGTGTTCAATCCTTGCAGGTGTCTCCCCAATGAAATGAAGCCTCCTCAGGGTAGAACTGTGCCCCATATTTCTCTTCTTTATCAGCTCACACCCTCCAACTTCTGGCCAGCAAATGCAAACAGTAGCCTTGAGCTTTGAGACCTCACCCAATTTCTCCCTCTCTCTGTGTCCCTGCCTATGGTAAATGGAAAGCATTGTAGAAAATTGGCCATACAGCCCTGTGCCATCCTGAAGATGTGCAGAGGCATTCATTTTGGATGTAATTCCAAGCTGGAAATGTAAGATATTCTAAATATAAAATATTTTAGCTGGCGAGTGCTATTAAGGTACATCTAAAATTTAGTGTTTAGAAGAAAGTTTTTGATTTACAGGGGCTAACACTGGTGGGGAGTTGAGGGACAAGTGTGGGGGAAGGGGCCCCCTGTCATTTTGCCAGAAATTATAGGCTGTTTGTGATGACAAGCAATGTGTGTTATATCCTTCCATGTTGGCCCCTCCCTTTTTCATGAGCACTCAGCATTTACGGAGTCCCCTATGGCCACCAAGTTCATTCCCCTGCCTCTGAGCATCACCACTCCTAAGTAATTCCAAGAATATGAGATGAAGGGCCAATCTGGTGGAAATCAGTACCCTTCATGCTTTCTGTACTTTTCACATTTTGTGTGATTCTCAGTGGAGGAAAAAAGAGTGAGTAGAGAAAGTGTTCATTTCATATTATATACATTTATATACATGTATATTTATTAGATGGAGAAGGCAATGGCACCCCACTCCAGTACTCTTGCCTGGAAAATCCCATGGATGGAGGAGCCTGGTAGGCTTCAGTCCATGGGGTCGCTGAGTCAGACTCGACTAATCGACTTCACTTTCACTTTTCACTTTCATGCCTTGGAGAAGGAAATGGCAACCCACTCCAGTGTTCTTGGCTAGAGTATCCCAGGGATGGGGGAACCTGGTAGGCTGCCGTCTATGGAGTCACACAGAGTCAGACACAACTGAAGCGATGCAGCAGCAGCAGCATATTTATTAGACCATTTCTCCTATTTCTGTTCTCTGTATCAAATCCAGCTCATTTTTATCCATGGGCACTTGAATACAATCCTGGAGTCCACATGTTTTCTTCTCAACAGTCATACGTAAAATGTATTTATTGGCTCCTGGTTCTGAAAGAAAACCTGAAAATCAAAATTATTATTGCTAACATAAATATCTTCAATATGTCTTATTTTTGTCATTTGTCATTGTTAAGTTTACTATTCATAAAAATATCTTATTTGAAAATAATTAGAAAATTGAAAAAATCTGTAAATTAGATTTTGCCCTTTCCCCAAATTTCTGAGTAGGTATCATCTTGCCAGAAAATGGTTGTCAATTATGAGTTAAATGAGTCACTCTTAGCCAAATAATTTTAAAAGCTAAATTTTATAAGTATAAAAAGCATTTTGTGAAAAATGTTTCATGTGGGAAAAGCACACATGGGTATGAGTGAATTTTAATATGTTAGATATGATATGAGTTGGGGTCTCCAAATTAAGGTAACCATTGTCCATGATGGTTTTAGGACAACCAATGACTCCAGTTTGGTCTTTACTAAGAATTTCTGTCTTGATTCCCATAGAAGACTTAAGTTTCCATTTGCTGTGTGTGTATGTGGTATGTGTGTTTTTAAAAAATGTGTATATATATGACATAAAAGTTGCCACTTAAACCATTCCATTTGCTTTAAAAATAAATATAGCATAGGCAGTCCCATGGTTCAGAATCAACACTTCCACTGTAAGGGGTGCAGTTGCAATCCCTGGTCAGGGAATTAACATCCCACATGCTGTGTTGTGGTAGTATATGGGATGTGACCAAAGAAAAAAAACAAAAAAAAAAACCAAAAAACCTCCCACATAACAAAAATATAAATAAGTAGATACAAGATAGTGTTTGTATCAGTTCAGTTCAGTCACTCAATAGTATCTGACTCTTTGCAACCCTATGGACTGCAGCATGCCAGGCTTCCCTGTCCATCACCAACTCCCAGAGCTTATTCAAACTCATGTCCATAGAGTTGGTGATGCCATTCAACCATCTCATCCTCTGTCATCCCCTTCTCCCGCCTTCAGTCTTTCCCAGCATCAGGGTCTTTTCCAATGAGTCAGTTCTTCGCATCAGGCAGCCAAAGTATTGGAGTTTCACCTTCAGCATCAGCCCTTCCAATGAATATTCAGGACTGATTTCCTTTAGGATGGACTGGTTGGATCTCCTTGCAGTCCAAGGGACTCTCAAGAGTCTTCTCCAACACCACAGTTTATTTATTTATGTATTTTTTCCTTTGTTTATTTATTTTTTTATTAGTTGGAGGCTAATTACTTTACAATATTGTAGTGGTTTTTACCATACATTGACATGAATCAGCCATGGATTTACATGTGTTCCCCATCCTGATTCCCCCTCCCACCTCTCTCCCCTTCCCATCCCTCTGGGTCATCCCAGTGCACCAGCCCTGAGTACTTGTATCATGCATCCATTCTGGGCTGGCGATCTGTTTCACACTTGATAATATACATGTTTCAATGCTGTTCTCTCAGATCATCCCACCCTCGCCTTCTCCCACAGAGTCCAAAAGTCTGTTCTATACATCTGTGTCTCTTTTTCTGTCCTGCATAGGGTTATCGTTACCATCTTTTTAAATTCCATATATATGTGTTAGTATACTGTATTGGTGTTTGTCTTTCTGGCTTACTTCACTCTGTATAATGGGCTCCAGTTTCATCCATCTCATTAGAACTGATTCAGACGTATTCTTTTTAATGGCTGAGTAATATTTCATTGTGTATATGTACCATCAGCACCACAGTTTAAAAGCATCAATTCTTCGCCACTCAGCTTTTTTATAGTCCAACTCTCACATCCATACATGACTACTGGAAAAACCATAGCTTTGACTAGATGGATCTTTGTTGGCAAAGTAATGTCTCTGCTTTTTAATATGCTGTCTAGGTTGGTCATAGCTTTTCTTCCAAAGAGCAAGTGTCTTTTCATTTCATGGCTACAGCCACCACGTACAGTGATTTTGGAGCCCCCCAAAATAAAGTCTGTCATTGTTTCCATCATTTCCCCAACTATTTGCCATGAAGTGATGGGACCAGATGCCAGATCTTCGTTTTCTGAATGATGAGTTTTAAGCCAACTTTTTCACTCTCCTCTTTCACTTTCATCAAGAGGCTCTTCAGTTCTTCGCTTTCTGCCATAAGGGTGGTGTCATCTGCGTATCTGAGGTTATTGACATTTCTCCTGGCAATCTTGATTCCAGCTTATGCATCATCCAGCCCAGCATCTTGCATGATATACTCTGCATGTAAGTTAAATAAGCAGGGTGACAATATACAGCCTTGACGTACTCCTTTACTGATTTGGAACCAGTCTGCCATTCCATGTCCAGTTCTAACTGTTGCTTCCTGACCTGCACATAGATTTTTCAGGAGGCAGGTCAGGTGGTCTGGTATTCCCATCACTTTAAGAATTTTCCACAGTTTGTTCTGATCCACACAGTCAAATTCTTTGGCGTAGTCAATAAAGCAAAAATAGATGTTTTTCTGGAACTCTCTTGCTTTTTCTATGATCCAACGGATATTGGCAATTTGCTGTCTGGTTCCTCTGTCGTTTCTAAGTCTAGCTTGAACAGCTGGAAGTTCACGGTTCACATACTGTTGAAGCCTGGCTTGGAGAATTTTGAGCCTTACTTTGCTAGCGTGTGAGATGAGTGCAGTTGTGTGGTAGTTTGAGCATTCTTTGGGAATGCCTTTCTTTTGGAATGAAAACTGACCTTTTCCAGTCCTGTGGCCACTGCTGAGTTTTCCAAATTTGCTGGCATATTGAGTGCAACACTTTCACAGCATCATCTTCTAGGATTCAAAATAGCTCAACAGGAATTCCATCACCTCCACTAGCTTTGTTCAAAGTGATGCTTCCTAAGGCCCACTTGACTTCACATTCCAGGATATCTGGCTCTAAGTGAGTGATCACACCATTGTGGTTATCTGGGTCATGAAGATCTTTTTTGTATAGTTCTTCTGTGTGTTCTTGCCACCTCTTAATATCTTCTGCTTCTTTTAGGTCCCTACCATTTCTGTCCTTTATTGAGCCCATCTTTGCATGAAATGTTCCCTTGGTATTTCTAATTTTCTTGAAGAGATCTCTAGTCTTTCCCATTCTACTGTTTTCCTCTACTTCTTTGCACTGATCGCTAAGGGAGGTTTTCTTATCTCTCCTTGCTATTCTTTGGAACTCTGCATTCAAATGGATATATTTTTCCTTTTCTTTCACTTCTCTTCTATTCACAGCTATTTGTAAGGCCTCCTCAGACAACCATTTTGTCTTTTTGCATTTCTTTTCCTTGGGGATGGTCTTGATCCCTGCCTCCTATACAATGTCAGGAACCTCTGTCCATAGTTCTTCAGGCACTCTATCATATCTAATCCCTTGAATCTATTTGTCATTTCCACGGTATAATCGTTAGGGGTTTGATTTAGGTCATACCTGAATGGTCTAGTGGTTTTCCCTACTCTCTTCAATTTCAGTCTGAATTTGGCAATAAGGAGTTCATGATCTGAGCCACAGTCAGCTCCCGGTCTTATTTTTGTATAGCCCATATTATTATTTTGGGCAGTTGATTATTCCTGATTTGGACTGTTCCTTAACTGACTTGTGTGTATCTAGTCTTTTCTCTAAGATGAAAAGCTTCTTGAGGTAGAGAGCAAGTAGCCTCTTTTCTTTTATGAGGTATAAGACTAAGAACAGAGCTGAGTATTTAATTGGAACTCAATAAATACTCACCAACTGTGTGAAGGAATATATGAGTACATGGCAGAAATCGTAATGAGACACTTGATTCAAAGCTTGCGGTGCCATACTGGGTTTCAAACTATTTTGTCCAGAGAAAACCAGTATACTATGGTGGAGGTACCCAAGGTGAGCTGGGGTAAAGGAACTCATGCCCTTTTCAGCCTCCAATTTTCTGGAAGACTCCCTGATCTGCTCCAGACTGAAAGAATCTTTTTCCAGGGTCAAATGGCTCCTGAGGCATTCATAGAACTCTTCCTGGAGCTTCTGCTTCTCTAAATCTCATCTGGGTCCCTGTAGTAAAGAGTTGACCAGTCATAAGATACTCTCTTTCCCAGGAAAAATAACTCTTATCCACATACCCTTCCCCTCAGCATTCATCCTAAAACCATTAACAGATCTTCTGTCTCTAACTCCTTCCTTGGTCCTCACCATTTGTTTGTATTCTGGGACCTACATAACTATAGGTCTGGGACCTATATAACGTATAAAACCAAGACTGAAAGTGGGCCCATGACTTGAAATCAAGTGGCTTGGATCCAAATCTAGCTCAGACACCAACAGCGTGGCCTTAGTCCAGTTACTTAACTTCTCTGACTTACACTTCCTCCTTTGCAAAAGGAGGTTAATAATATATAACTTACAAGGTATGAAATAAATGAGATAAGATGCTAGAAAACAGCACACAATAGATGCTCAATCATGTTTGCACGTTTTTAAAGAATTATTTACTCATTTGGCTGTGTCGGGTCTCAGCTGCTGCACACGGGATCTTTCTTGCGACACGTGGATCCTTCACTGTGGTGCTCAGGCATCTGTTGTCATGGTGCCTTGGCTCGAGAGCATGGGCTGGGTAGTTGCAACACACAGACTTAGTTGCCCTGTGGCATGTGGGGTCTTAGTTTCCCAGTCAGAAATTGAACCTACGTCCCCTGCATTTGAAAGTGGATTCCTAACCACTGGACCATCAGGAAGGCCCGCGTTTATACATTTTAATGTAACTTAGTTATTACCTCTGCCTCTGGTTTTCCTTCTTTCCTCTGTCCCCTTAGGGCCCCATGATTCTTGATGAGTACACTATTAGTCAGTGGTCATTTCACTAATGGCTGCATGTAGTTTTGAAACATTTACTTGTGTATTTGATTGTGTGTGTGTGGCCTCATTACAGATGGATGGTATTTATATTTATGCCATTCTTCATAGAAATCCTTGTGAATAGCTGTAAGATTGGTTTGTCTGACTTGGGAACATGTTATCTTTGCTTTGTCAGTTGCTCTCATCAGAGTCCTCCTTTTCTTCTCTGTGTCAGAAGTGACAGAATGGAAGATATGCCTGAGTTCCCTGGAGAACAATGAGAGGCTTCACAGAACTCAGTTTGGAAGATGACACTCATGTTGTACTTACAGAGTGATATTCCTGTGACACTTGTAAATGGGAAGTGAACTGGACACCAGATGAGGTAAGGGGATTTTGGGGGCAGAAAAACTTGCTTCCAAAACAAAAAATTCCTCCAAACAGGAAGAACTGCCCAGGGGACTCTGTATATGGGATGTTCAAAGTTGATTACCATCCATCCTCTGCCATCAACCCCTTGGCTGCTGCTATAGGTGATGATTCTGAGCTCCCTAGGATAAGGTCCAGTTACTGAAATATTTTCTATTCTATTTCTTTTTCTTTGGGGATGGGGTTAATGAGTACCTGAGTCCTTGAAATCTCTAGCAGATTTCTAATGATCATTAAATCTTTCTTCATTCAGCAAACATGCATTAAGTGGCTAATGAATGAGGTAGGAAAACCCTGGTTCATCCACATAGTCAGTCTCAAGGGTGACGCTCTGATCCCTTGTGCATCAGCTTGGAGGGAAATTCTTTCTCCTTTTGGCCTCATTCATTTTCTTCTTCTGCAGATACTATAGTGAATAATCTAATTTCAAATGCCCATTCAATTCAATTCAACTCCAAATCCTGAGTGTATCTACTTAGGCAGAACCTAATTCAAATCCAGAACCCTAGCTACAAGAAAAATTCAGAAACCTAGTTTTCATCTTTCTAATCTCTCCAACTGCAAAGAGAATGAATGGATAGAAGGTTGATGAGCTAGTCCATAGTATTTGTGCATCAGTGTAATCAGATCTCATGGAGAAGGTGGGCTTTGAAATAGGCCTTGAAACTGTGTAAGATTTGTTTTAAAAGGGAAATGTTCAGGGAATATCCAGGGAAATGTTCAGGGAAGAGAATTTTTGGTTGGTGAAGAGGAAAACTGAACAAGAGATAATAAGAATAGCTTATCTGGACTAGAGTAGGCATGATAGGAAGGCAGGAGGTGGGTAGGAGTTTGGAAGGCTGTTTAGAGAAGACTTAACTTGGTCCAATAAGCAGGGGAGTGGGAGAGACACTGAAGGTCAAGAAAGGGAGTTTGATGAAGATAAACTAATGTTATCACTCCTCTTAACATAATCAATATGCACTTGCTAATGGGTGATTGCCTACCCTTTAACTTTCTACAGTTCTTAAACTCTATGAGTAGGTTCCACTATGATCAGCATATCATTTTGCTGGTTTAATATTTTTGGAATCAGTATGAAACCCAGGAAGCAGAGAAGTGTTTTTAAAAGCAGAAGGGGGGAATTCCTTGGTATTCCAGTTGTTAGGACTTGGCACTTTCACTGCCTTGGGCCCAGGTTCAATCCCTGGTTGAGGAATGAAGTTCCCACAAGCTGCATGCTGTGGCCAAAAAAATTTTTTTTTAGAAATGAATAAATTTTTTTTAAAGTAGAAGGGAAATTATTTCCACCCTGGAATTCTATACCTAGGCAAGCTTTCAATAAAGCATAAGTGCAAGACAATGACATTTTCATTCACATATGAGCTCAAAAAAGTCACCTCCTACTTGTCCTTCATATCTTTTTACCATGAAGTATCTGAAGGAATAAATCAAGAAAGAGGAAGACATTGGACACCAGAAATGGAGTCTAATACAAGGGCAAAGCTTAGGGAATCAAGAAGATAGATAATCATAAGAAAGACCCTAAGACAGTAACTTTGCAGAAGCCTAGGGAACAGCAAGTTCAGATTGAAGTAGGAGGACAGTTAGCTATGAAATGGAAATCTCTACAGAAAAAATAAGATTGGTAAAACTCCTAATATTTTAAATGTATTGAGAGATTTACAACATTCAAGGATGAATTAGTAAGTATATAGTACACTAAAGAAAAGAGAATTATTGACTCTACCAAAAATAAGAAAAGTACAAGAAAGGAAATAGAACCTAGAATACACATAGCTCTGCAGTAAAGTATTATTTTCATAGTCATGGCAATTAAATGCCGAACACTGACCATTTCAAAAATTATGATATAACTGGGTTGTGAGCTTGAGGGGCAGATAAAATGTTGGTGGGGAGGGAGCAAGTGTGAATGGGGTGGGAGGGAAGTGTAAGAGATCTTCCTTAGTAGAAAGTTAGTGGACAGGGTCTAAGATTGGAAAGTGCAGAAATAATAGCATAACCATGTCATTTAGATAAATGGAACTAAATAATAGAAGAAGGTGCTAGATTTGAAATTGTGGCCTCTGGGGACTGTGAAAAGGGAGTTGGGAATAAGCCTTATAGAGTTGCATTTTTTACCTTGAAACTATGTACCTATATAACTTGGATAAAAAAATAATAATTTTCCACAAGGATTTACAGAAAATGTTCAAGCTTAGTTCTATGATCAGTTTCCCTGTCACCAAATCCCCTCAAAGTCTCAGACTCTTCTAGTTACTAGCTACAAGCTACTGGCTGGCCATTTATATCAGACCACAGACTGGCACTGGCAAATGAGTGGCTCTGACTTTGTTAAATTCTACGTTTGTTGCAAAATCAGAGTTTCTTAAAAAAATCTTGGAGAGATTTCTTAAAATATTACTATTAGTGGTGGCCTTGGCTTGCATGCAACCTAGGGAAGGCAAAATTGGTATGGAGGAAGGCCCCGGAAGTAGGAGGTTTGGTCTTAGTATGCTCTAGGCAGGGACAGAGCAACTTAAGAAATTCGCAAATGGGGGAAAAACAAAGCTACCACACAATCTAAAAATTAGTTTTTGTCTATGGCTTAAAATTATGTGTTCTATCCCTCTGGGGCAGGCTGCAAAAATAAAGGAAAACTGCTCAAGGAAAGCAATACAGAGAGCTGCTCCTGGGTGAAAAATCAGAGAAACACTGTAATATTTTCAGCCTTCTCTTGGCTGTGTTTTCTGTCACTGTACTTCCCTTGGGCTGCCTGACATTTGGAAGAGGGAGAGATAATTGTTACTGTTCAGGAGGGAGGGAAAGCCAATTGTTCAATATTGGAAATTTAGAAAGTGTTTCATTTTCTAAGCTCCCAGTTACTAATGTAGGTCCTCTGAAAAATTTTCTTCATCCTTTTCAGTGATTATTTTCTTTTTTTCTTTCTAAGCAGCATAAAGCTCCCGGAGAAGGCAAAGACCTTTCCTTGTCTGAATTACTGCCACCACGAAATAGATTGAAAAAAATATATCATTTTATATCAACCAGTAGCATCCCAATCCACGGAGGGGTGTCTCCTAAAGCTATCAAGATAGTATCAGAGTCTTAATCATTTCTGGAACAGTGACAGCCCCAACACCAACCAGCACCCACAAAGGCTGCAACCCCAGGGCCAGCTGCCGTCACCCGGGACAGACACCCGCTTGGGATTCAATCTCTGAACTCTGTGACCCGGAGCGTGTGCTGGCGGGCTCCTGCTATTCACCCAGGCATGGTGGCAGAGTAGGCCCTGACCTCCCGGAGCTAGAGAATCACAAAGCCCTGGTCATTGCTGTCGAGAGGGCTGGGAACAGCATGGGGTTGCAGCAAACACACCCACGCACATACAAACGTGCACTAAATATCCGTAATTAAATACTCCTCATGGTGGACACACACTTAGTTAATGCAGCCTGGCCCCATGTGAAGCTGTGCAACATTGTGGGAAGCAGCACAGCTTCAGAAGGAGACTGGATTCAACATTCAGCTGTCAGTTTTTTCTCTAAACCTCTGTTTTCTCCTCAAACAATGGGGGTAATAATAGCACCCCCACTCAGGGGGTTTTGGAGAAGGAAATGGCAACCCACTCCAGTGTTCTTGCCTGGAGAATCCCAGGGACGGGGGAGCCTGGTGGGCTGCCGTCTCTGGGGTCCCACAGAGTCGGACACGACTGAAGCAACTTAGCAGCAACAGCAGCAGCAGGGGGTTTTATGAGTTCAGTGAAGCCATATGTAAAAATCTCTAGCCCAGTGTCTTGCATAGGAAAAAAAATTCCATTGATGTTAGCTGTTATTATCAATAATAAAAGTTGAAGTTTACAAGTAGGCATATTTAGTCATTGTCATCGTTCAGTTGCTCAGTCATGTCTGACTCTGTGACCCTGTGGACTGCAGTACGCCAGGCTTCTATGTCTTTCATCATCTCCTGGAGCTTGCTCAAACTCATGTCCATTTAGTCGGTGATGTTATCCAACCATCTCATCCTCTGTTGTCCCCTTCTCCTCTTGCCTTCTTTCCTAGCATCAGGGTTTTTTCTAATGAGTTGGCTCTTCGCATATTTAGTCAGTATAGATAGTCAGTATAGATAAATATATATAGTCAGTATAGATAAATGTTCGTATTGATAATAAGAACCATTGTGGATCAAAGAATTCTACCCTTTTATGGAACGTCTTCCCAAAACCTTCTTGGAGGAGGGGGTTCCTAGTATATTTAAGTATCTGTTTTCAGACCACTATTTGATGGGAAGTTTGGAGCTACAAGGTATAGAGGTTCCATAAAAAATTAAATAGATGAACTCTGAGAAGGTAAAGTGTAACTTGATGGAGAAGTAAGAGTTTTATGAAAATTCCTTTTATGCTCAGCTCTAAGACTGTGTCAGGGAGTTCAGAGAGAGAGAGAGACCTTAAGACCGTGGTACGTCAGATTGTCTATGCTTTCTACCTGAAGGCAACTCTCCTATGAAGAGTAGTTTGGCAGCAAAGAAGCATACTAAGGGGTCCTATTCGTGGTTTTGATAAAGCCTCCATTTGTTATGAGGTTGGTGCCTTTCCTGGATGGAGGGGTCTGCTTCCATCCCTTGCCCTGGATGAGAAATGGTCCAAATAGCCGATTATCCCACTGGGCTGACTCTTTTCTCTGGGGAAAGACCCTCTGCACCCCACTCTCTCTGCCTCCCACCAGCCCCAGGGAAGACTCTGGGAGGACCCTCCCAATCCTTCCAGAGCTCACGCCATGGTTCCCTTGGGTTGGATCCCCTTACCTAGCCACAGGATGTGGGGCCAATGAGATTTCCCTTTTGTTTTGGGGCCAGCGAACAAAATGACTGTAAAGGGTCTGCAGTCCCTGGGAGAACGAGGTGTTATTTACCAACATGTCACATTTGTGTACTTCCTGCCCATCTCATCTCCAATAGTGGTTGGATCACAAAACCCACACTTTAGAGGGTTGGTGTTACTGGCCCCATTTCACATGGGAGGAGATTAGGGTTATGTGAATACAAGGTGACACCAGATAGTTAGGTTGTGCCATCTCTTGGCTTCTTGCCCACAGGTTTTTCCATCTCATGGGACCTAGATACAAAAGGAGCCCCTTTCTCATCAAGGGCACCTCTGGAAAGTCAGGGCTGGGATTGCAAAGGGAATTCACACAAAGTTCCTGCGGTCAGGAAGTTTACAATCCACCAGGTACAACAAAACACATGTATGCTAAAGGGTAACTGACCATTTTTGCTCAGCAAATCACATTAGGGCCTCAGACGGTGTCTGTGTGACTGTCTGCTCTTGAGAGCTTACGTCCTAAATGATGCAAAAAAGGCCCAGGCAGAAAGAGCCTGACCTGGGCATGGCCAGAGTGCTGAGGGACTTGCATGGGGGCCGGTCAGGAAGCAGAACTGTTTGAACTTGGCTTTGAAGAACGGCCAAGTGGAGAGAAGCTTCAAAGAGGTTCCAGGCAGGAAGAAGATGAGCTTGTGTGGCTCCTTTCAGTGGCCAAGGAACCTTCCAGAACCAGAACTGGAAGTTCCTTGTGTGGGCGAAGGGGATGACAGTGAGGAAGGTAATGGAGACCCGACTGTGGAGGGCCCGAGGGGCAGCTGGGATGGTTGACTGTCGACCTGAGGGCAGTGAGGGGGGTCTTTAAATTTTCCCAGCAAGGATGTGGAGTAGGTGCAGCTCTCTGAAGGCAATGGGGGCAGGGAGTCCAGGTAACTGCCCACAGTCACAGACGGAGCTGGTGAGCTGAGGGAAAGGTAAGGACAGATGGAGAGGTGAGTTTTTCCTGAGAGATGAGGAAGGGTGCTCTGGGGTCAGATGGTCCATGATGGCGGCCCTGGGTGTGATCCTGGGCAAATTACTTGATCCTGGGCAAATTACTTGACCTCCCTGGACCTCAGAAACAGTGCTCAGAAATGTAAATAGGACTTCCTGGGTGGTCCAGTGGTGAAGACTCTGCGCTTTCAGTGCAGGGGTCAGGGGTTCTAGCCCTGGTTGGGGAACTAGGATCCCATATGCCAAGTGATGTGGCCGGTGGGGGTTAGGAGGAGAAATATCAGTAATAGTGGTAGTTGCCTCCTGCTGAGGAGAAGGCAATGGCGACCCACTCCAGTACTCTTGCCTGGAAAATCCCATGGGCAGAGGAGGCTGGTAGGCTGCAGTCCATGAGGTAGCGAAGAGTCGGACTCAACTGACCGACTTCATTTTCACGTTTCACTTTCAGGCACTGGAGAAGGAAATGGCAGTCCACTCCAGTGTTCTTGCCTGGAGAATCCCAGGGACGGCGGAGCCTGGTGGGCTGCCGTGTATGGGGTCGCACAGAGTTGGACACGACTAAAGTGACTTAGCAGCAGCAGCCTCCTCCTGAAGGTAGGACAGGTGTGGACCAAGACGGATGGCAGCCTTCAAATGCCCTGTGCGGAGGCTGATGGGGTGGGATGATCCACAGACCGGAGCTCTTGATGGGGAGTTGGGGGGCACCGGGGCGGTGCGGGCGGGCGGTGCCTCTGCTGCGTAGAAGCCTCTGCTTAAACCGTTTCTTCTTCTCTCCTGTGTCCCGCCTGCCTCCAGCTTCTAGAAATCAGACTTTATTCTCAGAAGGAAAGAGCATGCGGCTTCTTGGAGGGGATCTAATTCTACACCGAAAGACTTCCACCTTTCTATTGTGCAGGCAGTGGGTGAGGGAGGTCGATGGAACCTGGAAACCCAAAAACCGAGGCAGCCCCTCCGCCCCGCAGCGCGGCGCTCAGAGGCAGCTGGAGCGCCAGGCGAGGGCTTTCCCTGTGAGAATCAGTTTCAAATATGAGGTTGATTTTATTTTCCCCCGTTGCAATTAACGGAGAAAAATATTTCAAAGCTGTATAATTAAAGGCCGGCATTTTATTAGGGTTTAAAATAGTCGCTATGAAATTTGCTCCTGCCACTGGTAATTACAACGTACATCTTAATATCCCCCTGCTTGCCAGCCCCGAGATAACAGCGCCTGTGTGCTGCATTTGGCTCCGCAGAGAAGGTAAAATCCTTATCTTATCTCCATCTGCACACAACAACCAGCCTCTCTTCCAATTCAACCCTAATCTTCTTAGTAAATAATACTGATATTTTTCACCATAACAAAATGGAGCTGGTGCCAGATTCTCACTGATAACACCTCTCGTTTACACACCATTCTCTGTCAAAATCGGCCGATTTTTCTTAATCTCTTTAACTTATCAAAAAAAATACTTTTTACATTCGGCCATAGTAAGTTCTTTGCTACCAAATAATAATATTGTAAATAAATCCCTTTGCCTACAGCTGACTCATTGAAAAGATCCTCGGCCTCCTCATTTTCTCCATGAATGGGAAATTGTTCTGCTCTTCAGTTTCCCTCTAACTTTGGGGTCCATACCAAGCGAATTGTTCCCAGGCAGGCCCTGAGCCATCTTTGTATCTCACAGGGTGTCAGCTTAGTCCAGGACATGCACGCTTGTTCTTTTTTTTCCATTGTCCTGGGTGGTAGGCTTCCCCCACCCCCACCTCCATCACGTCCAACTTGGTCTGTCCAGGGAAAATGCAGAGATTTCAGGCAAATCCTGGCAGGGTCTTCCCCAGCCTGCAGAACTCCACACCCGTTCCCCCCCCACCCCACCATACTCCAACAGACGGGCTTTGCTCAAAGCCCGGTGTTGGCAGCAACTGAGACCCAACTGGCTTCTCCTGTTGCGTTTCAACATGATTCTCAGAATGACATGCAACCAGGGAAGGCAAAACTGAAATGTATTCATCACACAGCAGGTATTTATTGAGCACTTGCTGTTTGCCCATTCCAGGCTTAGTCTAGAAGGGATTCCAGAGATAGGAAAGCACAGTTTTGCCTGCCAGAAGCCCACCACATATGCAGTAGGCTTTCTCTAGGCATGAAGAAAACTTCCGATCAGGAGGAAGATTGGGATTTAAGAGATGTGAGATATTATAGGAAAAATAGGATTGGGGCAACAAGGTTGAGAATGAGCCCCTGGAAGCCTTTCAAATATTTGTATAATCGTGAAGATAAAACAGAAAGAAGAAGTTAGTGCAAAGACACTATCAATAACATTTTACATAGTGCAAATTAGTAATAATTGGCAGTGTACTGGGAGATTCCAATTTCCATTTCCAATTTCCTTGTCCACTAGAAACTTTCTGTAATTTCTCTCTCCTGCAGTTTCCATAATATGCTTGTAAATTTGCTTTGCTTTGTTGTAGATAATGCAACAAATGTAGAGGGGTAACATAGAGGGGTTTTATTTTCTATGTCTGTCCTCCTTTCAAACATCCAGTGCTTTCTCATCCTATGATGCTCCCGTCATGGGCAGCTGCCTCCTATCTCTGGGGCCTTGATTCTCTAGGATGGGAGTCTTATCTCTCTCCTAAGACCCTGATGGATCTAGATGCTTAGATAGCGAAGGCTGGGGATACCCTGTGTTTAGGCATTTCTCAATTTCACATGACTCTTACATACTAGAAATCTGGGATGTGGGCTCTGTCCATGGTACATCTTTCCAAGCATGTGGCTCCAGCCTCTTGCCCTTGAGTCAAAGGAGTGCAGTTCTGTTCTTTGTTTGCTCTCCTTATCTTCCTTTCTCTTTTCCAAGGCAGCACTGGAAAGCCCTCCCATTTTTTTAAAATTCTCATCCATCTGCCTCACGTGCCATCTTTATTCCTGATACACGGTTGGCTCATCATCTTGGAGGCAGGAGGATATAGTTATTAAGAATTAGAATCAGACAGAGCTCAGTCAGAGTCCCAGCTCTGCTACTTGTCTGCTGTGTGACTTTGGATAAATGACTTAACCCCTCTGGGCCTCAGTTTTCTTATCTGTAACATGGACATAATAATAAACCTATATCCTAGGACCAATGTAAGGTATTTTATAATCTGATTTTAAAATCTATATATGTACCTGGATCAATAACTGCTCAATAAAAGCTCAATAAATGATAGTTGTGGTTAATAATAACATTAATTGGAACTCAAAGAAGAGAGCAATCACTGGCTGGGAATATCATTGGCTGGTAATCTATCCAGAGTCATAGAATGTCATGACAGCTGCTCGCAGAAGGCCAGGCAAGTTCTTTAAAGAAGCCTCTTAGCATTTTGGCTTGGGGACATCTTCAGAAACTGTTTGCTGGATGTACTTATCCTCTTGGGAATAGCATCAAGGGCACAGACAGTACAATAAACAACTTTGTGCCCTGGTTGATAATAAATAATACAGACCCCAAAATGTATAAACCTCATTTTTATAAGTAAAATTCTTCCTGATCATTCCAGAAGCCAATTTAACCCAAACCGTGTCTATAAAACTCTCAGAGCTTCTGTTTACCTGGGCCTAGTGAGGAATTTTCATACAAAACAACTAGCGATGGATCTTGGTGCCAGACCCACCCTCTACTCCATCTCTTCGGGACACTTGTCCTTCAGGGTGGCCACCATGTTGGTTCGACTGCTGAAGCCACACCAGCTGCTCCTCTGAGGTTCCCTCCTCTTTCTAGTTACACCCACAAAGTTGAAGCAGAAGATAGTCTAGCATGTCGGTCACTCCCTAGCAGTTGTGTTTAGACTTGCATTAAGTGTTTACTGTGTCCCAGGCATTATGCATAGTATGGACTCCTTAGGTGTTAATTCATTTAATCTTCCAACAATCCTGTGAGGCAGGTACCCTCTGGGCCCCCTACTATCACCAAGCCTGTCCCCTCCAGCTTGACTCAGCCCTCCACTGGTCCCCTGGAAATCTTTCCCCAGCTTACAAGGCCGTGCCGTGTCCCACAAACTGGGGGAAAGACTTTTAGACCTTCCCAACCCTCAT
Source organism: Cervus canadensis (assembly GCF_019320065.1). NCBI lineage: Eukaryota > Metazoa > Chordata > Mammalia > Artiodactyla > Cervidae > Cervus > Cervus canadensis. The sequence goes on from NC_057390.1 coordinate 26,330,727, forward strand.
GGCCTCTCTTCTCCTTGGTCTCCAGTCACTGCCACATTGTTATTTCATTAGATGGTGTGTATTATGCTTTTTATTTTTTTAGAAGTTTGCAACCAGCTTTATTTAAAAAAAAATGGAATAGCGTAGAATTGAAAATTTGAATTAATTGCACATAGCAAGGGTAAATACTGTGAAAACTATTGTAAAACTTATGTTTCAGTTATATATTTGGCTAGTAATACATATGTACTGTAAAATTTATTTCTTATTGAGGGTACAGTACAACATATTTTATTTTTTTTAAATTTGTTTTATTATGGTATTCTCTCTTTTTTTTTAGGCTAATTACTTTACAATATTGTAATGGTTTTTGCCATACATTGACATGAATCAGCCATGGATTTACATGTGTTCCCCATCCCGATCCCCCCTCCCACCTCCCTCCCCACCCTATCCCTTTGGGTCTTCCCAGTGCACCAGCCCCGAGCACTTGTCTCATGCATCCAACCTGGGCTGGTGATCTGTTTCACCCTTGATAATATACATGTTTCGATGCTGCTCTCTTGAAACATCCCACCCTCGCCTTCTCCCACAGAGTCCAAAAGTCTGTTCTATACATCTGTGTCTCTTTTTCTGTTTTGCATGTAGGGTTATCATTACCATCTTTCTAAATTCCATATATATGCGTTAGTATACTGTATTGGTCTTTATCTTTCTGACTTACTTCACTCTGTATAATGGGCTCCAGTTTCATCCTAGATGGTGTGTATTATGCTTTATTCCAGCAAGATTCTGAGGCCTTTTAGGGCAAAGATCACACTGCAGAATCATAAATGTCTAGGGCTAGAAGTTGTGTTAGACATCTTTTCATCTAACACCCCATTTTATACATGAAGAAACATAAGTCTGCAGAGGCAAAATGTGTTTTCTTTTGTATTCCCTGTGATTTCCTGCATGGGATGGTTACATAGTAAATGCTCGATAAATAGCAAGGCTGTCTGTTTGGATCTAACATTGCTCCAATATTTACTCTAAAATTTTGGTACAAGCCTGTCTAGCACCTGTTTTAACTGACCATGTTCACAACATACACTACATACAGGTATCCTGCTTTATGAAGATCTAATATGCCAACTGCCCAAACCAGATAAACTAACATGAATTATTCATTCTAAAAAGCAGGGGCCATTTAAATAGCCACTATATGATAAAGTTGGATTTTAGCTCTGTATTTAAACTGAAATTTTCAGCCACATGTCTGTTGCAGAAAATAAGGCCCTCATGCACTTCTCTTGCTTTACAAAAGCAGAGGATCTCTGAAGGTCCACTACTTTGCTTCTGAGTCTGAACCTTGGTTGAGGAGTCATCAGCAAACACAAGCTGACTGGGTGAATGGACAGACGTGGGTATGGTGATGCAGCAGCTTGAGGAAGCCAGATCTCCAGGTAAAAATGTGGGAGGTAGGAGACAGCCCAGTCAGCATTGTTCCCCACTCAGGTGGGGTGCAGTCATGCTCTGCCATCACCAGCTTTCTCAGGACAACAGTCAAGACCAAATGCTGTCCACTGCCTTCCTTGCTTTGCTATTGGCCATCCCGGCCTCTCCCTTGACATGTTCTCTTCCCTCCATTGTCCCTCTCTCTCTTCCATCTCCTTCTGCCTGTCTGTGTGGATATGTATGGGAGAAGGGAAATAGCCAAGTAACCGTGTTTAAAACAGATTATCTGGGAGGTTCTTTAACGTTCATATGAAAAAGACCCTGGCCCTTTAAGAAGTCAGGAGGTAAACATTGGAAGCTCTTGCAAGCTAGGATAGAGCAATTCAGAGAAGATTAATTAGAAGTAAACTGCTGACACAGGGACGTTAAGTGCCTCCATGAAGTCCCTGCCCTTCTCAATTATCCACCCTGGAAGACAGCCTGTTCTATTGGGCCCGAGTTACCATAAATAGACCCCACTGTTGACCTGATTGCTGGAGCCCACAGGGGAAGCTTGAGATCTGAGCAATAAATCTGCCTGCAGAAGACTTCATGTATTTGCCAGGGACTGCAAGGACTGGCATCCTGTAGGATCTGAAAGAGAGACGTTCTGATGTGAAATCCACCTTCACTGCTCAGCCCTTCTTGCCCTCTGCTCACCTCCCCACCATGTGAACCTTTCAACACCTCAAATTCAGTCTGTACTTGAGCGTTCTGCACTCACTGCCATATAGTCCCATGATTATTCTCTACTGTTTTTGTTTGATTATATTTTCTTTACTCAGTTATATCATAAACCTGATACAACGTAAAGTCGGACATGACTGAGCACGCATGCAACAATGATAATAGCAAACATTTAGCAAGTGTGACTCAGATAGGCCAGACACTGCTCTTAGCCCCTGGCACAATAATCTCACTTAAGCCTCAAATGCATTCTAGTTCCATTTTACAGATGAGGACACAGGCTGAGAGAAGGTAAGTACTGTCTGAGCACTACACTTTCATCCCTCCGCAGGACATGGCCTGTGCCAGAGCCAGGTGCAGGCTCTTCCCTTCCCTCCCTGTATTACTTGGCAGATGACAGCAGCCAGCATCTCCCCCATCCAGGGGACTTGGTGCTCAGGTTCACAGATGTTGAGGTGTGTCTTTTCATGGATCTGTTGTGGAATGCAAAGTCTCTGCATTTCCCTGCCCTTCTCCTCAAGCACTGTCTGACTGCACTTCCAGGATGGTGAGGATTATAGGGTGGCGAGACAGGGGCCCAGACATCTGGAAAGCGGTATCTGCTTACACCTAAGAATCCCTTTCCAGAATGTGAAGCTGAAAAGTGGCGGGAGATGTCGATGCTTGCCCTGTGGCAGCTGTGGCAGCCCCAGACTGGGAATACTGGTTAGGGTGCCAGAAGCTTTCAAAGTCAAGGACAGAACCTCCCTGCCCAGTATGGACCCGCCCTGCATGTGGCAGCCTTGATTGGACCCTCATTTATTATTGTAATGAGGATCCCTTTTCTAATGTGTTTTTTCTAGCCCTCATGTGGCTGAACTGTTATTTTTCTCACTTGACTTTTTTTTGCCTATGAAATGTTTTGGATAAATATGCAGCTGAAATGGCTTGCTACTGACTGTGTACATTTTTAGTTGAATGAAAAGTAAAGAAATACAGCATTTCGCATATAAAATATCCCGTTAATGTTATATAATTTGGCTGCAGAGTATCATTTTGCTTTTATGAAAGGGTTTGATGAAAACCTCAGGAATAGCAGATGGCTAACATGCAGTAATTATCGGTTACTAAATATCACTTATATCATACTGGTCTATTCATACAAGTCTAACCACATTTAATGTATAATTTTTTAAAAGACAATAGGTAACGTGAATGCCTGAAACAGTGGTGGTACTTAAGTAAAATGGAGGAGCCACCTAAGGCGTAAGTGACTCTAGGGGCCTGTTTGGGCAGCCGAGCCCCCCTTCACCATTGCACATTGCCCTCTGCTCTGGGTTTTTGCTAGAAGGTGGGCTCTGCTGACCCACAGCTGGTCAGGGCGGGAATATGAGGAGGGATATTGTGTGGAGGTCAGCACTTGAGCAGATGTTTTGAATTCTCAGCTTGGAAGCTGATGTTTAGGACCAGACACAACAGCCATTCTTGGCATAATTTCTGTTTGGCTGTGAGTCAGTGAGGATTCAGAGACCCCAGGATGGATCCTGCATTGCCCAACAATGAAGCTCTTTACAGGCTGTGAATCCCATATAAGGCCTTTGCATGAGGCAAGGGCCAAGGTGCAGTTTCTGTTCCCCAAATAACTCCCCTCAAAGCTCACTGACCTTCCAGGTCCCCTGCCTTCCCTGTCACTCTGTTCCCAGAGAATGAAGAGCCAATCCAGGTAACTCAATAACTGCTATTTTGAGGAAGCCAAACTGCTGTATACAGCAAGTGCCTAATTAATGCTGACTGTCTCACTGGCACATATTCAAAGCTAAATCAAAGTGGTTTTACGTTGCCTGGTGGTTTAGAATTAGCAAAGCCTAGGATGGCAAGTAGGTTTCAATTCTTGAACCAATTCTGATCAATCAGAATCAATCAGGGAGTACCTTCCTGAGGAATCTGAAGAGTCCCCATCTGAGAAAAGGGGTGCTGTAATCAACTAGTGATGTCTGCCATGGACACGGGCATGAGGGCAAGAGTTTGGTGTGTGTTTAATAATCCTGCTTGCTTTAGACTGAATGTGTCTTCTGCTCCAACTCCATAGGCTATGCCCTCATCCCCACTGTTACAGTATTTGGAGGCAGGGTCTTTGGAAGGATATTAGGTCATGAGGGTGGAGCCGTCATGAATGGGATTAATGCCTTTATAAGAGAGACCCCAGAGAGATCTCATGCTCCTTTAGCAATGTGAGGACACAGAGAGAAGACAACTGTCTATGACCAGGAAGTCCTCAGAAGACACTTTCTGCTAGCACTTTGATCTTGGACTTCCCACTTCTAGAACCTTAAGAAATAAATTCCTGTTGTTTAGAAGCCACCAAGTCTATGGTATTTTACTACCTCAGCCCAAACACAGCTCTGCTTAGCCTTAGATCTTATCTCATTGTCACCTCCTCAAGAAAGCCTGCCTTAACTTCTCAGCAACATAGCACAGGACTTGAGAACGCGGGCCCACCATCAGGATCTGAATTGTGGACTGTAGCCCCCAGGTTCCTCTGTCCGTGGGACTCTCCAGGCAAGAATACTGGAGTGGGTTGCCATGCCCTCCTCCAGGGGATCTTCCTGACCCAGGGATCGAACCCTTATCTCTTATGTCTCCTGCATTGCAGGGAGGACCTTTACCACTAGTGCCCCCTGGGAAGCCCACCCTGCAATTTCCTCATCTGGAAAATGGATGAATATTAGCACCCACCTTAGAGGATGGTTGTAAGTATTAGATAAGCTGAGATGTCAGTATCAACTACAGCAGTGTCAGAATCAGAGTTCAGTCCTCCTGAAGACTTTGCTAACCATTCTGATTATTTCCAGGCTAGTTCCTGTCACCTTATTGACCTCATCCAGTTGCAGTTTGCCTTTGCAGTGTGGTATTTGGTTAATGTCTGCTTCTTGAACGACTGTCTGCCCAGGAATTGGGAATAGATGACCTCCTGGGCTGAGTGACTCATTCTGCAAAGGAGAAAGAGTGGACAAATCTGGGGACACCTGAGCTCCCCTCTAGATGATTTTCTTCTACAACTTATGCTTGTGCCAGGGTAGCAACCCACTCCAGTGTTCTGGCCAGAAAATCCCATGGACAAAGGCACCCTGATGGGCTACAGTCCATGGGGTCGCAGAGTTGGACACAACTGATTGACTGAGCCACATTGCTACAGGAGAAAGAGAGTGATGGTGGGGGTTGGGGGGGGTGGCGGCGATGGAGGAGAAGCATAGGAAAAGAGAAAAAGGAGAGGTGAGAGAAAAAAACTGGTGCAAAAAAGAGGGAAAGGGAGAAAAGAGAGAGATTATCTTTTAAAATGTGGATTCATTCTGCTGCACAGTAGAAAACTAACACAACATTGTAAGGCAACTATACTCCAATAAAGAGCAACTTCAAAAGAAAAAGATAAAATGTGGGAAATGGGGAAAATGAGAAAGTTAAAGAAGCAAGTGAGAAGAAGAGGGGGAGAGGAATGGAAGAAAGAGCCAGACGCTGAAGGAAGTGGACATTTTGAGGGATGAGGGTGTCAGTCCACGGAAAGGCAACAGGAAGCCTCATGCTGTCTGAGGATCCCCTGGGCCTTGGAACTGGTTCTCTGTGGGGGGATCTGCTTCAAGGTTGAGTGTGGTCTCTGGACTTGGCTGCCTGAGTGTGAATTCTGGCCCTCCCTGCTTCCATGTACTGCCTGATTAGCCTTAGGTAAGCTCCTTATCTGAGCTCTGATTTCCTCATCTGTAAAACTGTGATAGACAGTACCTATTTCACAGCATCACTGTACAGTCTGTGCTTCGTATTTGTGGGTGCAACCAATCACAGGCCACGTACACTATGCTTACAATCCAGGTGGGTTGAGTCTGTGAATGTGGAGTGCAGATAACAACAGATCGACTGACTATGGAGCTTGGGCCTCCATGGATTCTGCTATCCATGGTGGATCCTGGGACCATTTCCCTGTGGTTATAGAGGGACGGATGTAGTACTGAAATAACTCATGTAAGTTGTGTCAAGTCATTGGCACCCAGTAAACTCTCAATGAATGCTAACAATGAGGATTGTTATTAGTAGAAAATGCCCAGTGGACCCCAGGATCTCTAATGCATCCTCCTTTCTCTATAGCTTTATCATGTACTCAAAGCTCAGGCATACTAAGCTTGCAGCACCAGTAGTTAACCCACTCTAGCACCCTTTCACTGAGGATCCCTCTGTTTCAAGTCTTGTGCTGGGCCCTGGGGATGGAGAAAAGGCCCCAGAAGCCACTCTAGGTAGGTACTGAAGCCCATCCTTAGGACACCCTCCCTGTAACTTTGGGGCTTTCTCACTTTTGATCAAAGTCTCCATTACCAAAGTGGGAGATGAGAGTCAGAGGCTGTGGACTGAGTCAGATAGAGGGAAGCCCAGGAGAGGTGGAAATGGGTGCACAATTTCAACCCCCAGATTCCAGTTCCTTCTCCCCTGCAACTGCTTGTATCTTGAATCTCTCTCTTGCACATTTTTAAGTTGGGAAAAGAATGTTTGCTGTAATCTATTTGTAGGATTACAAGAAAGCAGGATCCACTCAAATGCCCAAAGTTTTTACTTTATGTTTTATTTTTTCAACTTTGTGTGGGCTTAGTCACTAAGTCGTGTCTGACTCTTTGTGACCCCATGGTCTGTAGCCTGCCAGGCTCCTCTGTTCATGGGACTTTCTAGGCAAGAATACGGAAGTGGATTACCATTTCCTCCTCCAGGGGATCTTCCCAACCCAGGGATTGAACTCATGTCTCTTGCATCTATCTGCATTGGCAGGTTAATTCTTTACCACTTGAGCCACCTATGAAGCCCTTTTTTCAACTTTATCGAGTATAATTGACAAACAAAATTGTAAAATATTTAAAGTATACAGTGTAATGATTTGATATATATATATGGATTCCTCTCCCCATTGAGTTCATTAACACATTCATCACCTCACATATCTACTCCCTTTTTTTGTTGAGAACATTTAAGTTCTACCCTCTTAGCAAATTTCGATTATACGAGACAGTGTCAGCAGCTACAGTCACCAGGTTTTTATCAAGATATTTTTGCACAAAAAGATGATCAAGTTTCAAACCAGAATAGAAAATCCTTCTGGTGGACTTTTTTTTTTTTAAAGAAATTAAAAAAAAAAAAAAAAAAAAAAAAAGGCTCTGCTAGTATAAGAAAAACAATGAGAAGAGGGCTCAGGTCGGTGAAGGGAATAAATTCTCAAGGGAGACGTGATGAGGGCAAAGAGGTGGCCGGATGGCCTGTAAATGGTGGGATTCAAGTGAACCCTTGCCCCTCTCTGAACTTCCTCCTTTAGGGACTACACAGGAAGACAAGGTCCTGAAATACCGTAAGAATGGTGTTTCTCATTCCTGTCCAGTCCAAACAAGGAAGCCGGGAAATCTTGCAAGGGCACGTTTTAGTTCAAAGGCCTCAAGTCCAAAGAGCAGAGTAAGTTCAGCTGGAGTCAGGAACTGAGGCCTCGAATGCTCAGACGGTCTAGCCCTATGCCCCCAAGTCTCCCTAGGCATCTTAGCCTCTGAGAAGGCTTTGACTGGATCTTGACTATTGAATCTTGATCACTGATATTTTGGTTCTGTGGGGTCAGTCAAATTAGAAAGAAGGGGTTGGCTGGCAAACAACTTCTTTCCACATAAAGTTATATGAATAACTGAAAAGACCTCATTCATTCCTTTTTGATTCAACAACTATTAATGAATGTCATGCACTATAGAATTCTAGAGGCTGAATGGAAATTAACATGACTGTTGGGTTCTTCTCAGAGTCTATGCTCATGTGGCCATCATGATATATTTTCTAAAATGTGAAACCATAAATTTAGAGGGACTGTTGGGCTACTTTAAGTGTATTCCATTTCCAGATTCCATATCAGAAAGGCAATAATATCTATAAGTGAGCACCATAGACAGTTTCTTCATGCACCCTCCCAGACCATCTCCACCACCACCAAAAGTTAACCTCTATCACCCAAAACTTATTTTTCTGTTCTTGACCTTTATATAAGTGGAATCATACATATAGAGTGTGTTCTTGTGTATCTGGCTTCTTTCACTCAAAAATATGTTGTTGGGTTTATCAGCAGTTTGTTCTTTTTCCTTGTTATATAATATTCTGCGTGTGAATATACCACCTATTCTACTGCTGATGGATATCTGAGTTATCTCCAGTTTGGAACTATTACAAATATAGTTGCTGTGAATACTCTTTTAAATGTCTTTTTGGTATCGTAAACACTCATTTCTATCAGGTACTTACTCTCTTAATCTTAAGTTTAGCAAGTTGAAATGGGTCTTTGTGGCCACTTGATTCAAGCAATGTCTATATTCCTAACTGAAAGAAAGTGTCTTTGGATTCCACTAGCTTGCAGTAAGTTGTGGAGCAGCCATTCCACTCAAAGACTTTCCATATTGCCTTCTGTTCTATTCAACATATTTGAAACTACAGCCAACTCTTGGAGAGAATGGTACCCAGCATACACACAGGAAAGCTATTCATGATATATAATACATCATGCAGTCATGTGCAGAATTCTGAATCTATGTGCTACATCAAACTCAAAGCAACTTAAAAATCAGAGTAAATTTTTTTTTTTTCCTATCAAGATTCAACTGGCCTGGAAAAACTAATTTTAGACTGTGACCCCCAAAATTCTAAGCAGACAAAAGGAGGTCAAATCTGAACAAACCCTTACTAAGTTGATGGAGATGGAAAGCCACAGAGCAAAGATGAAAGTTTTGGAGACCTTTTATCCCCTTGCAAGTAAGACTCACTTCCTCTTGCAATTCTGCCTTTATCTTTTCTTAAAGCTTTTTTTAAAATGTGAACCATTTAAAAATCATTGAATTTAAATTTAAATTCAGTTATTTGTTGAATGTGTCACAATATTGTTTCTATTTTATGTTTTAGGTTTTTTCTTTCTTTTTGGCCTTAAGTCATGTGGGATCTTAGCTCCCTGACTCGGGATCAAACTCCCTGCATTGAAGGCAAAGTCCCCATTTGGACCATGGTTTGAAAGACACGTAATAGTAGTAGCAGAAGCAGCTGTCATTTATCAAGCACTGGCCGCTGTGCTAAGCCTCGCATCTTGCTTAACTGCATTCTGTTGCTCCATTTTACAGCTGTGCAAACTAAGGTTCGGAAAGTCTAAGTAACTTACCCAGGATCAAATTATCAATTTGCAATGCCAGCATGCATAACCAAGAGGGCCTGGCCACAAAACCTAAGCTCTCTCCTCTGCCTCATGTTGCAAACTTAAGTTTATATGTCAGTTTCCAATGCGCCAAATGCCTCTTCATCCAGTTATGTCATTTAATTTTCATGACAAGCAGAGCTAGGCATGCCATATTTCCACTTGCCAGTGTCACACAGCTGGTAAGTGGCAGAACCAAGATTTGAACACAGGTTGCCTGACATCAGTTCCCTTTTCACTGTGCCCACAGCTACCTTCCAACAGATGCCTTCTCCCAAAGTCCCCAGGACAAGTCTTGTTTTCTACACCTTGCATTTGATGGCAATTCAAGTTACCTAGATAGAGAGTGAAGAGAGAAATTGCTTGCTTTGAGAATAGAGTGTTTTTAGAAAATTCTAGGTTCTCAGCTCTGTTGAGGTGGGTGGGCAGGCAGTTGTCCCCCCCTTTGGACCAAGTTGTACAGAGTGGCAGCATAACTACAAGGATCAGGCCTGGGAATAAATGAGGTGATCAACAGAATAGATTTCCCTTCCTCAAGAGAAATGCAAAGCTGGTAAGAAAGAAGCCCAGAGGACTGCTACTGCTACTGCTACCCACCCTCCCTACCCCAATCAAAAAGAGTTCTTCCAACATACTGTTCTGCTCTTATCCTTTGAAAGATATTATGTGTTGTTCATTGAAAGGTGTACGCTCCTTGAAAAGTACAATGTTCCGTATAAATGCAGGGCGGTGGTGTCGTTATTGTTATCATGATTATTTCTGCAGGGGAAGGAGAAGAGGGGTGGGGGGGGGTGGAGGTTCCTTCCCCAGCTTTGTCCCTCCTGCCGTGTCTGCTAACTGATCGGCAGGATGCCTTTGCTAGGTGTCGATAGAAGAGTCAGACCAGAAGTATTGTGCGAGGACATCACGAATAACGCAGGCAGAATGATTCAAAAAGAAATCAATGGTCCTAAAAATAGCAAAGAGATGTTCCCAGAATAACATCCTAATGGGAAAAAAGGGACTGAATGATGAGTTGTATTGTAAAAAGTCAAGTGTTTTTAAAATATCTGTGTAGAAAGATGAGTGATCAGTTTATACAAGGGAGATGAAAGGGCTGGTGATATTCAGGCTGAAAGGCCCCTGGACTCTGGCCCTTAGCAGGGCCCATGGAAGGAGGACTCACCTCTCTCCTGTTAGCTGCCACGTCTTTCTTGTATGTGGGAGGAAAGCACTTCTGATGAGACAATATTCTGGTAATAAAAGTCACCCAGGAAATAAAGAGCACGCAACCATGATAAAGCATTCACACATGTTGTTGTTTAGTCCCTCAGTCATATCTGACTCTTTTGCAACCCCATGGACTGTAGGCTGCCAAGCTTTTCTGCCCATGGGATTTCCTAGGCAAGCATACTGGAGTGGGTTGGCATTTCCTTCTTCAGCGGATCTTCCTGACCCAGGAATCAAACCTGCATCTCCTACATTGGCAGATGGATTCGTTACCACTGAGCCACCAGGGAAGCCCGTACATGCATGTATACACGTGTGTGCACACACACCTGCTCTTGTTTTGATTGTTGGGTTCCTTGTGTTATACTACATTGTCCTGTATTGATTTGCATGGGTTTGGTCAAATTTGAGTGACTTGTGCTGAATTCATAGTTGTCCTCAGCGTGGGTGTAAAAAGCACGTAGATATTTCCAATTTCAACCAGAGGGGGTGAGGGAGTCTGCAGATAAGAATCCCAAAATTCAAAGAAGTACAAGCACTCTTCAGAACTCTCTCTAGCCTTGCTTTCTTGGATAATGACTCAGAACCTCAGGGAAAATTCTGGGGGTGGTCCCCAACAAGAGTGCTCTGGTGAGGCTCTCAGATTCTGCTCTGCCCCTCCCCACCATCGCCAACTCCACAGTGATGCTCTGTTGGTTCATTGCAGGATCTGGGGTCAAGCTGGTTAAGGAAGCTATATTTTTATTACTGATCATAATCATTCATAACAGATAAAAGTTTACCTACTGATTGGTCCAAGAGTTGGTTTATCACTTCAGTACTATCATCACGGGACCAGGCTCTGTGCATTCTTTATTCTGCTGTCTTAAGCTTCTTGGCTTTTGTTCTCAAGCTTATTCCCTCATGGTCACAAGATGGTTGCCACTGCTCCTTAACACAAGAACATGTAAGGAAAGGTGGGAAAGGGGCAAAAGGGTTTTCTCCTTGTGCTGCTATTTTGTAATGGAGGAAAAATTTCCCCAGAAACCACAGCAGATTTTCCATCATATCTCATAGAGAGATTGGAGAGGATAGAAGGTCTTGAGCTCTGAGCTCACACACAGCCTCTTCCACTTACTACTTGTGTGAGCCCGAGGAAGTTCTTGGTCTCTAATTCAATAACTATAAAATCATCATGATAATAGGGCCTGTCTCCTGATAAGGTTGTTATCAGAGTTAAAAGAGTTATATATACAGAGGTCTTAAAACAGTGCCTAGTACATAGCAAGTATTCAATACATGTTAGCAATTACTTTTAGTAACCTTATCATCCTCGTCATCATTTCCTTGGTCAAATTTGTTCATATACACAAGTGTCTCAACTCAGAGGCTATGAAATTAGAGTTATCAGCAAGGATTTGCATCTTTAATGAGTCTTATTAAGAACCAAATATCACAGGCAAAGAAACCCTTTAAGCATTTGACTTCTAATACCTTAGTTCACGGAGGAGGGCCTGGCAGCCCACTCAGCCGACTCCAGTATTCTTGCCTGAAGAATCCCGTGGACAGAGGAGCCTGGGGGGCTACAGTCCATAGGGTCACAAACAGTCGGACGTGACTGAAGTGACAGACCACGCATGCACCATAGTCCATGAACCTGATGCTAAATAATGCTTGTAGGTAGCAGCTCCCTGGGAACCAGGCTGGAAGGGAAGTGATGAGAGAGGCCTCTAGTAGGCATAGATGCCTGAGGACAGGTATGCTCAGAAGCCTTACAATCACACCTGGCTAACTCTGCAGTTTTGTTCAGGGTAAAGGAGCATTCAAAGGGTACATCATGTGACCATGTGACTATCCTTGGCAGAGCTACAGGACGGTACAATTCTCACTTTGACATTGATCCCGAAGATCGTAAGAGGCCAGGGAGACCCAGTGACAAGGTTCCCTGGATCCTTATTAACATACATTTTATTGCGCCAATCAGGTTGAGTTCCTTAAAAGCAAAGACCATTGGTTTCCCATTCTTCTGCCACCCCCATAGTACCTTAAATGATACAGACACAGTAGGTTTCAATACGAACCTGTTGCTCAGTGTCCATATTCTCCCAAATAATAGCAGATTCCTGCGTTTCTAACAGGGATACCTGGTGCATTCAAGGCAGCCAGAAGATGTTATCTACCAGGTTGGTGCCCACCTTGATTCCTTGGGAATCAAGGAGGAAGAGGTGATCAAGAAACACTAATATGCCAGATAGTGTTCCATGTCATCCTTTGGCTGGATGCACAGTCATAGAGCTATGAGGCTTTTCTGTGGCAGGGCCCCAGCGTCCAGTTGTGGAGCTGAGAGGCAGATGGTTAGAGAATGCTCCCTAATTCCTGGCTTGCCCATGGATGATGTGTTGTTGGACTGATTCCAGAACTGGCCTCCTGATCCTCTGCCTTCCTGATGGTGGCAGAAGCAGCAGTTCCCTGGAGGGTCAGTTCTGTGGTGTTATCCTGGGATCCATTCCTGGAGCCAGGCTAAAACCAGTTCCTGCCGTTCTGGTTTCATAAGGACCCTATGTTAAATACCTTTCTGCTTAAAAGCTAGAAAGGGGCTTTTGCCTCCTGCAGCTTAACTCTGATAAAATTGAATGTATTATTCCTACTGAGGACAATACATGGAAGGGCAGAAGCTTTCCTTGGAACCTGCATGGAATTCAGTGGAACAGAATAGCGTTTCAAAGTCAACTGGCAGATTCTCCTTCTGGGACCAAATCAATGAACTTGGGCTAACTAACTTGGGCTACGTTCTCCTACAGAAAATAATGGCATTATCTTATATATTTTACTGTTTGAGTGACACTTCCTGCATGCCCACATATAGCCATTACATCCTGGACCTCTGACAGGAGTAAGAAGTAAGCCTGGTATTAATCCCCATGTTCCCAATTAAGACACTAATGTTCAGAGAGTATGATGCCAGGGACCCTGACAGAACTCTGACTAAGGGTCCCTAAATGTTGAGATCTCTCAGTGCCTTCAATTCTATCACTAGAGACTCATTCCTCTTGGTTTAAGCACTGATCTCTATGGGATCTTTTAAAATCAAATTCTCTAGGATTGAGGGCCATACCCTGAGTTCCTATTCTGCCACTATAAATGAGTTCATGATTTTGTTTCTGAGAAGGACGCAGCCTTATAGAAGCAGTCTTTGCCTACTGGGTTGCGGAGTAGGAGACACCTTTCAGAAGACATTTGCCAGAAAAGGAACGAACCCAACCCGTGCCAGTGTTATACTTCTTGGACATCATCTCCCATCTCCCGGATGGGAGAGAGTTACAGATCCGCTGTCGGGACAGTCATTGCGGCTGGGGCGGGGGGTGGAGAATGGGGGAGGAGGGTGGGGGTGCAGAGCAGGCATAGAGGGGATATTTGAGAAGATGAAACTTGCAGAGGAGCCAGCCTCCTTTCCTTTGCCAGGAAGCTTGGCAGGCTCGGACCCCTAAAAAACCCTGTGTGGTCTGGGCCTTGCCAGGGCCCCTGGAGCTAAAGTGGCAAAATTACCCAACTGGCTAAAGAGGTGACGGCCAGGGAGGAGTTACTTTGTCAGCAGTCCACTGGCTGACTTCCCCGCGCTCAGACAAAGATCTCAATAGGGGCAGCCTTGACTGTCTCCAGCAGACCTCACCCTTCCTGCAAGCTGCAAACAAGCGGTATTCACTGTCGGACCAACATCCTGCCCCCTACCCTGGTGGCTGACAAAGAAAACTCACAGGAGACAATCCAGAACCAGCCAGGAGATGCTAACCCAGGAGGAGGGAACCGTCGAACACATCACCGGGTTGAAGCCAGCCGAAACTTCATTTCCCTCCTTTATGAATGTTTCCCAAAGGAGGCGCCGGACTCGGGGGTGGCTCACAAAAGGATTTGATAGGAAGATGTGACACCTCGTCTTAAATTCCTTCACCGCATTTCTGAAGTTGACGGCAGTGTCGGGAAGCGAGGCTGATAAAGTCCGCTCTCCCCTCCGAGCGGGCTAATCAGACGTGAAGTCTTGGCAAGAGATAACCAGGTTATAGAAGAGCCGAAATGACATCACATCAACTCCATTTCAGATCCTGTACACACCAGTGCCTGTCACAGCTCCAGGTGGCTGGCATCCTCCACTCACAAGAGGTATTTTCAGGCCAGGACGCTCACCCCCGCTTCCCCCATAGTTGTCACTCTGGGGTATGCCGGGAACACGTTTGTCACTATGTGTAAAGCCTCACACGTTAAAGGCTGGCCACTCTGGAGGCAAAGTCCATTTTGTCCTGCCCTCCTCTCCTGCCCCCCAGCATTTATAACAGAAAGACTGTACCCTTGCCCTGGGCATCTAAACTGGAGGCCAGGGGCTGGCCATGCTTTCCTGAACCCACCCCCAGAGAATCAGAAGGAGCTTTCCATTGGAAGAGTTGTTCGCATTAATAATGAAGTCCAAATCATTTCTTCACTTTAGGAGTAAGTGGCTGGTGTATGATCCTTACCACTGGTTTGCAGAGATAATTGATTTCATGTAGTTTAAAGACGAGGAGAAGAATCAATGAGAGCCGATTCGGAGACAATTGTGAATGTGAAATCAGTTTAATTACAGCTCCATCCTTAGCTGACATGGGTTCTTTCCTCTTCGAATTAAAATATCCAAGCAACTTGAAACAGTGATGAATTTTTCCTCTTCAGCTTTCTACCTTGTCTCCTGGCTCAGGGCACCGTTACAAGCACACTTCGAGCTTTTTTCAATAGATAGTTAACGCGACATGCAAGAGTCGCCTGTGTGACACAGATAACTCAGGGGAACAGCACAAAGTAAATGAGATGCATTAGTGTCTGGATGGGAACTGAAGATATAAGTTCTCAGAACTTCTTGTTTAATTTATAGCTGCGGATTTCCCTCCTGTGCTTAAGATTTCAAAATAGTAATCATATTCTGAAGAGGAGATGTTCCCTCTCCAGGTACTAATATCAATATGTAAAAGAAAATCATTAACTAGCTCTACCTCTCAGCAGCACCTATTATATGTCAACAAGCTAACCGAGGTGATAAAACAAACTGTTAGTGGAAATTTAATTACTAGCCATTGAGATTTGGGCAAAGGACTGGGGATTCTAGATTCATTTCCCTGGCACTGGAGGCTGCTGGAAGCAACCATCCACCCAGAACGAACATCTTTAATAGATGTTTTCCTTTCCTCCAAAAAAATCAGAGCGCCAGAAGCCAATCGAAAACTTTCCAAATTTGGTTCTTCGCAGATGGGGAGGAGGATGTGGGGCAGAGGCCTGGGGGCAGGGGAAGAAAAAAAAACCGACAGCAAGGAACGTGAAATGATCTGTTTCCATCCGTTTGTCTGATCAACTCTGGGGAGGACCGGGGCCTGTGAGGTCATTTTGCAAGTGATTTCTGGACATTTAATTTTTCAGATTCCTGGCCAATGGCTAACTTTTCAAGCTGGCATGATTCATCTTTTATAATATTGTAAAACAGGGGCCTGTCCTCTGTGAAGCTAGCTAAGCTGGTTTCCCTTCTCCAGACACCCCATCTGTGCCGGTCTAGCTGTTCTCAGCCTCACCCCAAAGAACCACTTAACAGTACCTTTTCTGCAGTAACTCCATGCTCCCTCTTTGCCCACACCCACCACATTCATTCACCCTGGGTGTGAGCCCAGCTATAGTGTCTGTGGAAAATGGTATCCAAAAAAGTTTCAGTGTGTGATGGATGCCAGTATGACTCATGTCACCTGGGAGCCGCTTGCTCCAAGGTCTAGGTGAAAAGGGCTTCAATACACACCGGACCCGCAAGACCCAAGACCTCTCACAAAGTTCGTGCAAATTCCTGGGAGGCCTACTCACCTCAAGGCCACTTCAACTTCCCATAGTTTCAACCCTGAAATGAAACTTGGCCACCTTTACAGTTTTTACAAGGAAAGAAGTTATCTATATCAAGTAGTTTTGAATTGGTGGACCCTCATGAAATTAGGGGATCATTGTACAGTCTTCTATCCACTTGCCTCTTTGCTCTCTTTTCTGATCCCCCTCAAACCCTCCCTTAAGGTTCTCTCCTTCCCTTTGATTCCACTCCTTCCATTATGCAAAAGAACTGAGCTAGCCTGGGTAGGGGTGGAGTGACTGAGCTTCCCAGGTTAGCTGGAACTGATGGGTTTCCTGGAGAACAGGACTTTCAGTGCTAAACCTGGGACAACAAACTGGCTGGTTGGTCACCTTAGAGAAAATGGCTGTCCCAGCACAGTCCTGGATGGTGCAAGCTATTGAGGAAATGACACTTTCTCTTCCTTGTTATATCAGTGTCTTTCTTTCTTGTGCTTGGGAAATGACCCCTTTCAGATCACTGGTCTCAATCTTAGTTGCATTGTAGAATCAATCTGCTGAGATTTAAAACATCTCAATATCTAGGCTATATCCCAGAATGTTTGAGTCAGTATCTCTAGAGGGAGGACCCAGGCAGCCAGGCTTTTTAAAGTTCTCCAGATGACTCCAATGTTCAACCAAGATTGATAGCTAGTGCAGGGGTGAAGGAATTTCAAGGAGCTCTGAGAATCAAGCACTCTTTGGTTGCACCCATTCAGTAACCCAGGCTCCCCAGGTGGCAGTATTGATAAGAATCTACCTGCCAATGCAGGAGAAGTGGGTTCGATCCTTAGATCAGGAAGATCCGCTGGAGGAGGAAATGGCAACCCTCTCCAGAATTCTTGCCAGGAAGATCCTATGGACAGAGGAACCTGGTAGGCTACAGTCCATGGGGTTTCAAAGAGTCAGATGTGACTAAAGTGACTGAGCATGAGCATTCAGCAGCCTAAACTCTCTTAGATGTCTCAAAAGCAGTCTGTGTTTGGGTAAAATGAATGATGTTCAAACGTGTTATATTTCTATCTGAATCTACTGACTATGATTTTTCAACCTCATTAAAACAGCTTAATTGTTTTAATGGAGTGCCAAAGGGAGGACTCTTATCACTCCCTTTCCTCTCCCTCCTTAAATGAAGTCTTAGGTTTGCAACTTTCTTGGCAAGTGGCTAGAACTGATTGACATATCAGGCAATCCAAATGCAAATGACATGAAACCCCAAGGCCTGCCACAGGGGATCTTCGTAAAGGGAAGTGATCAATCAGTCAGCTCAGTCACTCAGTCATGTCCGACTCTCTGCAACCCCATGGACTGCAGCATGCCAGGCTTCCCTGTCCATCACCAACTCCCAGAGCTTACTCAAACTCATGTCCATAGAGTTGGTGATGCCATCCAGCCATCTCATCCTCTGTCATCTGCTTCTCCTCGCACCTTCAATCTTTCCCAGCATCAGAGTCTTTTCCAATGAGTCAGTTCTTCACATCAGGTAGCCAAATTATTGGAGTTTCAGCCTCAGCATCAGCCCTTCCAATGAATATTCAGGACTGATTTCCTTTAGGATGGACTTGTTGGATCTCCTTGCAGTCCGAGGGACTCTCAAGAGTCTTCTCCAACACCAAAGCTTAAACACTAAAGCAAGGCACTGAAAAGGCAACTCAAAAGCATCAATTCTTCGGCACTCTGCTTTCTTTATAGTCCAACTCTCACATCCATACATGACTACTGGAAAAACCATAGTTTTGACGAGACAGACCTTTGTTGACAAAGTAATGTCTCTGCTTTTTAATATGCCGTCTAGGTTGGTCATAGCTTTTCTTCCAGGGAGCAAGCGTCTTTTAATTTCATGGCTGCAGTCAGCATGTGCAGTGATTTTGGAGCCAAAAAATAAAATAAAATAAAATAAAGTCTGTCACTGTTTCCATTGTTTCCCCATCTATTTGCCATGAAGTGATGGGACCAGATGCCCATGATCTTAGTCTTCTGAATGTTGAATTTTAAGCCAACTTTTTCACTCTCCTCTTTCACTTTCATGAAGAGGCTCTTTAGTTCTTCACTTTCTGCCATAAGGGTGGTATCATCTGCGTATCTGAGCTTATTCTCCTGGCAATCTTGATTCCAGCTTGTGCTTCATCCAGCCCAGCATTTCAAATGATATACTCTGCATATAAGTTAAACAAGCAGGGTGACAATATACAGCCTTGACATACTCCTTTCCTGATTTGGAACCAGTCTGTTGTTCCATGTCCAGTTCTAACTGTTGCTTCTTGACCTACATACAGATTTCTCAGGAGGCAGGTCAGGTGGTCTGGTTTTCCCATCACTTTAAGAATTTTCCAGTTTTTGTGAGCCACACAATCAAAGGCTTTGGCGTAGTCAATAAAGCAGAAATACATGTTTTTCTGGAACTCTTTTGCTTTTTCTATGATCCAACGGATGTTGGCAATTTGATCTCTGATTCCTCTGCCTTTTCTACATCCAGCTTGAACATCTGGAATTTCACGTTCACATACTGTTGGAGCCTGACTTGGGGAATTTTAAGCATTACTTTGCTAGCGTGTGAGATGAGTATAATTGTGCAGTAGTTCAAACATTCTTTGGCATTGCCTTACTTTGGGATTGGAATGAAAACTGACATTTTCCAGTCCTGTGGCCACTGCTGAGTTTTTCAGATTTGCTGGCATATTGAGTGCAGCACTTTCACAGCATCATCTTTTAGGATTTGAAAGAGCTCAACTGGAATTCCATTACCTCCACTAGCTTTGTTTGTAATGATGCTTCCTAAGGCCCACTTGACTTCGAATTCCAGAATGTCTGACTCTAGGTGAGTGATCATACCATTGTGGTTATCTGGGTCATAGCTGCACTAAAAATAAGTGTTCAG
This sequence comes from Cervus canadensis, assembly GCF_019320065.1. Classification (NCBI taxonomy): domain Eukaryota; kingdom Metazoa; phylum Chordata; class Mammalia; order Artiodactyla; family Cervidae; genus Cervus; species Cervus canadensis. Next base: position 26,350,034 of record NC_057390.1, read on the forward strand.
CTACCTAGGTGACCTTGACAAGCCCAAGTAACTCTCTGGCCTTCTTATCCAGCTGCAAACCAAGCCTAAATAATCTTATCAGTCTCTTCCTTTGCAGAACTTGAGCCCTCAGTTAGTAAGGTCTCTTTAGGCAAGTCCTCTTAGATCTGAAGATTTGAGATCCCTGACTTGGACTCTTTAGGCAAAAAGAAATCTCTCCCTTTGTGTCTGTCTCCGAAAACTTGACTGATGCTTCTGCTGCTACTGTAGATGAAAGTACCAAGAAAGTTTCCAGTCAAGTCGGTGAGTCTGGGTAGAGACTGCTAGTCTTTCAAACTCTCTGAGCCTCGGTTTCCTCACCTAGTACATACATGGGTACATGCATGCTCAGTCACTCAGTAGCGTCTGATTCCCTGTGACCCTCTGAACTGTAGCCCCCCAGGCTCCTCTGTCCATGGGATTTTCCAGGCAAGAACACTGGAGCAGGTTGCCATTTCCTCCTCCAGGGGATCTTCCCAACCCAGGCATTGAACCCTTGTCTACCTGTCTCCTGCACGCAGGTGGATTCTTTACCACTGAGGCACTGGGGACACCCCAGCTGGTACATTAGGATGCTAATAATGACTCTGCCCACATGAGGAGATATTGTGATGGGGATAAAGCTGTGTTTTTCACATATTAATTCCACAAACATTTATTGCACATTTATAGTAAGTAAGTGGCCCTTGCCTTCACAGGGCTTATAATCTAGTAGATACCTAGTAAGAGCTGCCAAAGGTTCTGTACAATAGAGAGTCCTTTGTAAAGTTAAGAGACAGTGGTGTCATTGGCAGGAATCACAATGAGGAACCTGACATTGTCAAGTCTATGTAGACCAGTTGAATTTAATTCAAGTGAGTAGAATAGAGAGGTTTACTTTTTAGCTATCTTTTGGTAACATTATTTAAAATAGCAGGGGCTTCCCTGGTGGTTCACTGGTGAAGAACCCACCTGCCAATGGAGAAGACATGTGTTCGATCCCTGATCCAGGAGGATCCCTCTTGCTGCAGAGCAA